>NC_081433.1:59095250-59435876 GCF_949786415.1 Peromyscus eremicus
GGTATTCCATTGTTGTAATATATTATGGCCCCATAAATTCATAGCTACACTAACCACATATGGCTTTAATTTTCCTCTCTGTCCTTCTGGCCCTATCCATCTGTGCTCTGTTTCACTTCAGATAATGTTCCAATCCCTAACAGCTAAAAATTTACTTCCTTAAGAGGCCAATTTGGATGCCAAGATTCTCGTGCAATTATTGTTACTTCTGCACCTGTGTTGACAAGAACTTCAATGAGAATGTCATTTATTGGTATTTTTAATTTTGGTCTTTGTTCATTTATAGATGTTTGCCAAAACATTCACTTTATGGTTTCTCTTGAATTTTTTGTTCTCTCTGCTACAGCTGTTCTATCATCCTGAGCAGTATGGTTTTTTATAATAGGCATTTGGTTATTTAGTTGCTCTGAGAAGGGGTTTTTTCTATGATGGCAGGAAATGACTGAACTGAATTTGCCATGGGGGGCTGCAAGAGGCCCCTCAGGGAGTTTTCTGACTGCAAAGGTAAAGGATTACCTTGTCTGTCCCTTGTTGATCTACATTTGTTAGTCCAATGTTTGCCCTTACCACACCTTCTGCATAATCCAGAAGGGAGGGGCATTCTGTTGTCATTGTTCCTTGAAGAAACATTGTTTCTAGGAATGCCCTATTTACAGTCCCTTTTTAGGTGACCTTGTTTACCACAATTAAAGCATGGACATTTTTTTTTCTTCAGGCCTCTGGAAATCTCCTCTCCTGTCCAAGTATCCTTGGTCATGGGATTCAATATTAATTGTACCTCTGATCCATTCTTCTAAGGGTGCTAGTCTTTCCTTTAATGCCTAATTAGCCTTTTACATGCTGTATTGGCATTTTCCAAAGCCAGAGATTCAATTATTATCTGTCTAGCTTCTGAATTTGGTATCATTCTATTTACTGCTGAAGACAGCCTTTGTAAGAAATCTGTGAAAATTCTTTGGGCCCGGTATAACTTTTGTAAATAACTCAATTTTCCTCCTTGCTTTTTCAATTCTGTCCCACACATTCACGGCTGCGATGTGGCATAGAATTATGGTGTGGTTATCACATAAAGATTGTCTTTGTATATCTGCATAATTGCCTTCTCCAAGAAGTTGATCTTGGGAAATTTTCATATCTCTAGCCCTACATCATTGTTCTATAGTCTTAGCCTCCTCTTTCCACCAGGTTCTCCACTCTGTGGACTGGCCTCTAGGATTGCTGTAACCAAATCTTTCCATTCCTGGGGGATAATTCTATTATAAGTTGACCACAAGTTTAATATCTGCTTTAAATTGCATACCATGTGAGACTATAACTTCTTTAAGTATCCTCATATCTAACATTTCCACTGGAGTCCAGTCAGCTCATACACAGCCTTGAGCATTTGGCTGTTCCTGTAAGTTTACTGGATAGATTAAAATTGGTTGTTTGAAAACAGGCTGTTTCTCTGTAACTGTGTCATTCAACACTGAGATAGATTCACCTTTAAATTCTTTTGTCTGGGTCTCAATATCTCTATGATTTGTTTTAACAAGTTTTTCTAAACTTTTATCTTGGCACTCAAATTAACCAAACTTTTTAATGCTAAACCAAAAATGACCAAACAAATAATATTCATAATTGATGTTATGTAACTCCCATCAACATTACTTATTCTCTCATTTAATTGTTCCATTTTCAGACTGCCTAATGTGTTATCAAACAGAGACCAAATTCCATCCATTGTAAAAATGTTTCCCTTTTTTAATGTGGTAAAAAATATTTTCTTTTGACTAATTTTTTCCTCTAAGTTATCTTAGTTGACTCACCAAATTTGCTGACAATGATGTTATATCACTACAGTTTCTAAGTTCCCAGTAATATCCCCTCCTTCTCCTTATTCCCAGAGCAGTAAAGTTTGTCCTTGAACTTTGAAAGTAATACACACACACACACACACACACACACACACACACACACACACACACACACACACACACACACACCCACACATTAGTATTTCTGTCAGTGTCCTTTTCAGCATGATTCAGAATTGCTCTTGAGTGCCTTCTCTTTTGTAATATAAATACTATGCTGTTTGAAGTACATATGAAGTTTAATTTCTGTTCAGTGTTCCTTAATTTCCATTATGAAAAGTTATTTCTGAAGAACTGAAACCCCAAAAGGTAACAGCCCCCTCCAAAAGAAACATTTAAAACAAAATTTTAAATGATGAATCAAAACAAGACTTGAGTAGTACTTAAGAGACAGGGTGGCAAATGTAGTCTCTGAAGGGGATCGTTCTAATTATTATCTAAAAAGCAAAAGTCACACAAGTTTGTCAAAGTCATAAGATAAACTGGTACTTGAAAATTAGGTTGACTGAACAGAGGAGGGGGGATTTCAAAAAACCCACTGAAACAGGATAATGAAAAGGATTTTAGAATGACTTGAACTAGAAAAAGATCCATCAGCTCTCAATGCTTCTGGTGCCTTAGCATCTGTATCACATTGTTTCTTGTCCCCACTGTCACCAACACCTCAAAGGAGCATTCTTACGGAACTAAGTAATCTCTGTTATTTTGTTAGGATTCAGAATTTCAACCCAGTAGCCGTCAGGATCTTGAATGAATGCCAGACCTTTCATTTTACCATTGTCGAGTTTCTTCACAAACTTGACTTCCAGTCATTCAAATCTTTTCAGGCACTGTAGACATCAGGAATGGCAATCCCAATGTGACCAATTCCCTGAGGGTCTGAGTTGCTTTTGCGGTAACTCTGGGTTTCATCATCCTCTGTGGCCCGGTTGTGTGCCAACTCAAGTGTAGCTTTTCTGGAAAATGTCCATGCTGTTCTTTCAGTCTTGTCTTTAGGAATGTCATTCTTATTTTTGTAAGCCAAAAAATAGAGGGAAAATTTCATTGAGGGAAAATCAAAGTTTTGGAGTAACGTCAATCCAAGAACTCTAGTATATAAATCCAGGGATGCTGGGCGGTGGTGGTGCCCACCTTTAATCTCAGCACTCGGGAGGCAGAGGCAGGTGGATCTCTGTGAGTTCGAGGCCAGCGTGGGCTACAGAGTGAGTTCCAGGAAAGGTTCCAAAGCTACACAGAAAAACCCTGTCTCAAAAAACAAAACAAAACAAAACAAAAAATACAGGGACTTCTTAGGGTCCTTAGTTCGTTTGCTGCAATAGAAAGCCCTTGGTGCTGGGGTCTAGATCTGAGCAGCAACTGAAGGCAACTTCATCCGTGAGGCCACTGGAGGCGGGATGTGGCTCTGCCATGGCTGCCTTGGAGGATCACTGACCAGTTCTGCCAACAAACCAGTGGGTCATGACCTCTGCAAAGACCGTGTTCCATCTTTGCACTAGACAGAGTGACTGGCCCAGGAGCGGACAGCCATGGCTCTCAGCCCTGGATTTATATTTTTAATTATATTTTACAAATATTCATTTTCTCGAATCCATGTACTTTTTCCAAGTAAGGCCACCTCCCCCTACTCCATTGAGTTAGTTCTTTCTTCCTAGTCCTCTGAGTACCTCAAACTTCATATCACAAACTGAAGATAATGTCCTGACACTTGTTTGGCTCTTATCTGATTCTGTCAGCTGTTGTATCCACCTTAGTTAATATCACCAGATAAATTGTTTTGAAATATTGACATAGGAGGAGTTTTGGGCTCCAATCATTCTTCATAGACCCATCACCAAGTACTGTGTTTATTCCCTGTTTCTATTGATAGAGAGAATATATTTATTTTTTAAATTTATTTTATTTTAATGTTTAAAAATGTTATACATACATATAACAAATTTTGATCAAATGCACCACAGTTTACAACCGTCCAAATCTTTCCTATATGTCACCAGTACTATTCCTTCCCAAATTCATGTTTTCTTTAAAAAGAAAACAGAGTGCAATTAGTGTGCAAGGAAGTAATAAAATTACTGGATCATGGATAGCCTCAACATGCTGCATCCCTGAAGAAAGCTGAGTCTCCTTCCTCAGCATCCATCAGCTTTCAATAGCTCCTCACAGGGTGGGACTTCATGAACCCCTCCCTCATTAATGCTGGGATGTTTGTTGGCCAGATCTTGTACATGTCTGTTGCATGCAGTTAAAGTTACTATGAGTTAATTGTGCAGCAACCCTGTCTCAGCTAGCAAATACTGTTTTGTTGTGGACATCCACTACCTGTGGGTCTTATCATCTATTTCCTCCCCCTTCTTCTGATATGCTTCCTAAACCTAGGGATTTGAGGCTGTGATATAGCTGTGTCATGGAAAGCTGAGCGCTCCACAGGCCCTTATCCTCTGTACACTGAAAAACTGAGGTTGTAGGTATCTAATAATTATTGTCTACTGTAAAGAGAATCTTTTCTAACAATGGTTGGAAGATGCAATATTCTATGTGTCTAAAGTTAAAACTCAGGAGACAGTTCAATGTAGCAAGATAATAGTAGGATCTCCCCTAGGGCCTATGTGTCACCCAGCTGTGGGTGTTTGACTCTGTCAACATTCTCAGCTATAAGTCTTTGTGGAACTTTTCAATCCAGCGAGAAAGTGGTTGGTTACTCCCATAGAATTCATACCATTATTGCACCTGTGTGCATGGCTTGCCAGGCTGGTGGTTATTGTAGCTCACAGGGTTGACAAATGGGTAAGACTGTTGATGATCTTTCCTCTCTGGTAGTGTGAAAACCACCTTCTAATACTTTGAAAGCTAGCCCAGAGGGATGGAGCTTCCAGGTTAGTACCAGATTGATTTCTTCATGTTCTATGACTCAAGTACATAACATCTTCAGCAAAAGACTCATACCATTGAGTTTTGAAGGTTAATCAAGAACCACCACAATATCTCCTAATTTGGAGAGGGAGGCTATATATGGGACTGAAAAAAGTATTACTACGCCTATACTGAACTTTTTGATAGACTATGGTGTCTAGGAGAAAAACTGATCCCTATTATATAGTAACACCATTAAACTTCACTTATATGAATATATGTATATATTTTAACATCTGTATACTACAGAGGGTGAAGCTGTCTACTACAGCATGGTCTTGTCTTGCCATACTGGTCATTATCGCAGTTCACAAGATTCATGGCTGGGTGAGACTCTTGATGGCTTTTCCCCAGCAGATTACGTTGCATACAGCCAGGAGGGTATCAATAATTCAAAATGCTAAGTGAAAGAGGACAGACACAAAAGATTGTATAGCATACAACATCTCATAGGGACTGGGCATAGACATGTTAAAATATTTATGTAAAAATATCCCTCTAGCCTCTGACACTAGACATGAATCAGTGATCAGTACAGTATGGGAACTCCCAGATCTCAGCTACTTAAGGCATCTCTGGAAGAAATTAGGTTTCATAATGGAGGTCTTATTTCCATATCTATCCCATACAATTCCCCCTTTGTCAGCCTTTCTTTTTTCATGCTGGAGAAGTTAATACAAATATTATTTTGCACTGACATTTGCTTTGAGTATAACATTGTTTTCCTTACAGCTATTAGTCCTTTGCAGACATTTATAAGAGCTACTAAAATTTTCCAATGGGTGTTCTTTTAATGAATGGAGTCTGGCCGCTTAAGGATTTCTTGACCCTTTATTTTTGTTCCTGTCAACAACACAGTGACCTCAAATAATCAGTTTTTTTGTATTGTTGTTGTTTTGTTTTGTTTTAATTGAAGCTAGGCTGTATCCTATCTCAACATGTCTATTAAACTCGCAGACCCTGACATCATTAGTGTGGCAGTGTTCTACACTGAGATCCATCTAGCTTATTGTCTATAAGAACAGCAGTAAGACTCTATTTAGTAATTTAACTTCACTCATCCTATGGAATCAATTGTCCATTTAACAGTCTGAAGAAACTCAATGTGAATAAGGGATAAATTAATGAGTTAGAAACAGATTGTTTGAACCCTTTTATCTATAGTCTAGCATTTTAATAAAAATGATACTACAGAGAGAAAAATTCACACATAAATGCTTTCTTTGTACACAAGCTATTGGAAACCATTGACATGAAGGGACTGGGTGTAGGCAACAGCTGGTACCACTTAGTTCCTTCCACAAACTGAAACATTGCAAGAGGTGTTGCTTTTGTTTCTACAGGAGAAGATAAACTGTGGATACCATCAAAATTGATTAAAGTTCAATTTAAACAAGAGAGACCTCTTAATTATAAGAGGTGATAGTTCATCAACCATCATGACCATCCAATTTAAACTAACTTATACCATTAACACATGCCTTTTCAATTAATCAGATAATAACTTGCCAAAAGGGAACCTCCCCAAAGTTAGTCTTGGGGAAAGGTTTTTCTTTTTGTCTTTTAGGAGAATGAAAGCTAAGGAATCTGAAGAACACTGGACAAATGAGACAACTGAAGAAAAAGGACAAATTAACTAAAATAAAAAGGTCCCAAGAAAAAGAGTAAAGTGGCCTATTGGTATATCATCTATAAAATTTTATAAGTCTTCCTAAATGTTTGTTTCTGCTCTTCTCTACAGACATTTAACACTAATGGTCTTCTTATAGTCCCAGTTCAATTAGAATTTAAAGCTGGCTTTGGAGTTGGAGAATGGCTCTCTCCTTCTTTAGACCCAAGTATGTTGTTAAAAGGAAAATGCAAACTCCCTGTATCATGCCAGAAGAAAAGAGCCATCTTCTGATACGGGACAGGAGAAAACAAACAAACAAACAAACAAAAAATTTAAGGGACTATTCTATTACTACTAATCTCAATTCTTTGATTCTATTCTGATTCTTTAAACTTTTCTTAAAGTATAAATTTTATATCAAAATTTACAAGATTAATATATATATTAAACTTTGTTAAGATGTTAATGGTCATATAGAGTACTAACTAATTCTAGAAAAAACGGCTTCAATTAGCTGCCTATATATGTCTTTGTTTCAAGTCTTTATCAGTTTTCTGCAGGAAATCATGGCCAGGCCTAACATCAACTGAAATCTCCAGGAAGAAGATGGGGCCCCACAACAACAATAATTCCACATGGACAATAATAATAACTCTAAGCTGACAAACATCATCTACAGATCAGCTTTGGACTACAAACTGCTCAGAGAAATTTTGAGATGGCTAGCTGAGATGATCCAGTTTCAAAGACTACTTACTTGAGATAAGCCCTGAACTTTGGCATTATGCACAGACTGGACAACAAAGGATATAGCTACCTTTCCTAGAATTTGACAATTAACCCAAAATTTTTCTTTCCAGAATAAAGATGCCTTTGCCCATATCCAGCAGGAAGCAACTTTAAGAATACGACGCCCACATTCCCAAAGAGTTGGCGTGGGGCAGGTGGTTTTTTGGTCTTTTAATGGGTTTTGGGATGATTTTCATTGTTTAGGAGGGTTGGTTACAAGTTGTTGTTAAGGGTTAGGAAAAGGGCTAAGCAAAGGAAATTAGATTTAAGGTTCTTATTTTTAAAAAAATGATATATGGAAATGATAGAATACAGGGTAGATTATTGAATCTACTCTGAAAAGTAAAAAGAAGATATAGATACAATATAGATAAAAAGATAGATTATTGAATCTACTTTTAAAAGACAATTACTAGTTTTAAATACTTTATATTGGATTGGACTTTTGTATATTGTATACAAATTATATATATTGAGATTGAGATTGTTAGAAAATGCCATACAAATATTTCTAATCTTATTCAAGATATTGTTCTCATACAATTCATTTAACAATGGAATGCAATTTGCTAATCCTTGAATGTTATTATTACCAACTATTAGGATATAAAGAAATGAAAGTTAGTAGTTAGACATTACACTCGAACTGGTAGTCACATTAGATATGTTTTCAAGATTGAGCAGATATATTTGAGATAGACAGGTCATCTTCAAACCTTTCAGAGATCTACAGAATATGGCATTTACAAAGTTTTAATAACTTAGAAATTTTTTATGACTATGAGACATGTCAGTTCCTGGCAGTACCAATCTACTTCAGAGAAAATATGGGCATTGAAGAAACTGCATATGGAATTAACTTTCATTGTGGCAAAAGTTAGCCACTGGACAACAAAGTATCCTCGAATCAACGGCTGACAAACAGGACAAAACAGACAGACAGGACACGAAACAAAGGACTACCGATTCTTGCCAAAACAACTGTGGTTATGGCTTTATCAAAAGGTATCTTCTGAGGCCAGGACAATATGGCACCATCCCTGAAGTGGCCTTCACAATCCGGAAAAGGTACAGTGCCCTTTTCTTCTAAGGCAGCTGAACAGGCAGTGGGCCGATGGCTTCTGATGTGCAGTGGAACAGTAGCTGAAACACTTATTCTTGAAAGAGTAACTAAGCTGACAGAGTCTAACCTCTCAATGGTAGACTCACATTTAATAAAAGAGTTAAAGCCACCCACAAGCTGAGAAGAACAGGATGCCGAGATGAAGCCACATACAAGTCAAGAAGAAAGGACAGCTGAATTTAAAAAAAAAAAAAAAACCATGAGCAATTTCCAGAATTTAAAATCCTGAATCATGACAGGACACTAGTGGAATTCGGTTATTTCTGGTACATGTACTGCTCTCACCAAATGTGAGGTCGAACTGTTGACCTTGTGTACATCCTACTTCACAAATGAGTCTTTCAGATATGCTAAGCCTGTAGGCTGAAGATGATGCCCCAACGTTGCAGAGAAACCTTGGGTGACTGTCCAGGCAGCTGGCTGTTTCTGTCAACTCACAATTTTTTTGGAAGTCACTTGTTTGCACTTCCTGTTGTTTTAGGTAATATTATTTCCTTCTTGGGTATCTGAGGGAGTTGAAGATTAGATAGTTATAGTTATAGCTAGTTGAAAATTCGTAGTTATAGTTATAGTGTTCCTTAAGAATTTTAGAAAAGAAGCTCACTAAAGAGGTGTAAGTGTATAAATTTGAAAGACATTATAAGATAGTTCTGTTAGTAATATAAGTTAGGATAGAAAGTGAATCAGGTACATTTTGGACTTACCAAAATAGGATAGATAATGGAATATTTTTGCTGAATTTGTCAAAAGCAAATGGACTAGACATTGTTTAAGTATTTATTGCCTGTATATATTGTATATAGTTATTGTACTTATTGTATATAGTTTTTCTTATATTAGTTATAACTATTTTCCTTTTTTATTAGAATAGAAAGGGGAAATATGGTGATATTTTATTTGTGCTGAAATGTGATTTTATTTGTATGTTAATAAATAAAGTTGCCTGGGGATCAGAGGTCATAAGCATTAAGTAGAAGTCTGGCACTGGTAGCACACACCCTTAATCCGATCACATGGCAGGCAGGCAGAGTCTGTGTGTTCAAGGACACAGCCAGCATGGTGACCTGAGCCTTTAATCCAAGTACCAACCATAGAGACTTGGAGGTCTGTACTGACAGGCAGTGATGAGAAAGTCATGTGGTTGGGTTTAGAGCCAATGAGAAGGCAGAAAAGAAAAGTAATAAAAATACAGACACACAGGAAGCAGGTCTCTTTCTCAGGGGAAGGATGGCAGCAGAGTGGTGAGAAGGTGGTCTCAGCTCTTGGCTATTGCTCTCTGATCTCTGAGCTTTTAACTCTGCATTTGGCTCTGTGTTTCTTATTTAATAAGACCATTTAGAATTACATCTACAAGTTAAACTTCCGGAAATTTCATGAACAATCAGGGTTTTCAGTTGATCATTTTTTAAATTTTTTTTAATTTAATTTTACATATCAGCCACGGATTCCCTTGTCCTCCCCCACCTTCCTTCCTTCCAGCCCATTCCCATCTCCTCCAGGGCAATGACTCCCCTGGGGATTGAGTTCAACCTGGTAGATTCAGTCCAGGCAGGTCCAGTCCCCTCCTCCCAGGCTGAGCCAAGTGTCCCTGTATAAGTCCCAGGTTCCAAACAGCCAGCTCATGCACTGAGCACAGGACCCGGTCCCACTGCCTGTGTGCCTCCCAAACAGATCAAGCTAATCAACTGTCTCACTTATCTAGAGGGCCTGATCCAGTTGGGGGCTCCTCAGCTATTGGTTCATAGTTTATATGTTTCCATTCGTTTGGCTATTTGTCCCTGTGCTTTGTCCAACCTTGATCTCAACAATTCTTGCTCATACAAACCCCCCTCTTTCTCGCCAATTGGACTCTTGGAGCTCCACTTGGGGCCTGGCCGTGGATCTCTGCATCTGGTTCCCTCAGTCATTGGATGAGGTTTCTAGCATGACAATTAGGGTGTTTGGCCATCCTATCACCAGAGTAGGTCAGTTTGGGCTGTCTCTCGACCATTGCCAGTAGTCTATTGTGGAGGTATCTTTGTGGATTTCTGTGGACCTCTCTAGCACTTTGCTTCTTCCTATTCTCATGTGGTCTTCATTTATCATGGTGTCTTATTCCTTGTTCTCCCTCTCTGTTCTTGATCCAACTGGGATCTCCCGCTCCCCTAAGCTCTCTTTCCCTCGAACTTTGCTGTTAAAGAATTGAACCTGATGTCCTTTGATCCAGGGTTACAGACTGGTACCCTACAAATGAGGCATGCATGTGCATCAATGTGCTAAGGACCAGACTGTACTTCTTGATGTCACTCACTTTGCCACTATAAACATTAGAACTTAAAAACTCTTTGTTATACATCATACAAAGACTTTAGTGTTTTTAAGGTGGTCAGTACTGACTTATATTGAGATGGTTTAAATTATTGATAGGTCTTCAAAATGGGATTGAATTTAGGGTTCCGGATGTGGCTCAGTGTTAGAGCATTTTGTCCATGAATATGAAATGTGGCTTGAAGTCCTATCACTAAAACAAGCTTCTACTTCCTTTATATTATAAAAGTTCTACTCCTACAAGAGAATATGTAAGCTTTAATAGGTTAATAAAGATATTACATCCCTCTCTTTATTCTTGCTTTTTCAAGGTGCTCTGACTTAACAGCTTCATTGCTCTAAATACTATCCATATGGATCATATCTAAATTCTCCTTGAAAAAACCATTGCATTTTTATTTATGGTTTATAATTTGCATAAAAATTTAGTATAGAGACCAAGAAAATGTACAGAAGTATAGAAATTTACAAAACAAACTCTTAGAATTTGTAGTAACTTCCAGATAAACTTGATTTTTAGAATACAGTTATAATTGAGGTCAGTTTTACTCTGAAAATGTTTTTTGACCTGTTTGTAAAGTGTCCCCAAATGATACATGTATCTTAAAATTTAAGCCTCCTGATTAACAATTGATGTTATGAGCAATGTGTCAGTAATAGGCATTAAGTTAGTTTGAAGTAAAAAGATCATTCCCAAGGCTTAAATTTGTAGTTTCCTATTACCAATCACTCACGACAACTTTAGAGAATTAACTCTGCCTCCTGGTCTCTAGGTGTCATCAGTGTCTATACCGAGAGAGGGAATAAAGGCATAAAATCAACCCAGTGACTCTTAACATAGGTTATATATGTAGTTAATTTTCTACTGCTATAAGACAACATGACCAAGGCAACTTATCAAAGAAAGCATTTGGTTGAGGGCTTGCTTACAGTTTCAGAAGGAAAATCCATGACCAACATGCCTGGGATCATGGCAGCAGGCAGGTAGGCATGGTACTGGAGCAGCAGCTGAGAGCTTATATCTGATCCAGAACCATGTATGTCATTCATTTTTTGAAAAAAATAATAAATATATAAATAAGCATGAAATAATATGTGTTCATTCTTATCAACATTTACTAGGTTAAGTTTGTTGAATCATGTTTCTCTCCTAGTCTAAGCTAAGGCTATAAATTATTTACATTTATTATTGATAGTCCAGTGACTTTGGAGTAGCTGATCATATATAAAGAAATTCCTGTTAAATATTATGTAGTTTCTTATTTTTTTCTGTTCCCATATCCCATAAAATGTAAGGACACAAAAAAGCCATTTTGAAAACAAGTGCACCAAAACACAAAACCCATGAGTCTGAATCAATCAGAGTAACCCTCAATTTTCTTGTCTATAGAAAATCACTGAAGATCAAGAAAAGGAGAAGTGCAATGTTGAATATGCATCTTTATGGTCATGGCCTTCTGTGAAAACTGATGAGGTGACAATAGACCAGCAGAATTCACTACAGTACAAACACCTTAAAAAATACATCAGAGAAAATGTAAAGGAGATGGTTCATGAACAACTTGAAAATGCTGAACTTATTATTCATCCTAAGGAAGAGCCTGTACCTGATGACTCTAGAAGAGAAATATCCACAAAGGTAATTCCCACCATGTGGAAAAGTACAGTACTTTACTGTAAGATAAGATAGTATCTTCTGAACAGCTTGTCTTTTCAATACTGTGGATTGTTGCAGACAAAAGAAACCTAGCTTGAAAATGTTCTTGAACCTTTCTTATGTTCTTCATCACGTACGTTCACTTTCCAGTCATCTTTTAAGATTTAAGTGAAAATTCATTAGACTGTAAGAGTGATAACCCAGGAAGTTAACATACTTAATATAAATAGAAGAATTTAATACTAATGTAGAATTTTTATGATGATGCGGAAAGTAAACGATAATGGTGTTCAGTATGACAACTATGCAAGAGTTAGAGTGGGCCTGAAAGGAATCACATCTTTGATAAGCAAATGATTAGAATATGAACTCCAATAACAATAATCGTAAATAGATATTAGACATGCCAGAGTCTGGCAAACCAAAAGGACTATAGTTTTCATCCTTCAAAGAATTAAATCATGTGTCTGCAAGAAAAAAGACATCACTTTTCTACTCTTAAACACACTGAAAACCAAACTAACACAAGACTTTCCCAGAAGCCACCTGCTAATAGCAGTATAAATAGTATAAAGTCACAGTCTGAGATAGATAATATCAGTTCTCCACCACATGCTATCGGATTGCCAAATAGAAGTCTTTGTAAAGAGGTATAGTCACACCAAGGTTATAATGACACAGGTGTGTACATGGATGATACCTGGCTTTGAAAAATGAGAAAGCTCACATGCCAAGTTCATGGTTTTCTCTTTATCATTTTCATTCTGAACCGATAACAAACAAACTCACATACATATATGGGCCAGAAACACAGCTCAGAGGGTCAGAGCACTTGCTTTGCAAGTCTAATGACCTGAATTCCATCCCAGAAAGCACTACAAGTAGCAAGTGTCTGACATGCATAATCCCAGCACCCCTAAATCCATAATGGAGGCTGAGAGCATAGAACAGCTCTGAAACTCACAAGCCAGCCAGACTGAAACACACAGAGTAGCAGAAACAGTGAGAGACCCTGCTTCACCCAGAGAAGGAGACAGCCAGATCCTGAAAGTTGTTCTCTGGTCTTCACACACAGCAGCAGCATAACACACACAAGCACATGAATACACACACACATGTATGCCCACCCCCCAGTGAAACATCCCCTCCAACAAGGCCACACCTCCTAATCTTTCCAAAATAGTTCCACCCACTGGGGACCAAGCATTCAAATGTTTGAGTGTATCGGGGCTGTTCTCATTCAAGCCACCACAGTGGTGCTGGAATAGGCCACTGCTCACACATATAACAGTCATGGTTAAGGTGTAAGAGGTCAGAAGGCATCTTCAGAATCCATACTTGCAGCTCAGCAGCTCCCCACTGCTATGGGTAGTGACACACTTTGTTCACAAATGTTCAGGTCACTTTCACTGTTTCGCTATTCTCAGGGTCCCAATGAACAATTGTGAAAGGCCATAAGGAAAGGACTACGTAGTACAGAAGGGAGAGGTTCCTTTCATTCCTGAAGCTCCTCCTTTCACATTCTATTAATCTGGCTGGAATGTAAAATCCAGGTCATAACATTTGGAGAGGACACATTTTGTCCTTTTATTTTTATATCTCCCCATTATACAGAGAATGATGATGTTAGGTAGCCAAGAGCAGAGGAAGAAAGGCATAAATCTGAGAAGGTTCCTTTGGAGGTTCCTGAAAATCCTGGGCCTTTTACTCAAGCACAAAGGAAGCAGAGGTTACAAGATATCAGCGACTGTAATGATAAAATTAGACTAAACAACAAACATTTGGAGACAAAAATCAAGACTGTGACATTAACAGACAAGTGCTAAAATGAAAATGATTTATGAAAAATCATAAAATTTTTAATGAAAAGTAATATCTCAATATTTTTTAAAGGTTAAAGAAAAGAAGTCAGGGTATCTGCATATACCCGTTTTCGAGTCTTTTGAGCACAGAATCGCTGCACTGCGGGCTACCGCACATGTTGAACCAGCTCCTGCTGCCTGCCCTCGTGATGCAGGTGACTTGGGTGACATGGACAAGGCTTTCAAGGCTCAATTGGCCCGTGCAGTTGCTTTGGCTGACAGCACTGAGCACCAAAGATGGCAACCGCACACTGACCCTGAGCTTGCTCCTGGTCACCGCACTGGTGACGCCAGGGACCCTCCTCACAATGCTGACCTGGCTCTTGACAAGCTCAGTATTGATCTAGAATCTGCTCCTCTCTGTGGTCCCAGTGACACTAAGGATCCTGCTAATGACGCTGACCTAGCTTTTCACACTGCACATCCAACTGGCCGCTTCAGACCAAGCATGAGCACCAACAACAGGTCTGACCTATACATGGGTGATATACCAGATTCTACAAGAGTAGTCTGGAGATCTTACCAAGAAGCTTCCAGTAAAAAGAACGATGGCCAGGGTAAGTTAGTCCACAAACAGTGGTTTAAAATAGATGATTTTTGTCCCAGAAAACTAACTCTCTTTGGTGCTAATACTTATGATTAATAAATTCCATGCTTTATATGGGGCTACATAGGCTTTACCTGGTACCAGAAGAAAGTGATTTTCCCCCAATTGTATTGAAAATATATAATGTAAAAGTAACAAAGTCAGTTCAGTCCACCAAAACTGACCAAATAATGTTAGCTGGATCATGGTTGTCTCCTGTTCTGGAATGAGAATTATTTTCTCTCCCAGTGATAACCTTGTGTTTTTGGAGTGGCTAAGCATATACAGAGATATCTAACTGTTAAATGCTAGTCAGTGTCTGCCTTTTCTGTGGACATACACTGACTTGTGAGGATAGCATCATCTCTGAAACACTCCAAAACAAACAGCATAAAACAAAAAAAAGGAGCTTCCAATTCACACACCTTATACACAATGATGCTGATGATACTGCATGAGATGATGCCATTAACGACACTGATGGTGCTGCCCATAATCCTCTTGATGATGCCACCGATGTTCCTGATGATACTGCTAGTAATTCTGGCTTTTGCTTTTCTTCCTAGTTGGTGCTGCAGTTGATTGACAGTCCTTTGAAGCAGTCAAATTGATATCTACATTAGCAAGAATTTTAAAACATATAGAAATTCAAAAGAAAAATATTCCTCTGAAAGAGGACATTCTATATATTGAACTCTGTACACAAATTTTTAATGATTTTCAATTAAAATATACTATGAAAAATTTTAAACTGTTTCTTGGCATTAGATAAACTGACTCTATAATCACTCCATTGTATAGGTAAGGGGAACGTTTTTATTGTAAGAGAGAGAGACAGATAGAGAGACAGAGAGAGAGAGACAGAGAGAGAGAGAGAGAGGAGAGAGAGAGAGAGAGAGAGAGAGAGAGGAGAGAGAGAGAGAGAGAGAGAGAGAGAGAGAGAGACAGAGACAGAGACAGAGACAGAGAGAGACAGAGAGAGAGAGGGAGAGAGCGCAGCTAGAGGCATCCGGAAGAATTCAGAGCAGAAAGAGAAAGAAGCAGACTGAACATAGCCAGCAGACAGGAACTGTCTGTGAGAGAAGCAGAGCAGGACAGAGAGAGAAAGAGAGGTGGGGAGAGGGAGAAGGGAAGAGAGAGGGGGGGAGAGGGGGGGAGACATAGAGGGGGAGAGGGGAAGAGGGAGAGAGAGGAAGAGTATTGCTCTTTCACAGAACTTGAAAGAACAATACTCAACTTCATATGGAAAAACAAAAAACCAGGATATCCAAAACGATCTTATAAAATAAAGGAACTGTATTGGGATTTTGATGGGGGTTGCATTGAATCTGTAGACTGCTTTTGGTAAGATTGCTAGTTTTACTATGTTAATCCTTCCTATCCATGAGCATGGGAGATCTTTCCATTTTTTGATATCTTCTTCAATTTCTTTCTTCAGAGACTTAAGTTTCTTGTCATACAGGTCTTTCACTTGCTTAGTTAGAGTTACTACAAGGTATTTTGTATTATTTGTAGCTACTGTAAAGGGTAATGTTTCTCTGATTTCTTTCTCAGCCCATTTATCATTTGTATATAGAAGGGCTACTAATTTTTTTGAGTTAATCTTGTATCCTGCCACATTACTGAAGGAGTTGATGTGTTGTAGGAGTTCCCTGGTTGTGGGAGCCCATTTTCAGGTTCCTTGTGCCTTTACCCAGCGGGTCCTCATAGAGAGAATAGTTAGGACCACGGGCTGAGTGTAGGTGTCTGAGATGATCTGCACTTGGCTGTGCTGAGGGGAGATCTTTTGCTCTACCCCTTGGCGTTTCTATAAATACCCTGGGACAGAGACACTCAGGACCCATTGGAATAGGTTCCAGGCCCTCTCGAGGCTATCTTGTATTTTCTATTTGTTTATCTCCACAACCTAAATCCTTCTAATATTTCCTGCTGCTCACACTCAAGAAAACTCTGGGGAATTGTGGGTTTGGTGGGTAAACGCCCCACAGAATGGTGCCATGAACAGGGACTAAAAAAGGGGGGGAAGGGACTAAAGACAAAGGAAAATAAGTTTTATTACAGAGTTTCTGGTTAAAGTGCAAGTCAGGCCCTGCCAGTGGAAAAAGGGACATGTCCAGTGTTTAATGGAATATACACATATATGGACAGGGGGATTTATCCTCGAGAGAAAAGAAAGAAAAGGACTGGAAGGATGTCCAATGCTGCAGCTCAAATATCTCCTCTATAAAGGTTTCTATCTTGGCCGGGCGGTGGTGGCGCATGCCTTTAATCCCAGCACTCGGGAGGCAGAGGCAGGTGGATCTTTGTGAGTTCAAGACCAGTCTGGTCTACAGAGCGAGATCCAGGAAAGGCACAAAGGTACACATAGAAACCCTGTCTCGAAAAACAAAACAAACAAACAAAAAAAAAGATTTCTATCTTCTAGGCAGGGTGCCAGGGAGGCTCTCAGGAATCCACAAGGATGACCCCACCTGGGAGTATTGGCAGTGGTCTAGAGGGTGCCTGGACTGGTCTACTCTGGTGACAGGTCTAGTGAATAACCTAAATGTCATCATAGAGCCTTTGTCCAATGACTTAGGGAGGCAGATGCAGAGATCCACACAGCCAGGCACCAGGCTGAGCTCCGGGAATGCAATCGATGAGAGAGAGGAGGGATTCGGCAGGCAGGGGATGTGGAGATCATGATGGGAAGACATGCAGAGATGACTAGCCACCCTGGTGGAAGCCCATGAACTGTAGACTAGTGGCTGTGAAGCCCCCATGGGACTGGACTAGGCCCTCTGGATACACAAGATGGTTGTTTGGCTCGAATTGTTTGCGGGGCACCCAGGCAGGGGGATGGATTCATCCCTGGTGCATGGGCAGGCTTTTGAGAGCCCGGTGCCTGTGGTGTGATGCCTTGCTCAGCCTTGGTGCAGTGGGGAGGGGCTTGGACCTGCCTAGGCTCAGTGTGCCAGGCTCTGCTAACTTCCCATGGGAGACCTTGATTTGGGGGATGTGGAGATGTGGGGTGGCTTGGGAGGGCTGGGGGGTTGGAAGAGGGAGGAGATGGAATCTGTGGGTGGTATGTAGAGCAGAAAATTTCTTAATAAAGAAAAATGAGAAAAAAGATAATATAAGCAATATATAGTAATAAATTGTAAACTGATGCAAAAAATTTCTATCTTCTAGCTCTTTCTCAATTTCTATCTGTGAAAAATAAATATAAGGTATAGAGTAGTAATATAGTGTAGGAAAAACTTAGAAGTGTAATATTATGTTAAAAAAATTATTTAAGATAAGTAAGGCAACTAGACAGAAAAACTCTTCAATTTTCTAACTTTGGGGCTATGAATGCAAACTGGGAAAAATCTTTCTTTGAGCTTTATGGGTAGTTTAAAAAAAAAAACTCTTCTTTGAACTTATCACACAGAAAAAAGTTTCCTATGGAAGCTTTTGGCCTGGGGACAGTTAAAATGTTAAGTCCAAGTGACAGGAAAAAGTGATTTCTCCCTGAGGCAAAAACGCGGGTGTAAGAAGCCAAAAAAAAAAAAAAAAAATGAAAACTCAGAAGTTTGGGGAAAATTTGGTCTTTCTTTCTCGGGAAAAAAATCTTTCAAACTAAAGCTTTTCTTGGAAAATCTCTCTAAAAAACCTTAATCTTTTTCAAACTAAAAAGCTCCCTTAAACTTAAAAACCGAAGCCTTTAACTTTCTCAGAAAGACAAAAATTAGAATCACCTGAAGGTATTAGTACACGGAATCACCTGTGATTAGCTCTAAGGGAAAACAACAAACCTGTTAAGACAGCAAAACCTCTCTAAGTCCTGTCTTTCAAGCCAGAAAAATCCTCCCTGCAATGAGGGAGGCAGGGCTTGATTTCCTAAAAACCTTTTCTAAGCTCTATCTCTTCAAGCTAGTAAAAGGCAGCAGATCAGAATACCCTGAGGAAACGCTTGGGAGAGTGAGTGAGGAGCCATAAAGAGCCCAGCAGGAAATTGTTTACCCAGGAAAAGCAAAAAAGTCAAGCTTTTTCAGTTACAGCTGAGCTGAGGTATGGAGGGTTTTGTTTCTGAGTGAAAGTCTAACAGCATGAAAGGGTGTTATTAATTGCCCTAATGAAAAGATCCCCTGAAGTGATGAGCGGAAACCCTCTCTGTTAGCATTGTATCCTTGCTTCTAACCAACAACTGAGAAGCAAGTGGCCATTACCTCCAAGTTGGAGTGCATTCCAGAGATGCTAGAGTATCTGCAGTTGTAAACAACTTCCTGGAGCACAGAGCTGAGGCAGGAAGGTGCAGGACCCAGGGGAAGATTGCTGATGAACAAACAAAGCTAAAGCCGGTGGGAACAGTATAGTTGCCCGCTTTCCTACAAGTCCGAGATTGATAGGTCTACAGCTGCAGAAAGATCTGAGAAAAGCTTTCCTATCAGAGAAAAGACCTTTCTGGGAAAGCAGTAAAGCCAAACTACATCTACAGTTGGGCTGCCGAGTCAGAAACGCTGTCTGCATAAAGAGCCAAGCCAGAGCAGAACTAACAAGGAGTAACGTTCTTTTCTATCAGAAAGCATCTTCTTGAGAAAAGCTTTGTTTAGACTGACTCCCAGTGAGGTGAGGGAGCCCTTGAGGGGTTGATTGCCTCAGGCCATAAGCTCTGAGAGCACAGACAAATGAAAACAGTCCACTGCGAGCTTAGAGATGGCAAAAACCTCCCTTGCTAAGCTTAATTTATGAACACAAACCTCACAGATCCCGAAAACAGAAATGGACAAAAAGCCCCTACCTTCAGTGGCAGGAAAAGCTGCCACTTCAGTGTCAAAAAAAATGTTTCTGGGGCAAAGGCGATAAACTGAGACCAAACTGGGAACTGTCAGGGAGAAAGACTCTGAAGAAACAGAAACAGAAGGAACATGTAAGTACACATGTAAGGCCTAGGGTGAACAACCCTGGTCAGGAGTGATAAGCAATAGAATGATGTAAGTAAACCACAAATGGAGTAGTGATAAGCTATAAGCTATGTGTGGAAGTAGGGATAAGACTAGAAACCTAGCCAGGAAAGAATATAAACGATGAAGCCCCAGACCCGACCAACAGAGCTCGTCAGGCCATTGCGCGAGACGACTCTCCTCTGCCAGAGATGTGAGATCCTGCGCCCAGTGCAGACATGGCTGACCTGTGCCCAGTGCAGACATGGCTGACCTGAGGAAGGCTGACCCAAGATCCAGAGGAACCGACGTGGTGAGTCTGGACCTGTGTACCCGGAGAGGTACTCCTGCTTCCATTTGGAAGACAGGATGAATATTGCTTGTAATCTTACTGTGTGAATAAATGAGTGTTATACCAAGTCTGAATCAAGAGTGATTATTCCTCCCCCGTAACTGGGGTATGTGCTCAATACAGTTGGCATAGTCAGCAGGATTTTGGGCTTAAGGCCTCCTTGACCACTGAGCACTGAGGAATGTAAAATAAGTAATACAAAAGAATTGGCCATTACTCTGGTGGAGTAACAAATTACAGGAAACCAAATAAACTAGCAAGCGACCTCAAAGCCGCTCTGAGAAATCAACTCCTCGAAGTCAACTCTGAGGACCTAAAGAAAATCTGAAGGTCCAAGGAGGAAGAACTGGTAGGAGAGAGAGTATCAGAAGCAGATGGGAAACACCACCCTCCCTAAGGGTGCAGAGTACCGAAAGAATACCGGACACCTTGATGCCAACCAGAACCCCTGGGGAAGAGCGGAAGGTGCTGGCAAAGAGCTAAATGAAGCGCTGGCTGGCCAAAAGGATAGAAAGGATTGCGGATTTAAAATTTGAAAAATTGATAACTGATTCCTTGAATCAGTCTAAACGAATTAGTGACTGGGAGTGGTACCGTAGGAAAAAATTAATTAAATTTTTGTACGGCTTGGTATACCACTTACAATGAACAGATTAATTAAGAAATTTAGGAAGACTAACATCTCCCCGGTGACAGGTAGAGAATATCAAGATGAGGTTGAAGAACAGTGGGGGAAAGTAGCCTCCAAGGTTAAAAATAAGGCCGGCATGAAATCAGTAAACGTGACTAACACATTAACAAATCCGGATGTGGTAGAACAAGAATTAGAGGGATGTAGCAAGGCACAAACTACCGCACTGCTTATGAAAACGGTGCAGGATATTGATAAGGACAGATTAATGGGCAAAAGGCTAGCCTTAAACATAGTGAGGAAGGAACAGGAGCGTAGCGCTACTCCTGGATGGAACGGACATAACACCGTACCATCATTTCCTGTCTCTACCCAAAGTAAGAAAACTCCTATTAGAAGTACTATATCAGCTCTGAACCCCTTCAGCACTGGAGGAGGTAGTAATCGTCCCAAATTTTGAAATGGGAACGAAGTTTGAGGAAATCAGGCCATATACTCCTCAGGAGATCTCAGAATTATGGAAAGATCATGCCCAAAATGGACAGAAAGATGCAGAATATATATGCCGACTGTGGGAAAAGGGAGCTGACACAGTCATGTTAACTGATCTAGAAATGAGAAAGATCAGAAACATAGTAGAGAACCCCTCAGTATCGGAAGCTCTAGAGCATGTAATTGAGACATCAAAAGGCGATACACATCCACTATTAGATTGGATTACTGCAGCTTGGAGATTTGCATTTCCAACACTAGACCTCACTCAATTTGAATCAGCAGCACAGTGGACAACATACGCACAAGCCATAAAACAATGTAGAAAATTAGGTATATTATATTTCATATACAACCAGGTACCCACACCTCAAGCCGCACCTTTTACACCACAATTTAAAAAGATCATTATTAAAGGAGCTCCAGCACACCTTAAAATGAGCCTAGCTGGACCCCTGCAAGCATGTCAAACCATCTCAGATGCCATGGAATTCTTTAAATCTTACAGGGAATTGGACATAGACAAGGTAGTATCATTTAATGTTAATAAGAAACAGGACAAGAAGAAAGTTACACCACGGTTTTTGAACATAAGACCATTTGGGAAACCTAATCAAATGCCCATAAGACAGAATGCAAACAAACCATGGAATCAGATTAGAAGGTTGACAGGAAGGAAAAATATCCCATGGAGAGAGACACGGAGCAACCCATGGAGACAGACATACCAACCAAAACCTTTTTTAGCCAATCGAAATTTCAAACAAAATTTCAGACCAAAATTTTTCAATCAGAACAACCACAGACCCCCAAGAGCAGGACCCCCCAGACGCTACATACCAAGACGGACTTGATCAACCCGGCTGGTAGACCATTTGTAGCTATACCTATAATAACTAACAAAGGGCCAAGAATAGTAAAATGGCTAATAGATACAGGTTCTGAAATTAGTATCATAACGGAATTTACAGAACATTTTAAAACTGACAAAAGGGTTATAATACAGGGAGTAGCAGCAGAAACAGAAGTACCAGTAATAAAATTAAGACTCAAATTATATAATAAGGAATATGAGATTGAAGCAGCTAGCTTCAATGCACCCTGTAATATCCTAGGCATTGAAGAAATAAGAAAATTATTCCCAGACTTTCTAAATAATAAGAGAATAGCTAAGGTCAGATGTAATCTAGCAGAAGTAAAAATACAACCTATTAAGTTACCACACACACACCCCCGACCTTCACGGTACAATACCCTATCAAAGGAGGTATTAAGGAAATAACAGAGACTATACAAACTTTGCTAAAAGAAGGCATTATAGAGAAATCTCAATCATTTAATTATAACAGCCCGGTATGGCCGGTGTTGAAACCTAATGGCAAATGGAGATTTACAGTTGACTTCAGGAGAATAAATGAAAAAACACCCAAACTTCCAGGACAACTTCCCGATGTGGAAGACATCTTTCTTAGAATTAAAAATTCGGCTCCAAAGGCAATGGCAACTATAGACTTAAGTGATATGTTCTTTGGAATCCCATTACACCCAACATCTAGGGAACTTACTACATTTACATGGCAAGGACAGCAATATCAATTCTTGAGACTCCCTCAAGGGTATTTGAACAGTCCTATTATTGCACACAACACCTTAACAACTACATTAAAGAACTTCGAACCAGAATCAGAATGTAACATATATACCTATGTAGATGATATAATGATAGTAGGACAAGCCATTGAAAAAGTACAAAGTACATTAGAGAAACTAATTCAACATTTAAGAAATGAAGGATGGACTATAAACCTAGAAAAAGTAAATAAAGCAGGAACAGAAGTAAAATTCTTAGGGGTACATTGGACTACAGAAGGACCAACAATACCCGAAACAGTAATAGATAAATTAAAACAAATTAAGCGACCCCAGAATAAAACTGAGGTACAACATCTAATTGGCCTATTTGCATATTGGAGGCAACATATCCCATACCTACAGATCATATTACAGCCTTTATATAAAATAACAAAGAAAGCACAGGATTTTGAATGGGACCAAAACTGCGAAAATGCCGTTAAACTGGTACTGGAATATATAAACCAGTACAGCCACCTATATTATATACAGCCCGGTGACCACGTAATTGTGGACATCTTGTATATGCAGGGCTATGGTAATTGGAATATATTTTCAAAAAATAAAGACAGGGAAACACCAATAGGCTTCTACTGCAAGAAATTCCCATGGTCAGAGAACAAATATTCGCTGTTCGAAAGAACCATATGGACAGCCTACGAGGCATTCAGGACAATCCACTCACTGCTCAAAGAGAACCATGTGACTCTCTGGTCACATATACCCATTTTGGACTAGGTAAAGGCACCAGGAGAGGCATGGGCTGGACTACCCATGGAAGGAAAGGTACTTCAGTGGAAATGGTACCTTCAGGAGTTCCTTCGATCAACACCTCTGTCAGCAAAGGGGTCGGTACCAGCAGTATCGGAGTCGATACTTCAGTCCGACAGGCCCATGACTCCAGAGGGATACATTTTCCCAACCTCAACCCCTCCCCAGAAACAGGTACCAATGGGCCATTGGGAGACTAGAGAGTACGATCCCTCCCTGGTTAATGCCTGGTTCACTGATGGATCAGCAACTACGGTGAACAACAAAGTGAGATGGAAAGCAGCCGCCTATAGACCTGGGGATGGAATGGTCATTACAGACCAGGGCACTGATAAATCAGCCCAACATGCAGAAGTTATAGCCGCACTATTGGCGATAAGACAAACCATAAAGGACAATTATAAACAACTTTATTTATACACCGATTCATGGTGTGTGGCAAATGGCATAGCAGTATGGTCAGGTAAATGGAGAAATAATGGATGGAAAATTAATGGTAAAGACATATGGTCAAAGGCAGCATGGCAGGAATTGGATGCAGCAAGCAGACTAATCAAAATCATAGTATACCATGTAGATGCACATACCAAGAAACAGGATGAGACAAGTAAAAACAATGAAGTAGTAGACAAACTAGCTTCAGCATTAAGTATAAAATTAAAAGGTACATGGAAGGCAAACATTGATCCAGAAACAGGAAAAGGTAAAATACAGAGAGAATGGATACAGGTAAGACCATCAACTAAGGACATACCTATAAGTACAGAAGAGATACTGAAAATCCATGAGCAGTTAGGACATATAGGTACACATGCACTAAAAAGTTGGTTCGATAAAAGAAATCTTAAGATAACGTGGCAGACAATAAGGAAAGCAATCAATAGTTGCAACAATTGCCCAAAGGCTATGACAAGATTAACACACAATTACCAAGGGATAATAGGACACCGAATGGATTTTAATAGAATCCTACAAATAGATTTCATAGGACCGTTAAACAGCTTCAAGGGAAAATATTGCTGTACCCTAGTAGACATAACGACAGGTCTTGGGATGGCCCGAGAAAGCACACACCCAGACCAAAACACGACGATACTTACAGTCTGGGGATGGTGTGCAGCATATGGAACACCAGATACAATACAATCAGACCAAGGAACTCGTTTCGCAGGAGCCAAAACACAAAGAATGGCTAGAAACTTAAACATTCAATGGGACTTCCATAGAGTCTATACACCGACAGCAGCCGGAGCAATAGAAAGATGGAACGGAATGATTAAAAAACAGCTAGAGATGCATAAGGGAATGCCACTGTCATTAGCAATAAAAATAGCAACTTATGAATTGAATACCAGACCCAGAATAAATAGGAAGTCACCAATAGAAGAAGCTATACAAAAACAACATACAATAGATTATCCTACAGTTATAGATAGAGAAGTAATAAGGAATCCTAATTGCCTTTACAGGAATCGGAAGAATAACAAATTATCCCCAGCAGAAATAATAGCACCAGGAACAGGAAACAATGTGTGGATAACTCAAGGTAAAAAGGACTTGAAATTAGCCAGGCTGGAGGATATAGCATAAATGTGTGTCAGGGAGGTGATATTCATAAGGGCAACCCTCCTGACGATTTGGCTAATAGCTATTGCAGTATACATAGTACTGCCAATCTTAGAATTTGTTTTTCCCTTCTGTAACATCATTTACCAAAGAAGCTACTCACACAACATAGTCAACAATACCAATCCTGGATACGCTTCTGCAGGATCCAGAGCAGCCAAATTCACGGTATGCTGAATACACTATCTGCACAGGAGGCAATAAGAATAGCAAAGGTGATGTACACACTAAAGGCAAGCAAGCTATACGCTATTGGGGCCTCTGTGTGCTCATTTTTCTGTCTCAGGTTAGCAGATGCGATGGCAATAACAGCATACCAATGCCAGCCCTATTGGACAGTACACCCACAACAAACAGACCCACCACCACACCACATGTTATACAAGTGGGCACTAGGAAACAGAATACCATTGCTACTCCAACAATTTATGATCTAGAAGGCAAATTACCACTATATTGGTCAGCAGAGCGAAGATTTACACATTATATAGGAAAAACACATAGTTTTTGGCAAAAATAGGCAGCATGTTTAACATATGCCTGGTATAAGGGTTGTGATCAATATAGAATGGCACTTAGCATATACCATCCAAACAAAGAATATATGCTAGAATCAGGGGATGGTGTTAACACCAACATACATGAGCAGAACCCATTAAAATGCCATTACAATGAATTATGGACCAACATTACCAATCACGCAGCCATATACAACATGTATTGGACAAAGAATTCACATATCAGAACAAACACATTAAGGGTAGACTCACACTATAGGACCAATACAATGGGAATAGAGACAGAACCAGAATTTGACTGTGAACTAGGCATGAATAGCTCCTTTGTGAGACAATATTTCGCACCAGTAATAGCACAACAAATGGAGGAGATAGGTATGCTGTATAATAAGATATCAGAAAGGTGGGAAGAACAAGTATATAATTACAATGATGATTATTATGATGGTGATTACCCTACTAGTACATATTCAACGACACCTAAAGTAACTACAACACCTATAAACCCATGCAACCCTATGAATTGGACAGTATGCAATGATGGTGAAATGGTAAAACCATGGCCAGTAGTATCTGGAATAATACCATTACCCAAACCCTGGGGAAATAGATGTCCCAATAACTTATGGAGATACATTAAAAAAACATAAGCTAGATGTACCAGGACAAAATAATACTAACTGGTTATGCGTAGCAGACTATCCCAATTTACCATTCTATGGTAACTTCTCTGTATTATATAGCACAGATAACCCATCAGTAAAAGGAAAGGAATGGAAATGGGATGACTGGACAAAAATACTGCAATTAGGAGTAGAACATTGGAGATTCCCAATCATACTTACAGATATTATACAACAACCTTGGGCTTCAATGAGACACACAATGAAACCTAAATATGATTGCAACACAGACACCACAACACACATCTGCATACTTACAGTAAATTCCACATTACACAGGGAAAAACACTCTTTTGCATATGCATGTATAAACATGTCCGAAGCAAATACAAACATTAGACAAAACAACAATACGAAAACCATAGTGGACCTACATGTAGGACCTTTATTTACTGGAAGAACATCAAGGTCAGTACAAGATCTAATAGCAATCACAGATACAATAGGCCAGGAAATACCATGGCTAGGAATTTTTGCAGACAGTACTGCAAATATAACAGCTACTAAACAGGTCCAGGCAATAATGAGATTTAATGACGACCAACAGTCATATCCAACATATTTTATGCAAGCAAGCAATTTGGGACTTTTTAACCTAACCTTAGCAAAATCACTAACACGAGGTGCCACAAGTCTGAGAAACAAATTATCATGCTTTACCGAAACAAATAATACAGCGGTATGGACTAACTGTACCACAAATAAAGCAACCACAATAATAAATTTGAATATATATGGTAAAATTACCATAATAAACAAACATATGTCATTAGCAAAATTCGACAGCACACCAATATTAACCATAGGCATGATACATGAACCAAAACATAAAATACATAACATGCTAGGTGGCAGTAAGATATCAATTTGCTGGTTTCACGAATCTAAAGACTTACTGGACATGCCCATACCCTGGGAAGTCAGTGCCAATGTTACTACAGATGAAGTAGCAGCAAAAAATATTTTCATATTTAATAGGGCAATTGAACAAAGGGCATACAATTTCACAGGTATAAGGGAGGTAGAATATATCCCACCATATGTACAAATGGCAAAGGCTATGAGAATCAATAAGGTTATGGATCCAGATGACCTAATGGTACATTATAAAAATGGGATAACTAGATCAGGTAGTTTTTGGCAAACTTTGGATTATGAAATGGATAGAGTAATTGAATTACAGCACCATAATCTCCCATATTATTTCTACATGTTAATGCCAAATCCACAATATAAAGAATGGAATAAGGCTGAATGGGTAGCACACAAACCTAGAGGATCGATGAAATCACATACACAATATTGGGATAAAATATATTATCTCCCGATATCAAGAAATAAGGATTTTCTCAGCGAACATTCCAACACACCATTAATTATATTTAGAGGAAATATGACCAGACCAAATAAAGAAAATATTGGATTATATACAGCTCATTTTCCAAAAGGATACCTAATACCACCAGAAGGAACCCCAACAGTAGTCAAGGCACCAGCTATTATACCAGACCTAAAAAGTCCAGCTAAATTAGTTTTATACCCTAGGATTAGAAAAATTGAAATTACAATAGACTTGACAGCACTGAAACCACCTATAGAATATTGTAGTGATGTGAATTTTAGATTTGATTTAGACTACTCATCACCGACAAGAGTAGGAAGAAAACCACTACAAGCAATGGCAGTAGTAGCCTTTATGGCAGGAGCAATTTTAGGTGGGATAATGGGTGGAGGAGTATCAGCAGCAATGATAGAACCAATAAAGGCAGAAATATACCACATACAAGAAGTAAATAAGAAAACAGCAGAAGCTTTAGCAGCTATATCAAATTCTATAGATGGCATGCATACACTAATACAAACTATGCAAGGCGAGATAAAAATGTCACAAGACCTTTATAAGGAGCAATTCTCCTATCAAGCAAAACTTATTAATACTAACCATAACATGATGATGTGTCAAATGTATCGAACTCAAGTCAGTAATATGAATAATGAATTAAATTTAGCACAGGGTTAGGGAGAAGAACAAGAGAATATCAAAGTATACTAAACCCTGAATATGAAAGCTCATGTACAGATGGATTATGCAATATACATTTAGTACAGATCTTCTTACAAAATTCATTTTCAGCATATCATTCCAAGGCGATACCACAGCTATATACTGAAAGAACAGGAGTATCAGAATGGAACTACCAATACTTAGTACCCATAGACCATTACTTATGGACCAATATGAATGACATACCGGTGTACATACCATTAGAAGACTCCATATCATTAGGAGCAAATACATACATTGTGGGAGCCCGTTCTCGGGTTCCTCGTGGCTTTACCCAGCAGGTCCTCATAGAGGATGATTAGACCACGGGCCTGAGTGCAGGTGTCTGAGATGGTCTGCACTTGGCTGTGCTGGGGGAGGAGGTCTTTTGCTCCACCCCTTGGCGTCTCTATAAAAACCCTGGGGCAGAGGCAGTCGGGGCCCGTTGGAATAGGTTCCAGGCCCTCTCGAGGCTATCCTTTATTTTCTATCTGTTTATCTCCGAGATACTCTCCGCAATAAATCCTTCTATCTAATATTTCCTGCTGCTCGCACTCAAGAAAACTCTGGGGAACTGTGGGGGTGGTGGGTAAATGCCCCACAGAATGGCGCCATGAACAGGGACTAAAAAAAGAAAAAAGGGACTAAAGAAAAAAAAGGGGGGACTAAAAAAAAAGGGGGGACTAAAGACAAAGTAATAGGGACTAAAGATAAAGGAAAATAATAGTTTTATTACAGAGTTTTTGGCGAAAGTGCTGAGTTCAGCCCTGCCAGTGGATGAGGCATGCCGGTGTTATGGAAAATATATATTTTTTATATATATTGAGAGGCAGGGGTTTTATCCTCGAGAGAAAAGGAAAGCGGACTGGAAGGATGTCCGATGCTGCAGCGAAATTCTCTTCTGTCAAAAATTTCTATCTTCTATACCTTAATTTCTATCTGTGAAAAATAAGGATAAGGCATAGGGTAGTAAAATAGTATAGGAAAAACTTAGAAGTGTAAGATTGTGTAGGAGAAAATAAGTAAGGCAACTAGACAGAAAAACTCTTCAATTTTCTAACTTTGGGGGCTATAAACGCAAACTGGGGAAAAAAATCTTTCTTTGGGCTTTTTGGGTAGTAAAAAAGCTCTTCTTCGAGCTTATGGGGAAGAATAAGTTTCCTATGGAAGCTTTTGACCTGGGGACAGCTGAAATGCTAAGTCCAAGCGGCAGGAGAAAGTGATTTCTCCCTGAGGCAAAAATGGGGGTGTAAAAAGCCAAAAAGTTTAAAGTTGGGAAGTTTTGGGAAAAGTTGGTCTTTCTCCTGGGGGAAAAAAATCTTTCTCTTAAACTATAAAGCTTTTCTTGGAAAACTTGGGGGAAAAATCTCTTTTAAAAAGCCTTCATCTTTCTCAAAAGCTCTTAAACTTAAAAACTAAAGCCTTTAACTTTCTCTCAAAAGGGCAAAAATTAGAATCACCTGAAGATATTAGTATGGGGACCACCTGTGATTAGCTCTAAGGGAAAACAACAAATCTCTGAAGACAGCAAAACCTAAGTTCTTTCAAGCCTTAAAAATTGTCCCTGCAATGCAGGAGGCAGGGACAAGTTCCTAAAAAACCTCTAAGCTCTGTCTCTTCAAGCTAGTAAAAGACAGTGGGTCAGAGTACCCTGAGGGAAACGCTTGGGAGAGTGTGGGTAAAGAGCTACAGAGAGCCCAAAAGGGCCAGAAACTTTACCTGAGAAAAGCAAAAAAGCCAAGCTTTTCAGTTACAGCCGAGCTGAGGCATCAAGGGTTTTGTTTCTGAGTGAGCGTTTCAGAATAAAAAGGTGCTCCTAATGGTCCTAATGCAAAGATCCCCTGAAGCAATGCAAACTGTTAGCATTGTATCCTCGCTTCTGACCAAAAACCCAGAGGCCAGCGTCTCTGAGTTGGAGTGCATTTCGGGGATACTAGGGTTCTGGCAGTTGTAAACTTCCTGCCTGGAGCACAGAGCTGAGGCAGGAAGGTGCAGGACCCAGGGGAAAACTGCTAATGAACAAACAAAGCCAAAACCAGTGGGAACAGCACAATTGTCTGCTTTCCTACAAGTCCCGGGTTGGTAGGTCCACTGCTGCAAAAAGACATCTGAAAAAAGCTTTCCTATCAGTAAGGACGTTTCTGGGAAAACAGTAAAGCTGAACTGTGTCTGAAGCAGTTGTGCTGCTGAGTCAGAACGCTGTCTGGGGAGAGAGCCCAGCCAGGGCAGAACACAACTATCAGGAGTAAAGCTTTCTTTTCTGTCAGAAAGCACCTCTTAGAGAAAAGCTTTGTTTCAACTGACTCCCATGAGATGAGGGAGTGTAGCCCTGAGGGGTGATTGCCTCTGGCATAAAGCTCTGTCCTTGAGCACCCAGACAAGCAAATGCAACCCACTGGGGGACTGGGCCAGGTGAAGGCCTAATGAGGCAAAAAACCTGTCCTAATGGGAGGTTAGAAACGGCAAAAACCTCCCTTGTTAGATTTTCAGTCTGTACGCAAACCACACAGACCCCGAAAATAAACGGACAAAAAGCCCTACCTTCAGTGGCAGGGAAAGCCGCCACTGTAGTATCGGAAACTGTTTCTGGGGTAGAGTGGATAAACTGAGACCAAACTGGGAACTGTCTAGGAGAAAGACTCTGAAGAAACAGAAAAGGGACATAATCCTCCCCAGAAAAATGACCTGAAAAAACTTAGAATTTGAGGCAGATTCGGGAAAAAAAAAAAAAAGCCCCTACTTCCAAAGGCAGCTAGCAGAGGTACAGAGCCACAGATACCTGAAGCTCTGCATCTGGGGAAGGAAGGAACAAGCAAAATGAGATCAGTGGGAGAAAAATCTCTCAGAAAGAGCTATGGAAAAGCTGTTGTACATGATCTTGTTTTTCACTGACTGGCTAAGACAAACACAAGCCCCGAGGAAAGTTGCTATCAGAAATTGCCAGCCTCAATGCGTACTAACAAGGCAGGTGCAGTTCTGATTTGGGGGCCAGTGTCAAATAAAGGAGAGACACCTGCTAAAGCCAGTTGAGGAGAGAATAGGAATCTCCCAATGTCCCATAATTGAAAATGTAAAATGCCTGTTCAAATCTCCCGTTGCAAAAGCAAAAAACTTTGTTCAAACCTCCCGGGCAAGAATTTGTAAGCAAGTCTGGTAAAAGAGAACCAGTTGACTCTCAGACCCAAAAAGAGCTATGGGAAATGACTGATATAAGGGAAATGATATAAAGGACTGATTTAAGGGACTGATACTATTATGGACTGATATAAGGGAAATGCATTCTGGGAAAGGTAGTTTTTCCACTAAAGATGGCGACATTGCCCTGAAACACGTTTGTCAGCTCGAAAATACATTCATGGTAAACTTAAAATACAGCTTTTAAAAGAATAAGGAGGAAAATCGTCTAAGAGTTTAAGTGTCAGTTCCAATGAAACATTGAAAGGATACAGAACTAGGTGCTTCGCGGTTTGGGGCTCCTTGGTAAAATGCTTTATTTACCCTAATAGCTGTGCAAAGTTTTTACGGTAGTTGGATGACAAAAGCTACCTTTAAGAGCAAACAAGCCACTTTAAAATCCTTAAAGCAAGAGAGAGCAGTTTATACACTGAACGTTGTCTTAGATATGAAGAAACTTACGTGAAATTAAAAATTATTTACCTCTTGAACAAAGAACCTGCAATGAGTGATTCCTTTGCAAATCTAATTAAGGGGATAAGAAACAGGCATTCAAAAAAAGAAATGACTGCTTTATAGATGGGAAACAAACTTCAGAAAAGCTGTCTTACAAAAGAGTTGCTTCACCTGAAAGTTCCTCATAAAAAAATCAATGCTAAATATTACAGCTGCTAATAATATCAGGAGTTAAAGCTAATGAAGTGAAAATACTAAATCCTGAAAATGCTTTTTCTGAGTAAGCTAATGAAGGATATGTTTCATGAAAGAACATTTATGTTCTTGACTCCTTTGAATAGTAACAGTTTTGGTTAAAACACTGGAACTAACAACAATCCAGTCAAAATGTTTCAACAATTCCAAGATGCTATTCCACAAAAGCAAGCTGCCATGCTTTGTGGGCCATATTAGAGCTCACGCCAATCTTCCTGGTCCTTTAGCTGAGGGTAATGAGAAATAGAAAGATCCCTGCTCGGGATTGTGGAAGGGTACTAGTCCTGTGTTAATATGGGGTCTAGGACATGTTTGTGTTTTTTCACAAGAGGAGAATGAAGCTCGGTGTTTACCGGAGCGTCTGGTAAGAAGCGTGGAACTAAGGAAAAGTCAGCTCCAATGACGTTCCTATAAAGGAACCAGAATGAAAGTGGCTCGATTAGTGTTTCTGAGGTTTTGTCACTGGTTGATGCAAACAGTGAGGAAATAGAGTTCGGAGCTGTGCCACTTTTGGCTTTACTAGCTCCTTTGGAAAAATACTTTATATCACCTAATAGCTGTGCGGTATTTGGCAAAGACCTTACAGCAGCTAAATATGGTAATTTCACCCTCAGTATGAAATGAAGTTTTTTCGGTAGAGCAAACCAAGAGTACTGCTATAATAGAAATGTTTGTCTGAATTGAAGTACTTAGGGGAACTATTATGAATTTGGGTGAAGGGACAGCCTCTAGTTAAACACCGTCTACCGCTGACAGTGCATCTCTGCTGGGTCCGGAACGGCTGAGAGAACTGGCAACTTTGGAGTGTGGCGTCATCCTGGGAAGGTTACAGTCCCCTAGCAACAACTATCACAATTCTATAACAACACTCACTAAATCCCAGTGCTTTATAACAAAGCTGACTATAAACTCTAAACTTTAGAAATGATGTATGTACTTCCTGTCTAGTTGAGAGAATCTTTCTAATAGAGATAGTGATAATAATTAAGAGTAAGAAATAGAAAAAGATGAAAATAAGATATGTGAGTTTGTAGAAATTGTCTTGTTAGATCTGTGTTAAGAAATCTTTAGGTGTTTGCTAAGTTAAATATATGCTAATGGTAGACCTATATAAGTTTGTAAAATAGATCTATAGAGTTCCTTTAAGAATATAAGCTTGCAAGAAGTATCTAATGTAGTCTTAAGACATGTAGTAATAAGCTTGTAAGAAGTAAAGATGCTAGTTGTAAATGTAAGTTTAAATAAGAAATAAGATAGAATGAACATAAGAAATAAATATATTTGCTAAAGTAGTTCTATGGTTTCCTTAAGGAGTATAAATAAGTAGATGTTAATACGTTATATGTGAGTTTGTAAAATGTAGATGTTGAATGTGAATGCTTTGCAAGGCAAAAGGTTATATGTGAGTTTGTAAAGTGTAAATGTTAAGTGTGAGTCTATTTTTAATGTATATGGTGAAAGAACCTGAGACATACAGAAGTTAGTGTCCTAGCAGACTGCAAAGCAGGCAGTCTGAGCGGTTTTTCAAAAGCTCCAGAAGCCGCTAAGAAGCTAAGAATGGCGGACGCCAGAACTAGCACAAGGCATCCGCAGCTGAGATTCATGGAAAATCAACGCAACACAGAAAAACCTGAGCTAACATCAAAAACGGTGCGGTTTAGAATACTACTGTACCTAAAAAGGTCTGTCTGTGAGAACAAAAGTTGCAGAGACGCTTGTTTGAAGTAAAATTGTTAACGGCAAAAAGTTTTGGTTGAAAACCATCTCTTCATATTTGGAAGTGAAAGCCTGATACTAGAATTTATTTCTTGTTTGAACTTTTTGAACTTAAAATGAGATAAAACTACAAAGATTTTGGTTATGGATTTCTTCATATTTGGAAGGCTCGTACCAGAATTTATCATTTGAATTTTGGGACTTAAGAAATGAAATGAACAATAGAGATTTCATTGCAATGGGACAATTTTGAGTTTATTCATAAAAAAAAGGAACTGTTTAAATGAAGAAATTTATTATTTCTACCTAGAGTCAAGATGTGTATGCATATATGCTTTATTAATTGGTGATTCATGTATTCTGTGTTAAAAATGCAATTGTTTTGTGGAACTGTTTATGTAAAAATGGAATTACATACAGAACTGGTTTTGTGTTACAAACAGAACTGTTTAAATTGAAAAGTTTGGGTTTTCTAACTAGGCTTGAGATTTTGCCTAAATTATAAAGAAAAGGGGGAGAGTTAATATTCCTTAGTCTAATTTCAAAAGTTGTTTGAGTGGATTAATGTCAAGTTTTTGTTAGTAAGAAATGCAAATGGGGTATATTAAGAGACTGCTTTTAAAGTGTAAAGAGTTTTATTAAGAAACTGCTTTTGGATGTTTTGCTAAGTTTTCAAAGTGTTAATGGTTAGATTGAGAAGATTGCTTTTCAATATGGGTTTGTAGGAATTATATATGTTTGGATTCCTCTAACTAGGTTTGAGATTTTGTTTAAAAAATTATAAAGAAAAGGAGGAGTTATGAGATTGAATTATGTTTGCAGAAACCTATTGATATTAATGCACCCTGGTTTTGTGGAGTTAAGAAATATTTAAGTTTGATGTGAATACATCGAAGTTTTTCCTATGTTCTGTTAGCAAGAAAATTCAAATGATTGAGTTAAAGTTGTAAGGCGGAGAAAATTGTTAACTATATTTAGCACCATATATGCTAATTCAAATGGTTCTGTTAAGAGTTTGCTTTGAGTTGTAAGACAGAGAATTGTGGCTATGTATAGCACTGTTTATGTTAACCTGTTAATGGTAATGATGAAGCTAAGGGATTCTTTAAGTTTGTAGTTGCCTTAAGAGTTTTAGGCTTAGAAAGGGCTTGAGGCAGCTAAGAATGCTGTAGTCACCTTGGACCTAATTCAAAAGAGAAATGCCATCTATATCATCCTCTACTCCATATTGGGAGGTGTAACAGCTTGGAGATTGCTGTAAGCCATTAATAGTTATTTTTTTATATATTAAGAAAGGGGGACCTGTGGGAGCCCGTTCTCGGGTTCCTCGTGGCTTTACCCAGCAGGTCCTCATAGAGGATGATTAGACCACGGGCCTGAGTGCAGGTGTCTGAGATGGTCTGCACTTGGCTGTGCTGGGGGAGGAGGTCTTTTGCTCCACCCCTTGGCGTCTCTATAAAAACCCTGGGGCAGAGGCAGTCGGGGCCCGTTGGAATAGGTTCCAGGCCCTCTCGAGGCTATCCTTTATTTTCTATCTGTTTATCTCCGAGATACTCTCCGCAATAAATCCTTCTATCTAATATTTCCTGCTGCTCGCACTCAAGAAAACTCTGGGGAACTGTGGGGGTGGTGGGTAAATGCCCCACAATACATTTATCCACATCTACCAGAAAGCACACTTGAAACTAGTCAATTAGCAGTAACTACTATCACACAGTCACTAGAAGATACAGGAGATTACACTTTCTTGATATGTGCTAAATATTTACCTACTTTAGTTAGCTGCATAAATCTTAATGAAACCACAATGAATGATGATATCACAACATTCAATATTACAGAATCAGGATGCTATATGGTACACAACTGTAGCATCCTACAAATGAATTTCACTAATTAGGATGGTAAAAACATAACCAAACAAAGAGTGACCACATTAACACTAGAAGAAAAACATTATTTTGATGGCTCACACTTATTTAATGACCCAACAGAATTAGAACATCACCAAACATTTGTAAAACAAGCAATGGAGTTACAACACATTGCAGATTTCAATCAGAAACAACTAGAATCCATACATAACAAAATTAAAGAACAAGATGCAGCCATACATACATCACAAGCACAAACGCACAATCTAGTGAATCTGTTAAGAACAAATACATACATACACAAGGACTGGGCGAAACAGATGCAGAAATGCAGCTTTTGGGATTATTTAGGCAGATTAGTCAGATTAGATCTAATATGTACACCAATTTACACATGGTGGCACTGGATAAAGTTAGCAACCTTTTGGTTTTTAGTAATTTTAGGGATAAGTATTGCTTTATGTTTGTCTGAAAAAATCAAATGCTTGATAATAACTCCATGCTTAAGATGTCTTACAGGAATCAAGTAACAGGAAATCCACTTTGGAATCCATCAGGCAGACGCTTCGGTTTACTTAGTAAAAATGGAATGAGTAATTTACTATATACCACATACCAAAAATATATGGAACCATTGTCTGATATTTTCTATAGAATAGGTATATTATTTATGGCAGGAACGATACAGGGATGCAAATACTGCACCCATAAATATGCAATGTTCTACCTTTCAGAACCAGATGAGGTAGACAACCTCCCAACGCTCTTGATGCACTTAACGTTCCACTTGACAATAGAAAGAGGTATACATGATATGAGATTAATTGGAGATGGATACATGAGATACTATGGAACCATGCAATCTAGTATATATAGGGTGAATGGAATGTATAAAATACACAGAAATAACATGGATGCAGCCCTACATATAAGCGCCGCTTTAGCTGCAGCATATGTGGGCCGCGGTAATCACAGAATATATGAAACATATAGAACATGGCTAAAACATAATCCTGATGAAGCAATAATAAGCATTGATAAAGATTTCCTGAATGACCCACAGTGGGAAACAGGAGAACCAATGTATTTACAAAGCATATGTACTAGAATATTGTGTAGAGATTTTGTTATAGATGTGTTAAAAGAATTTGCAGCTTATAGCACTTGGTTGAAGTTATATAATGCATATATAGAGAAAAAACATAAAAATAAACCACCCAGAATGAGAAGGATAAGAATGCTAGGATTAACAAATTAGGATAATATATTGTAAATTCCCAGGCTGCGACCTCATGTGATGCCTTTTATGTTGAAGACATTTCAGGCATCAGGGGATGGAATGTAAGGAACACATGTAAGGCCTAGGGTGAACAACCCTGGTCAGGAGTGATAAGCAATAGAATGATGTAAGTAAACCACAAATGGAGTAGTGATAAGCTATAAGCTATGTGTGGAAGTAGGGATAAGACTAGAAACCTAGCCAGAAAAAATATAAAAGATGAAGCCTCAGACCCGACCAACAGAGCTCGTCAGGCCCTTGAGCGAGACGACTCTCCTCTGCCAGAGATGTGAGATCCTATCCCCAGTGCAGACATGGCTGACCTGAGGAAGGCTGACCCAAGATCCAGAGGAACAGACGTAGTGAGTCCGGACCTGTATACCCGGAGAGGTACTCCTGCTTCCATTTGGAAGACAGGATGAATATTGCTTGTAATCTTACTGTGTGAATAAATGAGTGTTATACCAAGTCTGAATCAAGAGTGATTATTCCTCCCCCATAACTGGGGTATGTGCTCGCTACAGAACAGATTCCTCCCCAGAAAATGAAAGCTGCTAAAAGTTTGAGGCAGATTCTGGGGGCAGGGAGCCCCTATCTCCAAAGGCAGCTAGCAGAGGAACAGAGGCACAGCCTGAGATATCTGAAACTCTGCATCTGGGGGGAAGGAACAAGCAAAATGAGATAAAGATCTATCAGTGGGAGAAATTTCTCTGAATGTTGTGCCCAGATCGTGAGCCCCAGAGAGACCACTGAGGACATGCATACCAACATGCAAAAGCAAGGTTTACTCTGTTTAAATTTACAAGCTGCGGCAGGGAAGCCAGTCCAATGCACTCATGGCAGTGAGGCCAGGAGGAGCTTGCCCTTTCTTTGTGAGGCTAGTTCTTAAAGGCACAGACCACAGAATTCATTCCCCACAACCCACCTCCCTCTCCTTGCTTAATATCAATTTCATTTTTTCAGGCTTTCATGGTATCTTTATCTCTCGTTTGTTCAGCAACCATGTTAGGAGTTTTACGAGCTGTCTCCGGGGTTTGAGAAGTTTGGGCTGTTTTATGGCCAATTAGCCCCTACCAGATGGCCGAATATCCTGACTCTGTTTTTAAGTCCCTGTAGCTGATATCACCACCTGGGAACTTGAAAGGGGTCTAAGTTCTTATCTGTAAAGGAATCCTGGTTTAAGCTTCTCTTTGTCTGTAGGGGATAGAGTGTTTTTTTTGGGTTTTGTTTTGTTTTGTTTTGGTTTGGTTTGGTTTGGTTTTTTTTGAGACAGGGTTTCTCTGTGTAGCTTTGCGCCTTTCCTGGAATTCACTTTGGAGACCAGGCTGGCCTCAAACTCACAGAGATCCGCCTGCCTCTGCCTCCCGAGTGCTGGGATTAAAGGTGTGTGCCACCACTGCCCGGCCGAGTGGGTTTTTTTTTTACTGAGGTTTCACACTGAAGGAGCTATGGAAAAGCTCTGTTGCAAATGTTTTTGTTTTACTCTGACTGGCTAAGGCAAACACAAGCCCTGAGGGAAGTTGGTAAAAGGAATGCCTGCTTCAATGCCTGCTAAGGAGGCAGGTGCAGTTCTGATCCTGGGCCAGTGTCAAATGAAGGAGAGACACCTGTTGAAGCCAGCTCAGAACAGAAATCTCGCAGTGTCCCGTAATTGAAAACTCAAGCTTGGGCTGGAGAGATGGCTCAGAGGTTAAAAGCACTGACTGCTCTTCCAGAGGTCTTGAGTTCATTTCCCAGCAACCACATGATGGCTCACAACCATCTGTAATGAGATCTGGTGCCCTTTTCTGGAGTGCAGGCATACATGCTGTATACATAATAAATAAATCTTAAAAAAAAAAAAAAAAGAAAAAGAAAAAAAGAAAACTCAAGCTTGGTTCAAACCTCCCCAGAGAAAACTTTGAAGGTAAGCCCAGTAAAAGAGACCCAGAAATTGACTCCTGGACCCAAAAAGAACTATGGGAAATGAAGTCCATGAGCTAGCTCATAACAGCGAGCTGATTAAGAGAAATGCATTCTGGGAAATGTAGTTTTTCAGCTAAAGATGGCGATACTGTCCAAAAACTTTTCAGCTCAGAATGTTATTGCTAACAATAACAATATCAGGGTTAAAGTTTCTTCTCAAAGCAATGCTAGAAAGCTTAATCTTACCTCTTGAGAACTCAGATCAGACAAAAAGCTACCTATAAGAGCAAACAAGCCACTCTAAAATCCTTAAAACAAGGGAAAGCAGCTTATACACTGAATGTTGTTTTAGATATGAAGAAACTTATGGGAGATTTAAAAAGTTCTTTACCTCTTGAACAAACAGCCTGCAATGAATGATTCCTTTGCAAATCTAATAAGGGAGATAAGGAAACAGGCATTCAAAAAGAAATGACTGCTTTATAGATGGAAAACAAATTTCATAAAATCTAGCTATCTTACAAAATAGAGTTGTTTCACCTGAAAGTTCCTTATAAAAAAAACCAACGCTAAATATCACAGCTGCAAACAATAACAACATCAGGCTAATGAAGTGAAATGATGAAAATGCTTTCTCAGTAAGCTAATGAAGGATATGTTTCATGAAAGAACAATATGTTAACTCCTTTGAATAGTAGCAGTTTGGGTGAAAATATTGGGCTAATAAAAAATCAATCAAACATCATTGTTATAGAAATCATGGCAAATACAGCTTTAAAAATCAAGAAGGGGAAAATTGTATCAGAGTTTGGTGATGATTGTAAAGAGCAACTGCTGTGGGATGGTCTGTATGTCAAGTGTGTTGCTGATTGGACAATAAATAAATCACTGATTGGCTGGTGGCCAGGCAGGAAGTATAGGCGGGACAAGGAGGAGAATAAAGCTGAGAAGTGGAAGGCTGAGTCAGAGAGACACTGCCAGCCGCCATGATGAGAAACAGCATGTGAAGATGCTGGTAAGCCACGAGCCATGTGGCAAGCTATAGATTAATGGAAATAGATTAATTTAAGCTGTAAGAACAGTTAGCAAGAAGCCTGTCACGGCCATACAGTTTGTAACCAATATAAGTCTCTGTGTTTACTTGGTTGGGTCTGAGTGGCTGTGGGACTGGCGGGTGTCAGAGATTTGTCCTGACTGTGGGCCAGGCAGGAAAACTCAAGCTACAAGCAACTAAATTAATTTTCCTGATATTAAGGTTTCATCTTGCAGTCTGGGGATAGTAGGAGAATAAAGAGCCTTCCAGACTGCTGAGGAGTTTGAGACAATTGTAACCTTAGTAAAAGATGGCTGCCAGCCACGTGACTGCCTATGAGGTCACTAGCCAAGATGGAGAAAAGCCACGTGGTTGCTGTTTAAAACATGTTTTTCTAAACAAACAATAATTACTTGCACACATATGCACAGTTTGATCTAAGTTACATACACACACATACAGTTAAAGCTTGCTTACATTTACACATAGAGTTAAATCCAAGTCACATATGTGTAATATAAACAGTTTGCAGTGAAGTACGGATTACCCAGGGTCTGGGTCAGATCCTACCTCCAGCATGGGATATCTGAGGGGGAAAATCTACGCACACTATGCTCTTATGTCTGTTAACTTTATTCCTCCGAGACAAAATTCTATCTATACAGCCACAGCTCCATCAGGCATTCAGGGCAGGAATAAATGTAGATACACCAAGCTCTTTGTCTGTCTACTTTATTTCTTTGGGATGAAATCCTGCCTACACAGCTTCAGTTACATCCTGACACTCAGTTCCTCTTTGTCCTCTTTTCCTGTCCTCTCAAAGTCCTGCTAACAACTAAGCTCTTACGCTTCCAGCCTCATCTTCATCCTCTGTTTCTTCGTCCTCCATCTCTACTTGCTCTCTACTCCTGGCTCTGATGAACTCTATAGGAGTTCTGCCTTACCATCTACATTACTTCTGTATTCTTCCCCTCTCCCTGGTCATGCTGTTCTGCCTCTACAGAAAATGCCTGTTCCTTCTTCCCCTGGCCACTTGGTTCTCTGCCTTCTCAAGAATATTGCTCCACCCTACCTTCCACCTTGATATGTAAAAAACATCTTTTGTTCTCGTCAATTGCTCTGGAAAGCCACTAGGACTCAAGGCAAGGAGATGGTCTGAGGTTCATTAGCAAAGGAGCAAAGCTACGCATCTCCGCCAGCTTGTCTTTGCCTACATGACCTTAACCAGGTACTGGCTTGAACAGGGCAATTCACATACACATTCTATGGGAATTGTGAGCACAAGAAGTTCATAACAAGGCACAGCTGAATATTAAGCTGTGTAACACCAAATAGTTCATGCTAGATGGCTTGCCTCTTGACTGACCCTTGGCCTGGTCAAGGTATAGCTTTAATATACAGCTGAATCTTTATAATATATTCTTGTGGCTTGCCACAATGAAGAATCATCAGCTAATTTTAAAATGAAAACTAACCAGAATTAACTTTCAGCTTCAGTATTTTCAGGTATAAGAAACCACAACATAGTTCACATTATACACCCTCTGACTTTCTATAACCTTCTATTTACCCTTGATTCCTCAGACATTTACTTCAGACAAATTCAGTTTTTTCCTTCTCTTTACTATTTTAGTCTCCCACTTAGTCTCTTATTTTTTTAAATACAGAAACTCTTACCAAAGTCTTCCTTGTGATTTCCCTCAGTAGTCTAAAGTATATTGTAAAGCTACAATATTTTAAACAAGAACAGAAATACATGCATATACCATAACAAGAATAACTAAATTTGCATGAGCACTATACCGACATAAAAACTATTGTATTGGAGTGATCAAGGCAGCCCTGTCTATAGTGTTATAACATAGCCTCCGTAGTTTATCAACCATAGGCAGTGACATTCCATTTCATTCTCGGAGCTAAACCTCGGTCAGGTTTAATCCCAGGGCAGGTCTTGGGAGCCCTACCCATCAGCGTGGGGGACTGAGTGCAGCATGGGAACAGAAGATGGCTGCCAACCCCAGATTCTCAAGTGCATAAGAGTGGCCATGGAAGGGACTCCATGCTCTGGCTGGACCCCTCCCAGGCTGTGACCCCAGAAGGGCAGTGTCAGGCACTGAGCTACATGAGGTCCCACCTGCTCTGTGCTGCTCCACCCCGAGGCTCCCTCTGCTTGGGGACCTGGCCCCAAACCTGCCTCGGGCTGAGGTGCTCATGGCTTGCCCTAGTGCTCAGCCATGCCTAGTCCCCAAGGCAGTCTCTGGACACCCCCCACCCCTCCACCCCGGCCACCACTCATGCCATGCCTCAGTCTCCACTCCATGGTTCCCTGAGCAAGTGGAACCTAGCCCTGAACCTGCTAGGGCCGGGCCCCATGGTGCTCACAGCTCACCTAGAGCCCAGCCACTCAGAGGTGCCTTGGGTCCCCACAGTGGTCCTTGCAGTAGCCCCTGGGCCACTCCGGCCCTCCAGACTCCTTGCAGTGCTTTCCCCTGCTGGCTGTCCACACTCTGGTCAGAGAGCAAGGAAGCAATGGGGGAGTACTGTTAGTCTGTCCCAGTTCAACCAAAGGGCCCCCCCATCCCTTCCACTGGCCATCTGTTCCAGGAAACACAAGGCACACATAAGCCCAGGCATAAAACGCGCACACTGTGGCCACACTTCTCACACATTCACATAGGCAGGACATTCCAACAAAAAGACAAAACAATTTTCCTAGGGAAACAGTGTCAGCCGACCACAGACAGATCTGAGGTTCTCCACCCCACTACAGATCCTCAATCAAACAGATTTGGGTGGGTCTCTGCCCCGATACAGACAAACGGATGTGGAGTTCACTACAGACATGGGGTTCTCTGCCCTCACTAACGGGGTCTAAAATATCTTTCAGCCCCTTGTGATCTCAGTCCTGGGGTGTACCCACCAGGACCATTCCTGACCAACTTAGGCATGCCACAGAAACAAAACTGAACACAGACAAACAGAACAGACAGACTGGCCAGCTTCAGGCTCTATGGGCAGTGGTCCCGGTGGGCTTGGGGGATCCTGGATGAGCTCCCAAATGTTATGCCCAGATCATGAGGACCCCCAATAGACAACAACAGAGACCGAATCCCATACGTAAACGCAAAGAGTCTTTATTTTCAAGCTCCAAGGCTTGGTTTCTCTGCCTGTCCAACACAGCAGTGAGAGCAGAGAGCCCTGAGCCCAGGCAGGGTGGAGTTTTATCATAGCAGAGGTTGGGATGGTGTGTGTGTGTGTGGGGGGGGGGGTTTCCAGGGTTCAGGACTCTGATTTGCTGACATTTGTCTAGGGGTGTAGAGGATGTTTGGAATGTCAGGTATTTCCTCTTAGATGCAGGCCCCACTGGGTGTCATCAGCTCATGGCTTTTCCTGGGTCCAGGTGTTGCCTGCCAGAAGCTGTGTCTGGGCCTCTAAACCGGTCATGGCAGCTGTGTGGTCAAGCTATTATGGGCCCCCCACAGGAGAAACACACCTGTGTTACTTTTTAGACTCCTGGGAAATAAAAGCATTCATTAAAGAGCATAAAAACCCAGAAACCCAGAGCAGTCTTCCTGTGTTGGTGCTGAGCACAGTTTCAGTGATAACCTCACAACAGAGATAATGACCTTCCAAAACGTGTTGGGAAATAGCTGTTTTTATACTGTTGGCCTTGACCGTGCATTTGGTGGGGCTTTTTAGGTGTATTTATTTTTATTTTAGTTGTATGGGTGTTTTGCCTGTTGTTTGTCGGTCACACATGCACGCAGTTTCCACGGAGGCCAGAAGAGGGCATCAGATTGTCTGTAACTAGGGTTGTTAGGTGCCCGGTGGGTACTCCGAGGGAGCAACAAATGCTCTTATCCTTTGAGACATCTGTTCAGCCCTGCACTTGGCTCTTGTCCTTCTAGCTGTAGGTGCTGTATCGGTTGGACTGAATTACTGAACCAAAGAGAGAAGTTGTATGGACAGGTGCGTGGGAGTCCAGGGGGCACACGGCACCATTGCAGATGGATTAGATGGTATGGCATTGTTGGAGGAACTGTGTCACTGGTTGTGGGCGTTCTAGTTTCAAATGTCCCTGCCTGGAACAGTTCTCTCTCTCGGCCTAGGGATCAGGACGTAGCTCTCAACTACTTCTCCAGCACCACGTCTGCCCCCATTCTCCCTATCATGATGGTCATGGTGTTAGGATTCTGGCCACTCCTCCAGCTATACGACCGCATGTGTGCAGTTCAGTAGCCAAGCAAGTGGCCGTATGTCCTACATAATCCATGCGCTGCGTGATTGCGCACTACAATCATGCAATCTGCTCATGTGTGGCATAGCCCCTTAAGCCACATGTGCGTGTGCAGGAGAATCCTTAAAAAGCCAGTCACAGACTCCTCCCCTCTCTCCTGCTCTCTCCTCCTCCCCCTCTCTCCTTTCTCCTCAGGTGTCTTTCCAACAGGCCTGGCCAGGCTCTCTTCTGTCCCCTGCCTTCCTCCTAATAAAGCTCTGATACTGGATTTTGTCATGCCTCGTGACCTTTCTCGAATGGTAACAGCAACACTTACTAAAACCAACACATGTGAGTGTGTAAAACAGTAAGGGACACTTTCATCATGGTGTTGTCATGCCCAGGTCTCAGGGACCCATCAAGACCACCACAGAGACACTGAATCTATATGCAAAAGCAAAGAACCTTTATTCTAAGCTGTTGAATGCAGTGGTGAGAGCAGAGAGCCCTGAGCCCAGGCAGGGTGGGGTTTTTTGTTTTGTTTTGTTTTTTTGTTTTTGTTTTTGTTTTTAAATCATAGTAGAGGTTGGGGTGAGGGGATTTCCAGGGTTCAGGACTCTGAATGGCTGACATTTGTCTAGGGGTATCTTGAGGAAAGGAAAATAGGCATGTGCTAGGTTCATCTTATCTAATCTTACCTAACAATTGGAATATTTGGAATGTCAGGTACTTCTCCTTAGATGCTGGCCCACTCCTGGGTGGTGGCAGGGTGCTGTTAGCTTATGGCTTTTCCTGGATTTGGGTGTTGCCTTCCAGTAAGCCTGTCATGGCAGCTATGTGGTCAAGCTGTTTTGAGCCCCCAACCCCACGGGTGTCCCTTCATAGCAATAGAACAGTCACTAAGAAAGGCATCCTTTGCAGTCCATTCCCTAGTCCATCTGTGCCTGCATGGCTCAGTGGAGCTGAGGAGTACAGCAATGTCCTGCTTTATCTGGTTAAGATTGCATATTTTAAGAAAATCTGCATTTGATTGAAACACAAATTATGTATCAAAGTATTCTAATATTTAATAATGTAAGCACTTTGAGCCCTTCCAGTTGATATGCCACAATTCTTTCAATATTTAGAAAGAATCTATGGTTGGAAGATGGTTGTCTTGTATGTTATTATGAATAATTTCCCATTTTGTCACATGATTTTTTGCTTGCTTTCAGTCACTGAATAATCAGTGCCAAATGTTTTCACTGTTTCCACAAATGGCAGTTGTTAGGATCCTGCCCTCACTCCTGCACATGCACGGCTCGGGGTCTTGCATCATCAGGGGGCACTGATGACTATGTACACAGCGCAGCGTGGTCACACAATCTGTGCCTTAAAAGCCGGATACAGACCCCACATTTGCTCTGCTCTCTCCTCCTCCCCCTCCCCCACCATCTTTCTCTCTCCCAGGCCTGGTCTCCTCTTCCCCCAAATAAAGCTCTCTGTAACTAGGTAGTCATGGCCATGGCTCATGACTTTTCCCCAGTAACCAGTGCTGCTGCCATCCCTGTTTCTCACGCTTTCCGAAGTGGCATGTTGTCACAGCATCTAAGTTGTTGCTAGTCTTTGAAATGCATTAAATGCATCATATTTAACAAAGAAGTCTGAGCTTGTCAATATGTTTCTTTCCTATTTTCTTGTTCATCATTTTTCATTGTGACATAACGTGTAGTCATCACATTTCTCGGTGAGGCGAATTGTTCCATTTGTCTGTCTGTCAACGTATCTGACAGTGGTCTGTAAGTAAGACAGTCTTAATAAGGTTTTTATCTCTGTGTAATCCAATGAAAATACATGATTACTTTTTAATAATTCATTTTACTTTCTTCAACATTTCCCTTTGCTCTCCTTTCTCTCATGAAGTCATGCTTAATATACTCAAAATTCTGATTGTGTGTCCTTAGAACTTTAGCAAGTTAAACTGATTCAAGCTGATCAAACCCAGATAGAATTAGTTTTATGAAGAGCCACAGGTGTTGGTAATAGTTTGTGATGTTTCCCTCTTAACACCAAGCTAACTTGTTACTTTAAAATTAAATGCAAGATGGCAGAGACCTATTGGGCCTTCATGAAAAACTCTCCCCTTCTGATGCCAATGGGGATTGAGAGCCCAATATGGCCAGCTTTGGCAAGCATTAACATAAGCCTAGGAACTGTAGGCATGCTTTTGGATTCTCCAGAAGGTAATGTATGGTAACTGCTTTTTCAAGTATGTTTGAGAACATGTCACCCAGACACCTTGGAGATTAAGCATAACCCTGAAGGTTACTGACCTCCATTTGTTAACAGTAGCATGCCAGCTAAGCCTTTTCATTTTCAAAATCCTCTTCAAGCTGGTGTAGTACCTACTTTTCAGGAGTGGCTCTGTGCAACATTTATTGGCCTCCTGAAATTCATTTAGCCCCCTTTGAAGATACCTTAAAATTTATGAGCCTGAATGTAGCCATTATAAGACCATTAGTTTTGCTCCTTGTGAGCTGCCTGTTTTTTCTTTATGGTTCTTGGTTGTTCTTTTGCAGAGCTGCCAGCTTAAGTTGTGCTGGGATCAAGAAAAGTGGGCCTTGGCGGTTTGTGTTCCTGGAGTTGTGTCCATGCCAGTGGATGCTCACACACTCCAGAAGAGAATTTGACATTGCTGCTGCCATTGTTGCTGTTATAGCAGAGGCAGCCACCACTGCTACTGTTTCTGGGATTGCCATTTCATAATTGGTTACTACAGCTAGCACAGTGGAGACCCTGGCAGCAAAAGTAGCTACCACAGTTAGTTAATCTTTCATTCTATTGGGCATGATAAATTTAATTCAATAGTTATATACATTTCGATTGGCTTTGAAAGTTATAAATTTATAAACTCAAGTTCCATTTGCTTTTGGGATACCATCTTACAAGGACTCCAATTTGCAGTAAGGCTCGTTAAGAAAGGGAATGGCTCAGTTGCCTTTAGCCTACTGGCTATGGGTGGGTTAGGACTTCTGTTGGTCTTTTCTGTGTTGAACACACAGATTGTAAGCCCAGTGCCACTTTGAGATCTTTGGCAGCAGTTAACACTGCAGCTCACACACGATTGAGCCTGTATGATAATGAGTATTCAGAGACTGGTAATGCCTGGGGGCGCTCACCAACCTAAGACAGAGCACCTGTGTGGCCTGGGCAGGCATCTCCATGATGGGTAAGGTGACTTGCTGATGTCCCACGCAACCTAAGTCAGAAGCTCATTTATTAGTAAAAGGGGGACCTGTAGGTCCCTGGCCCCCGTTTTGGGTAACTGTTGCCTTGCTTGCTGACCTTGACCTTGATATCCTCCCTATGCTAATTCCCTGTAGGGTTCCACCCTCCTGAATGCTTAAGGGGAGTTCCTTGTCTGTGTATCCTGAATAATGGGCATTAACAGCTTAGATGCAAAATTGTAAAACATCGGTAACAAACTTCTGCCCTCCAGGGTTCTCCCATTGTGCTCTAAGCCTGTATTTAAGACCTCCTCCCTCCTTCAATAAATGGCATTTGGCATTTAAAAAAAAAATAAATGCAAGAGGGAACAGAAGTGATATACAAGCAAGGTGTAAAGCTAAGGCCGCAGAAGGTGACCTTTGTTCTTCTGGTTAAAGCTTTATCTATGGTAATTTTTATGTGAATAACTCCAAAGAAAAAGAATGAGAAATAATTTTCTTTTCTTTTTTTTAAGGCATGAGCCACCACTGCCTGGCAAATATTTATTTATTTATTATGCATACAGTGTTCTGCCTGCATCCCTGCAGGCCAGAAGAGGGCATCAGATTACATTACAGATGGTTATAAGCTATCATGTGGTTGCTGGGAATTGAACTCAGGACCTTTGGAAGAATAGTCAGTGCTCTTAACCTCTGAGCCATCTCTCCAGCCCAAGAAATAATTTTCAATACTCAATACTATCAAGCAAGAAGTTTTCTCAAGCCCCCAAGGGAGTGGAGACCCTTATCCAAATGCCTGACCTTGGGAAACGGACTTCTTCTGGGGAGGAGACACTATACAATTTCTTAACCTTACTATATGAACCTGTTTCCCTCATAACACTCCCAAAAGGGAAGGTCCGGATGTCTTATACTTTTCCCATTATACTGTACCATTCTAATTTCTCTGTGTTTATTAATGGCCTCAGGCTCTAGATCTGAATTGTAAGCATTTCATCCTTGGGATCAGGTGTGTCTAGTAAATCTCTAACTTTCCCTTTTGATGGAATTAGGAGGGTACATTGGAATTCCTGGTTCTGAGGTGGTGGGGATTTTTTTCCAAAGACTTATTTTTGTTTAGAGAGGCTACCATTGTACACATTTGTATCCTTTACCAAAGCCCACACAAAATTTCCAAAGGCAAAGGCATTAATATTGAGAATTATTGAAAATGAAGGTAAAAAGGTGCCAGAGAAGTGTGGTCTGCAATGTTGAGATGCTGGAATTTGTCAGGCAGCAAGAGTCACTGTGTGGTCCTCGCCATTTGGCTAACATAACTTCCTTGTAATTTTCCAGGAAATATACTTAGACCTAACACTGCTACTCAATTAGGTTATAGGATTTGTTTCTACCTGTTTTTGTTTTCTCAAAAAAAAGCAAACAACCAACAAACAAAAAGATTGTTATTGTTAAGTGCCAGAGACTCTTCCCCTTCTTGATATAGAAAAATTTGACTTCAGTGTTAAAAGTTATTAACCAGGGCCTGGTATATATACCTGACTAGAACTGGAACTTCAAACCCATTTTAAATCAAGCCTACTGAAAAGTTTCAAGCCTCCGTAGTGAGTAATGCCATCAATGCAATAAGCCAATCAAGCCAAATTAATAAATCTAGGCTTGATCTGAGCAGAGCAAAGCCCCTCCTGGTGCCTCTCAGGAAGGCAGGGGAGAGAGTACAAGAGCACATTGTTATGAATTTGCATGTGTGGGATCCCCAGATGGCCAGGCCAGGGTATCCCACATGTGCAGGGAACCATGTTGGCATGCTGGCAGATGCAATGTCAGGTTGGCGGGTGACCCACACCATAGTGTCAGGGTGGCAGCAGACAGTCATTCATGACCCAGATGCTGCATCCACGTGGAAATGGTTTATTATAATAGAGAGGAAGAGAAAGATAGGAAAGAGGGGGAGAAGGAGGGGGGTCAAGGGTTCACACCTCATGGGAGGAGAGGCAGAAGAAGAAGAGAGGAAGGAGGGGTTTCCTTAAAATGAGGCTTTTACATCAGGATGCAGGGTGGCACCAAGAAGTGGGTCGTCAGAATATTAACACACATGACAACCAGGTCTTAAGTAGCCTATAGGTGTGATCTTGAGAAGCCCCAGGGAGGACTGACTCTTGGGGGCTTTCTTAGGGGGCAGAGTCTAGGGAGAGAGAGAGGTGGGGCTTCCACCTAATCATCCCAGACTCCTTGGGTATATGGTTAGTCCTTTTTTTCTTTACCTTTAGTACAGAAAGACACAGACTATAATCTCAGAACTGAAGTTGAAGCATGAAATGATTGAGTAGGAAAAGCAATCAATTGCAGATGATCTCAAACAGTGTAAAGACAACCTCAAGCTGCTTTCACATAAGGGACTTGCTAGTGTGGTTCTCTCTGGATTTCCTTTCTTTCTACACTTAACATTAAGTGGAAAGAGAAGAGTTTTCCAATGGTCTTTTATGTATATGGGACTCAGCTCACCCGGGGGTTAAACAGGTATGGAAAGAGAGAGGGGAGAGGTGCTGTTGGCTCTTGGTTTCTTTCCACACAGAAACTCTGGCCCTGGATGCCGGTGTTGGTAGCCCTGGTCACAGTGACAGCTACTGCACTGTTTGTGGCAGATCTGGCCAAAGCATCTCCATGAGAGTGTGTCTTGAGTCTGTACACCATCCTCCCACTAGAATCCGGCTTACACTCATTCTGGGGACAAGCAGAACTGATTTTTTTCTTTTTACCTCTTAAAACAGCTAAGTGCTAGAATACCAATTTAGAATCATTGCTTTTATTTACATAAAATAAATCTGTTTAGAGAGAGGATATAAAGTAGTAAGTTTTTTTCTAATGTAAGCAATAATTTTCTTATGAGATTTCATGTAATTTTTAAATTAGTATGTTGAGATTCAGAATATTATGATCATATAAAGTAGTTATAATTATAATTTTCCTTGGTTATGATAAAAGATAAATTAGATATGAAACTTTAGACTCACAAATATAGGATAGATGATAGGATGTTTTCTTTAATTTTGCCAAATACAAATAGACTAGATATTGTAACTGTAGTTCTTGCTTGATAACTGTTTTGTTATATATAATTTTATTATGTTAAAGTTAAAACCTTCCTTTTTGATTAGATAGAAAGGGGAAGTGCTGTGGGATGTCATTCTGTATGTTGTGAATATGTGTTGCACTGATTTGTTGATAAATAAAATGCTGATTGGCCAGTAGCCAGGCAGGAAGTATAGGAGGGGCAAGCAGATGAGGAGAATTCTAGGAAGAGGAAGGGAGTCACCAGCCAGACACAGAGGAAGCAAGATGTCAAGGCAGAGCTGAGAAAAGGTACAAGCCACATGGCTAAACATAGACAAGAATTATGGGTTAATTTAAGTGTAAGAGCTAGTCAATAATAAGCCTGAGCTAATGGCCAAGCAGTTGTAATTAATATAAGCTTCTGAGTGATTATTTTATAACCGGGCCGTGGGACTGTGGGGGCTTGGTGGGACTGGAGAAACAATTCCGGCTACAAATGTGTATTTTCTTGAGCAAACTAAAATATCCCTGAGAGCAAAGGTATAATTGCTTAATTTTAGTGCAATCAATTCAGACTCTTTAGTTAATCATAACGCAACTTACTCTTAAGTATTTAGAGAAATGTTTTCTTAAAAAGCCAAGTTACCTTTTCATATACAGCAGTTTAGAAAGCATGATTTTTTTTTCTATCATCTGTTCTTCCAAGCATATTTGATTTAGGGAAGAATTGTATCTATTTAGGTAAGCTTTTATTAACAATTTGGTTATGAGGTGGAGCTAATTGACATTCAAGGTGTGTTGTGGAATATTATTTTAAGATGTGTTACATTTATTTATGCTATGGAACATTTGTTTAATGATGCAAAATTGTGTTGCATTCTTTTACGCTGCATTTGTTTAACTCTGTGAAGCTGTGTTACTTTGCCTGTCTAAAACATCTGATTGGTCCAATAAAGAACTAAACAGCCAATGACTAGGCAGGAGAAAAAATAGGTTGGGCTGCCAGGCAAAGTGAATAAATAGGAGGAGAAGGAGGGGAGGATGTCAGGGGTCAGGTCAGCCACACAGCCACACAGTCACTCAGCCACACAGCCACACAGCCACTCAGCCACACAGCCACACAGTCACTCAGCCACTTAGCCACACAGCCAGCCACACATCTACTCAGCCACTTAGCCACGCAGCCACACAGTCACACAGTCACACAGCCAGCCACAGAATAAGAAGTAAAGAAATGTATGTAGAATAGAGAAAGATAAAAGCCCAGAGGCAAAAAGTAGGTGGGACAATTTAAGAAAAGCTGGCTAGGAACAAGTCAAGCTAAGGCCAGGCATTCATAAGTAAGAATAAGACTGTATTTATTTGGGAGCTGGGTGATGGCCCCCAAAGAGCAAAAATCAACAATTACAAAAGTGAACTGGTGTTACCTACCAATATATTTCTTGGTTGGATGTAAAATGGATTTTTTTCTTTTCACTGTTGTAAATTGGGTCAGTTTGTTTATTAGTAGCACTTTCCCAGGGATGGTAGTGTTCCATGCACGGTGACACACCTACGTACTGCTTGACAGTGTACAGTCCAAACACAGAGGTTAAGGTTTAGGTATGGTCTGTGCAGCATCATAGTTATGACAATATCCTAAAGTATCACAGAATTAAGTTTTCATCAGTTAGTGAAGACTGGGAGGGAATGTCAATGGGTTGTCTTGAAACACATCTTAAAATAATATTCCACAACACACCTTGAATGTCAATTAGCTCCACCTCATAACCAAATTGTTAATAAAAGCTTACCTAAATAGATACAATTCTTCCCTAAATCAAATATGCTTGGAAGAACAGATGATAGAAAAAAAATCATGCTTTCTAAACTACTGTATATGCAAAGGTATAAAAATACACAGATCTAGCCAGACATTGGGACAGGAGTTTAAGATACAATTTGCTTTGTGATGTTCCAGGAATTGTGATATGTCTGCTATCAAAAGGACAGAGATCTGCATACAGATCAACTGAGATAAAAATGCAGGCTTGCTCCAAAAATGTACTTCTAGAAATCTGTTTTGTGAACACTGCTATGTACACAAAAGTTCAGCTACTGGGACAGGCAGCATGGAATTTTTATAAGAAAACTGATGAAAATATCCAGGAGTAGGTCATTTGCTAAAACAGTTAATATTGTCACACTACAGACTGAACACAGTGCTTGAAAAGGTATTGTGGGAAGGCAATGCATGCCATAGTAGAAAAACAACAAAACACCAAAGAAACAGATAAAACCATGTTGCCAGGTTTGAATTGCCCTGGATGTACAGAGGGAAAGACCCTAGGTTAAAACCCTGAAGAATCAATGGTGACAGAAAAAATCCAGTGTCAAGCCTCCCCAGCAGAAGAGGCTCTCAGGCATCAGACCCTCTGTCCCTTCTAGAAACCATGAGCAGTTCCACCTGGAGAACTCGTCATCTAGGACCTGGGAATCAGAAGAAAAGCTGGTGCTGTGTATGGACAGATGTTCATATGAGCCTTCTGTCTTATATGTGGGTCCTAGCTTTGAATTCCTAGACTAGTGCATTTAATTTGGAGTACCTGTCAAGGCCAGAAAGTGGAAGAGAGACCAGTAAAGGGGGAGGGAAAATCAGACCTTAAGGGAAGTGGAATGGCAAAACAGATGTGCTGTGAAGGGGGGTGGAGAGGATCCTGCAAGTGGAAAGGTTTAAACATGGGATGGGAGCAGTGTGGTGGGGAAAGGGTTAACCAAAACTAAGCAGGTTGGAAAAGGGCCTATGAAAACATTCCATGTCTTAAGTCATATAAAAACAGTTTGAAGGACTGGCTGAATAGCCCAGTGGGTAAAGGTGCTTGTCACCAAACCTGATGAATTGAATTTGATCTTAGGAACCTATATGGTACAAGGAAAGAACCAACTCTGGAAAATGACCCTCAGACCTCCACACGTGTGCTGTGCCTTCCTGCCAGGTCCAGTGCCTTGAGTTGCATCCCCGGAAAGCTAAATAAAAAATTGAATGGAGGAACCCTGTGTAGGTGGATAAGACTCCACCCAAAGGACTAAGGATATTAAACAAAAATCCCAATCCTGGTGTGAGAAAGATCCCTCTGAGCTGTGATTAAGGTAGGCTCCAATCAAACACTGCAGGCTGCCGCCAATGTCCTTGGTTGCACGCAAGAATTAGATTGTACTACTCAGCAGAGAAAAAACAATGACATCATGAGGTTTGCAGGCAAATGGATGGATCTAGAAAAAATCATCCTGAGTGAGGTAACCCAGACTCAGAAAGACAAACATGGTATGTACTCACTCATAAGTGGATACTAGATGTAAATAAAGCAAAGGATAACCAGACTGCTACTCAACTCCAGGGAGACTACCTAGTAAAGAGGACCCTAAAAAAGACACAGGGATCACCCAACGACAGAGAAATGGATGAGATCTACATGAGCAAACTGGACGTGAGTAGGGGTAATGAAGGGTCAGAGGAAAGAGAGCTTAGGGGAGTGGGAGATCCCAGCTGGATCAAAAACAGAGAGGGAGAACAAGGAAAGAGATACCATGATAAATGAAGATCCTGTGGGAATAGGAAGAAGCAAAGCGCTAGAGAGGTCCCCAGAAATCCACAATGATACCTCCACAATAGACTACTGGCAATGGTCAAGAGAAAGCCCGAACTGACCTACTCTGATGATTGGATGGCCGAACACCCTAACTGTCATGATAGAATTCTCATCCAGTGACTGACAGAGGTGGATGCAGAGATCCACAGCCAAGCCCCAGGTGGAGCTCCAGGAGTCCAATCAGCAAGAGAGAGGTGGGATTATATGAGCAAGAGATATTGAGACCGTGATTGGAAAAAGCACAGGGACAAATAGCCAAACTAGTGGAAACACACGAACTATGAATCAATAGCTGAGGAGCCCCCATGGAACTGGATCAGGCGCTCTGGATAAGTGAGACAGTTGATTAGCTTGAACTGTTTGGGAGGCCCCCAGGCAGTGGGACCAGGACCTGTCCTTAGTGCATGAGCTGGAGTTTTGGAACCTAGGGCCTATGCTGAGACACTTTGCTCAGCCTTGGTGAAGGGAGGAGGGGACTGGACCTGCCTGGACTGAATCTACCAGGCTGAGCTGAATCCCCAGGGGAGACCTTGCCTTGGAGGAGGGGGGAATGGGGGGTGGATTGGGGGCAGGGCGGGGGTGGTGGCTTGAGAAGGGAGGACAGGGGAATCCGTGGCTGATATGTAAAATTAAATTAATTATAAAATTTAAAAAAAAGACTGTTCTGAACATGCCATACACTTGAGTTATGGAACATTTAGAAGCCATGCTATAACTGACGTGGCGACCTTTTAATGCCAGAAGCTGCTATGCACATTATTAGAGGAGAAAAGTTGGCAATGATCATACTCATCTTCAGACCCCACAAGTTACAACCTGCCTGGCAAGATATGCTTCTCAGTGTGATAGTGGCGTGGCAATTATAGAAGCAATCAATGGCTTTGTCACTGGATTTTAAGCCTATCACACAGTAGGGAACGCATGCCTGGCCTGTAAATCTGATTAACAGTCTGTGACTGAGGAGGTCAGAAGCCGTAGGGATATAATATAAAAATGTATCTGGTACTAAGAGACTGGAACTTCTGCTGGACCTCACAGGCAGAGTGTATAACACATCCTGAGGTCATTTAAGATGGAAGACTGCTATCTTACTGTGTACTCAGACTAACTGTTTAACCCGCTTTTAGGAGAATTGTGTCACAGTCAACCTTCATTGTCTTATATTTCCCGTGTATTCAATGTTGCAACCCAAGCTAATGTGTAGCTTTTTTTCTCATTTTTTTTTATTATTAAGAGATTTTCTATTCATTTTACATACCAACCACAGATTCCCTTCTCCTCCCTCCTCCTGCCCCCCAGCCTTCCTCCCCAACCCACCCGCCATTCCCACCTCCTCCAAGGCAAGGTCTCTGATGGGGCGTCAGTAGAGCCTGGTACATTCCGTTGAGGCAGGTCCAGACCCCTCCTCCCTGCATCAAGACTGTGCAAAGTGACCCACTATAGGCACTAGGCTCCAAAAAGCTGGTCCCAAACCCACTGCCTGGGGGCCCCTTAAACAAGCCAAACAACTGTCCCACCTACCCAGAGGTCTTAGTCTAGTACCATGGGGGCTCCTATCTATTGGTCCACAGTTCATGCATTTCCACTAGTTTGGCTGATCACTTCTGTACATTTTCCCATCATGGTCTCCATGTCTCTTGCTCATACAATCACTCCTCTCTCTCATCGATTGGACTCCTGGAGCTTGGCCTGGCACCGGCCGTGGATCTCTGCGTCTGCTTCCATCAGTCACTGGGTGAAGGCTCCATGACGACAATTAGGGTACTCAGCCATCTGATCACCAGAGTAAGCCAGCTCAGGCACCCTCTCCACCACTGCCAGTAGTCTATGATGGGGTCATCCTTGTGGATTCCTGGGAACTTCCCTAGCACTCTGTTTCTCCCTATTCCCATGATGTCTTCATTTATCGTGGTATCTCTTTCCTTGCTCTCCCACTCTGTCCCTGTTCCAGCTCAAACCTCCCATTGCCTATATTCTCATCCCCCATCTCTTGCCCTCCATTACTCCCCCTCACTCCCAGTTTGCTCATGTAGATCATTTATTTCACCTTTGCTGGGCAATCCATGTATCCCTCCTAGGGTCCTCTCTGCTAGCTAGCCTCCCTGGAGTGTGGGTTGCAGTCTGATTGTCGTTTGCTTTATATCTAGTATCCACTTATGAGTGAGTACATACCATGTTTGTCCTTCTGAGTCTGGGTTACCTCACCCAGGATGATATTTTCTAGTTCCATCCATTTGCCTGCAAATTTCATGATGTCATTGTTTTTCTCTGCTGAGTAGTACTCCATTGTGTATATGTACCACATTTTCTTAATCCATTCCTCAGTTGAGAGACATCTAGGTTGTTTCCAGGTTCTGGCTGCTACAAATAATGCTGCTATGAACATAGTTGAGCATGTGTCTTTGTAGTATGATTAAGCATTCCTTGGGTATATGCCCAAGAGTGATAAAGCTGGGTCTTGAGGAAGATTGATTCCCAATTTTCTGAGAAACCACCATACTGATTTCCAGAGTGGCTGTACAAGTTTGCATTCCCACTAACAGTGGAGGAGTGTTCCCCTTACTCCACATCCTCTCCAACATAAGTTGTCTTTAGTGTTTTTAATCTTAGCCATTGTGACAGGTGTAAGATGATATCTCAGAGTCATTTTGGTTAGCATTTCCCTGATGACTAAGGATGTTGAGCAATTCCTTAAATGTCTTTCAGCCATTTGAGATTCTTCTTTTGAGAATTTTCTGTTTAGCTCTGTAGCTCATTTTTTAATTGGATTGTTAGGTATTTTGATGTCTAGTTTCTTGAGTTCTTTATATATTTTGGAGATCAGGCCTCTGTCAGATGTGCGGTTGGTGAAGATCTTTTGCCATTCTATAGGCGGTTGTTTTGTCTTATTGACCATGTCCTTTGCCCTACAAAAGCTTCACAGTTTTAAGAGGTCCCATTTATTAATTGTTGTTCTCAGTGTCTGTGCTACTGGTGTTGTATTTAGGAAGTGATCTCCTGAGCCAATGCATTCAAGACTACTTCCTACTTTCTCTTCTATCAGGTTCAGTGTAACTGGTTTTTATATTGAGGTCTTTGATCCACTTGGACTTGAGTTTTGTGCATGGCAACAGATATGAATCTATTTGCAATCTTCTGCATGTTTACATCCAGTTATGCTAGCACCATTGGTTGAAGATGCTTTCTTTTTCCATGGTACAGTTTTGGCTTCTTTGTCGAAAATCAGGTGTTCATACACATGCTGATTAATGTCAGGATCTTCAATTCAATTCATTGGTCCACATGTCAGTTTTTAGGCCAGTACCAAGCTGTTTTTATTACTATAGCTCTATAGTAGAGCTTGAGGTCAGGGATCATGATGCCTCCAGAGGTTGCTTTATTATACAGGATTCTTTTAGCTATCCTGGGTTTTTTGTTTTTCCATATAAAGTTAAGTATTGTTCTTTCCAGGTCTGTGAAGAATTGTCTTGGAATTTTGATGGAAATTGCATTGAATTTGTAGATTGCTTTTGGTAAGATTGCCATTTTTACTATGTTAATTCTACCTACCCATGAGCATGGGAGATCTTTCCATTTTCTGATATCTTCTTTGATTTCTTTCTTCAGAGACTTAAAGTTCTTATCATACAGGTATTTCACTTGTTTAGTTAGAGTTACCCCAAGTATTTTTATATTATTTGTGGCTATTGTAAAGGGTAATGTTTCTCTGATTTCTTTCTCAGCCCATTTATCATTTGTGTATAGGAGGACTACTGATTTTTTTTAGTTAATCTTATATCCTGCACATTACTGAAGGAGTTTATCAGCTGTAGGAGTTCCCTGGTAGAATTTTTGGGGTCACTTATGTACACTATTATATCATCTGCAAATAGTGAAAGTTTGACTTCTTCCTTTCCAATTTGTATCCCCTTGATCTCCTTTTGTTGTCTTATTGCTCTAGCTAGAACTTCAAGTACTATGTTGAGTAAATATGGGGAGAGTGGACAGCCTTGTCTTGTTCCTGCTTTTAGTGGACTCACTTTGAGTTTCTCTCAAACATTTAATTTGATGTTGGCTATTAGCTTGCTGTAAATTGCCTTAATTATGTTTAGGTATGCTCCTTGTATTCATGATCTCTCTAGAACCTTTATCATGAAGGGGTGTTGGATTTTGTCAAAGGCTTTTTCAGCATCTAATGAGATGATCATATGTTTTTTTTCTTTCAGTTTGTTTATATGATGTATTACATTGATGGGCTTTTATATATTGAACCATTCTTGCATCCCTGGGATGAAGCCTACTTGGTCATGGTAATTTTTTTGATGTGTTCTTGGAGTCTGTTTGCCAGTATTTTATTGAGTATTTTTGCATCAATATTCATGAGGGAAATTGGTCTGTAATTCTCTTTCTTTGTTGCATCTTTGTGTGGTTTGGGTATCAGGGTAACTGTAGCTTCATAAAAAGAGTTTATTAATGTTCCTTCTATTGTATCGTGTGGAACAATTTGCAGAGTATTGGAATTAGCTCTTCTTTGAATATCTGGTAGAATTCTGCACTGAAATCATCTGGTCCTGGGCTTTTTTTGGTTGGGAGACTTTTAATGACCGTTTCTATTTCCTTAGGGGTTATTGGTCTATTTAAACAGTTTATCTGGTCTTGATATAACTTTGGTATGTGGTACTTATCCAGAAAATCATCCATTTCTTTCAGATTTTCCAATTTTGTGGAGTACAGGTTTTTGAAGTATGACCTGATGATTCTCTGGATTTCCTCATTGTCTGTTGTTATGTCTCCCTTTTCATTTCTGATTTTGTTAATTTGAATGTGTCCTCTCTGTCTATTGGTTAATTTGTATAAGAGCTTGTCTATCTTGTTGATTTTTTTCAAAGAAGCAACTCTTTGTTTCATTGATTCTTTGTATTGTTCTCTTTGTTTCTATTTTACTGATTTCAGCCCTCAATTTGATTATTTCCTGGCATCTGTTTCTCTTGGATGAGTTTGCTTCTTTTTGTTCTAGAGCTTTCAGGTGTGCTGTTAAGTCACTAGTGTGAGATTTCTCCAACTTCTTTATGTGGGCATTTAGTGCTATGAGTTTTCTTCTTAGCACTGCTTTCTTAGTGTCCCATAAGTTTTGGTATGTTGTACCTTCATTTTCATTGAATTCTAAGAAATCTTTAATTTCTTTCTTTATTTCTTCCTTGACCCATTGGTGATTCATCTGGGCATTACTCAGTTTCCATGAGATTGTAGGCTTTCTGTAATTTTTATTGTTGTTGAAATCTAACTTTAAGGCATGGTGGTCCGATAAGATACAGGAGGTTATTCCAATTTTTTGTATCTGTTGAGATTTGCTTTGTGACCAAGCATGTGGTCAATTTTAGAGAAGATTCCATGGGGTGCTGAGAAGAAGTTATATTCTTTTGTGTTAAGGTGGAATGTTCTGTAGATATCTATTAAGTCCATTTGAGTTATAACTTCTGTTAGGTCCCTTATTTCTCTGTTAAGTTTCAGTCTGACAGATCTATCCAGTGGTGAGAGTGAGGTGTTGAAATCTCCCACTACTAGTATGTGCAGTTTGATGTGCAATTTAAGTTTTAGTAATGTTTCTTTTCAAATGTGGGTGCCCTTGTATTAGGGGCATGAATGTTCAGAATTGAGACTTCATCTTGGTGATTTTTCCTGTGATGAATATGTAATGTCTTTCCCAATCTCTTTCAGTTGATTTTAGTTTGAAGTCTATTTTATTAGATATTAGGATAGCTACACCAGCTTACTTTTTAAGTCCACTTGACTAGAAAGTCTTTTCCCAGCCTTTTACTTTGAGGTAGTGTCTGTCTTTGAAGTTGAAGTGTGTTTCTTGTATGCAGCAAATGGATGGATCCTGTTTTCATATCCATTCTGTTAACCTGTGTCTTTTTATAGGCAAATTGAGACCATTGGTATTCATGGATATTAATGACCAGTGATTGTTAATTCCTGTTATTTTTTGGTGGTAGTGTTGTGTGTTTCTCTTCTTTGGTATTTGTTGATGTGGGATTATCTATTACCTGTGTTTTCATGGGTGTATCTAACTTCCTTAGGTTGGATTTTTCCTTCAAGTGCTTTCTGTAGGGCTGGATTTGTGGATAGGTATTGTTTAAATCTTGTTTTATCATGGAATATTTTATTTACTCTGTCTATGGTGATTAAGAGTTTTGCTGGATATAATAGTCTGGGTTGGATTCCATGGTCTCTTAGTGTCTGCATAATGTCTGTCCAGGACCTTCTGTCTTTTAGAGTCTCCATTGAGAAGTCAGGTGTTATTCTTATGGGTCTGCCTTTATGTGTTACTTGTCCTGTTTCCTTTACAGCTCTTAATATTTTTTTCTTTATTTTGTATGTTTAGTGGTTTGATTATTATGTGGCATGACAAAGGGAGTTGGGTTGGTTTTTTTTTTTTTGGATCCAGTCTATTTGGTGTTCTGTAAGCTTCTTGTATCTTCATTTGCTTCTTTAGGTTGGGAAAGTTTTCTTCTATGATTTTGTTAAATATATTTTCTGTGCCTTTGAGTTGGTATTCTTTTCCTTCTTCTATCTCTATTATTCTTAGGTTTGGTCTTTTCATGGTGTCCCAAATTTCCTGGATGTTTTCTGTTATGACTTTTTTGGCTTTAGTATTTTCGTTGACTGACAAATCTATTTCCTCTATCGTATCTTCAATACTAGAGATCTGCTCTTCCATCTCTTGCATTCTGTTGGTTATACTTGCATGTGTAGTTCCTCAGATTTTCCATTTCCAGCATTCCCTCAGTTTGTGTCTTCTTTATTGACTCAATTTCAGTTTTCAAATCTTGGACTGTTTCCTTCCCCTGTTTAATTGCTTTTTCTTGGCTTTCTTTAAAGGATTTATTGATTTGTTTGTCTTTTCCTCAATTTCTTTATTGATTTCTTCTAATTTTTGTTTGTCTTTTCTTCAATTCTTTTAATTGAATTTTTCATTTCCTCTTTAAAGGCCTCTATCATCTTTTTTTTTTTTTTTTTTTTTTGAGACAAGGTTTTTCTGTGTGGCTTTGTGCCTTTTCCTGGAACTCACTCTGTAGCCCAGGCTGGCCTCAAACTCACAGAGCTCAGCCTGGCTCTGACTCCCGAGTGCTGGGATTAAAGGCAGGAGCCACCACCACCCTGCTATCATCTTCTTAAAGTCATTTTTAAGGTCAATTTCTTCTGCTTCTTCTGCATTGGAATGTTCAGGTCTTGCTGATGTAGAACCACTAGATTCTGATGGTGCCATATTGGTCTTTATGTTGTTGACTGTACTTTTCACTGGCAACTACCCATCTCTTCCTCCACTCCATGCAAGTGTCTGAGGGAGCCTCTCTTGTCCAAATGATACTCTTGGTCTAATGGGAGCTCTTGGTCTATTCTGAGCTCTTGGTCCAATTGGTGCTGGAGGATTTTGTGTCTCAGGGAGCAGCTCTTAGTCCAATGGTCACTAGTGAGCTCTGTCTCAGGGAGCAGCTATTCCCAATTGGTGCAGGGTGGGCTTATGACTCCGGTGGTTGCTGGTGTCACAGGTGATGGCTTTCTTGGTGGAGGGGAGGCTGCTGTCCCCAGTCCCTGGGGCTCCAATGGCTTTGGGGAGGGGCATGGAATGTGCCCCTGCGGCCTAGGGGCTAGAGACCTGGTCTGCTCAGTCTGGAGATGGGGCCTTACCTGTTCCCAATTGTGCAGGGTGGGCTTATGACTTCAGTTTTCACTGGTTTTTTTTTGTTGTTGTTGTTTTTGTTTTTGGCAAGGGGGCAGGGGAAAAGGCAGCTGCCCAGTCCCTGGGGTTCCAATGGGTTTGCTAATGTGTAGCTTTAATTTTAAATTATGTAGTCCTAATGCTTCTGACCCAGAACAATGTATGCATATAATATGCAGAAAGTATCAAACACAGAGATAGAAACACAGTCTAATAAACTGGATGTTCACCAAAAATGTTGAACTCAGCAGCATTTGAATATTAGTGGATAAGCAATGATATTTGTAAACTGTTTGTTGTCTTGGTCAGTCGGGGTCAGTTGTAGTTGTTGGTTACTCCCTAGTAAGACTCTGAGTGATTCTGTGAAGTGTCTCATTCTACCCACCGTGACACTTTCTTTGTGGTTCAATAAGAGAGCAAGCAGTAAAAGGGACAGACACACACAGGGACAGGGACAGATTCATGAGACAGACTTCTCTAGACAGGTCCAGAATCAGATTCATACAACAACCAGAGGACTGAGGACATGGGAAGCACTTAGCAGAGAGTTCAAATCTGCACTTGTTCTTGGTTAAATGATCCCATGGGAAATGCTTTTATTGCTTTCCTTAAAGCAACATTGATGCAGTGTTGGTGACTCAGAGTTAATCACCGATGTGTTGAGTCCACTCAGTGGACACCAGGGGAGAACTTACTTCTATTGTTGTTTGGTTACAATGACATGGTGCCTATCTGCCTTCTAAATACTTAACATTTGTAACTGTATATTGGAGCATCTATCATCCCTCATCAGAGACACATATTTATGCAGTGGGCTGTGGTGAATGCAGACTCACAACTGGCCAAAGTGCAGAGAATGCATACATGTCAAGAGCTCAGATCAGCTGTATCACATCCTCCAGCTCAGATCAGCTGTATCACATCCACGGCTCAGGGACTACTTTTAAAAGGGAGGCAGAGGTTGTGAATAAATGCTGGGAAATGATGTGCACTACACAATGACCACATTCATGTGATAATCTACACAAGACCTCCATAAAACTGGACCATCACCATTTCATCATGCATAGGCTCATAAGGCCCCACCATCAGTAAGATACTATGGCCAATTAATAGGTCATGGGAGAAGGGGGTGTTGTAAAATTAAAAGAAAAATTGCAGTGACCACACTTTAACTCTATCGATGTATTAAGGACAACATGGCTGTTTGGCTGGAGTTTATATACATATTTGAGCAATTTGAGTATGTAATCCTCAACAAAACTGGTTTTTGACTTGCAAAATCTAGTAAAAATTCTTTGGTGCCTGCTATGTCCAAAGGAAACTCCAATTCCCAAAATTCTAAAAGGCAGCCCAGAGATCCAGAATTGAGTTCAACCTGGACTGTAGGAGGATTTCTGTAGGTTCTATAAAAAGCCAGCATTCCTCAGGAAGTTGTGAAGCTGTTTGCCCTCTACCAAAAGCAGCCACTTTCCCTTATGACCAGCTGGAAGGACAAATGGCTCCCTGTGGTGCCTGTTAGCATACCACAACTCATGCTGGCCTCCAGGCTCCTTAGTATCACAGGTACCTGTCACACATTTCAGTGTGTAACAAGCCATTCTCACTTCCTTCCCTCCCCTAAATGCCTTCCAGTTCAAGGGTTTCTGATAACCCTGCTATCTCTCTCTCCTTCTCTCTCTCTCTCTCTCTCTCTCTCTCTCTCTCTCTCTCTCTCTCTCGCTCTCTCTCTCCTACAACAAAAACCTTCCCTTTACCTATACAATAGAGTTGATAAAGAGTCAGTTTATCTAATGCCAAGAAACAGTTTAAAATTTTTGCATAGTATACTTTAATTGAAAACTATTAACAATTTGTGTCCAGAGTTCAATAAATAGATTGTCCTCTTTCAGAGGAATATTTTTTCTTTTGAATTTCTATATGTTTTAAAATTCTTGCTAATATAGATATCAATTTGACTGCTTCAAAGGACTGTCAACCAACTGCAGCACCAACTAGGAAGAAAAGCAAAAGCCAGAATTACTAGCAGTATCACCAGGAACATCGGTGGCGTCATCAAGAGGATTATGGGCAGCAGCATCAGTGTTGTTATTGGCATCATCTCATGCAGTATCATCAGCATCATTGTGTATAAGGTGTGTGAATTGGAAGCTCCTTTTTTTGTTTTATGCTGCTTGTTTTGGAGTGTTTCAGAGATGATGCTATCCTCACAAGTCAGTGTATGTCCACAGAAAAGGCAGACACTGACTAGCATTTAAAAGTTAGATATCTCTGTATATGCTTAGCCACTCCAAAAACACAAGGTTATCACTGGAAGAGAAAATAATTCTCATTCTAGAACAGGAGACAACCATGATCCAGCTAACATTATTTGGTCAGTTTTGGTGGACTGAACTGACTTTGTTACTTTTATATTATATATTTTCAATACAATTGGGGGAAAATCACTTTCTTCTGGTACCAGGTAAAGCCTATGTAGCCCCATATAAAGCATGGAATTTATTAATCATAAGTATTAGCACCAAAGAGAGTTAGTTTTCTGGGACAAAAATCATCTATTTTAAACCACTGTTTGTGGACTAACTTACCCTGGCCATCGTTCTTTTTACTGGAAGCTTTTTGGTAAGATCTCCAGACTACCCTTGTAGAATCTGGTATATCACCCATGTCATCAGACAGAAACAACAGGAAGGTCAGACCTGTTGTTGGTGCTCATGCTTGGTCTGAAGTGGCCAGTTGGATGTGCAGTGTGAAAAGCTAGGTCAGCGTCGTTAGCAGGATCCTTAGTGTCACTGGGACCACAGAGAGGAGCAGATTCTAGATCAATACTGAGCTTGTCAAGAGCCAGGTCAGCATTATGAGGAGGGTCCCTGGTGTCACCAGTGCGGTGACCAGGAGCAAGCTCAGGGTCAGTGTGTGGTTGCCATCTTTGGTGCTCAGTGCTGGCAGCCAATGCAACTGCGTGGGCCAATTGAGCCTTGAAAGCCTTGTCCATGTCACCCAAGTCACCTGCATCACGAGGGCAGGCAGCAGGAGCTGGTTCAACGTGTGCGGTAGCCCGCAGTGCAGCGATTCTGTGCTCAAAAGACTCGAAAACGGGTACATGCAGATACCCTGACTTCTTTTCTTTAACCTTTAAAAAATATTGAGATATTACTTTTCATTAAAAATTTTATGATTTTTCATAAATCATTTTCATTTTAACACTTGTCTGTTAATGTCACAGTCTTGATTTTAGTCTCCAAATGTTTGTTGTTTAGTCTAATTTTATCATTACAGTCACTGATATCTTGTAACCTCTGCTTCCTTTCTGCTTGAGTAAAAGGCCCAGGATTTTCAGAAACCTCCAAAGGAACCTTCTCAGATTTATGCCTTTCTTCCTCTGCTCTTTGCTACCTAACATCATCATTCTCTGTATAATGGGGAGATATAAAAATAAAAGGACAAAATGTGTCCTCTCCAAATGTTATGACCTGGATTTTACATTCCAGCTAGATTAATAGAATGTGACAAGGAGGAGCTTCGGGAATGAAAGGAACCTCTCCCTTCTGTACTACGTAGTCCTTTCCTTATGGCCTTTCACAATTGTTCATTGGGACCCTGAGATAGCAAAACAGTGAAAGTGACCTGAACATGTGTGAACAAAGTGTGTCACTACACATAGCAGTGGGGAGCTGCTGAGCTGCAAGTATGGATTCTACAGATGCCTTCTGACCTCTTACACCTTAACCATGACTGTTATATGTGTGAGCAGTGGCCTATTCCAGCACCACTGTGGTGGCTTGAATGAGAACAGCCCCGATACACTCAAACATTTGAATGCTTGGTCCCCAGTGGGTGGAACTATTTTGGAAAGATTAGGAGGTGTGGCCTTGTTGGAGGGGATGTTTCACTGGGGGGTGGGCATACATGTGTGTATGTATTCATGTGCTTGTGTGTGTTATGCTGCTGCTGTGTGTGAAGACCAGAGAACAACTTTCAGGATCTGGCTCTCTCCTTCCCTGGGTGAAGCAGGGTCTCTCACTGTTTCTGCTACTCTGTGTGTTCCAGTCTGGCTGGCTTGTGAGTTTCAGAGCTGTTCTATGCTCTCAGCCTCCATTATGGATTTAGGGGTGCTGGGATTATACATGTCAGACACTTGCTACTTGTAGTGCTTTCTGGGATGGAATTCAGGTCACTAGACTTGCAAGGCAAGTGCTCTGACCCTCTGAGCTGTGTTTCTGGCCCATATATGTATGTGAGTTTGTTTGTTATCGGTTCAGAATGAAAATGATAAAGAGAAAACCATGAACTTGGCATGTAAGCTTTCTTTTTTTTCTTTTTTTTTTAAAGTATGATTATTCCACACCATTTTATCGATTGATTTTTATTTTGTTTGCATTGGTGTTTTGCCTACATGCATGTCTGTGTGAGGATGTTAGATTCCCTGGAACTGGAGTTATGGACAGTTGTGAGTGGCCATGTGGGTGCTGGGAATTGAACCCAGGTACTCTGTAAGAACAGCCAGTGCTCTTAACCGCTGAACCATCTCTCCAGCCCCACTTTCTCATTTTTCAAAGCCAGGTATCATCCATGTACACACCTGTGTCATTATAACCTTGGTGTGACTATACCTCTTTACAAAGACTTCTATTTGGCAATCCGTTAGCATGTGGTGGAGAACTGATATTATCTATCTCAGACTGTGACTTTATACTATTTATACTGCTATTAGCAGGTGGCTTCTGGGAAAGTCTTGTGTTAGTTTGGTTTTCAGTGTGTTTAAGAGTAGAAAAGTGATGTCTTTTTTCTTTCAGACACATGATTTATTTCTTTGAAGGATGAAAACTATAGTCCTTTTGGTTTGCCAGACTCTGGCATGTCTAATATCTATTTACGATTATTGTTATTAGAGTTCATATTCTAATCATTTGCTTATCAAAGATGTGATTCCTTTCAGGCCCACTCTAACTCTTGCATAGTTATCATACTCAACACCATTATCGTTTACTTTCCGCATCATCATAAAAATTCTACATTAGTATTAAATTCTTCTATTTATATTAAGTATGTTAACTTCCTGGGTTATTGCTCTTACAGTCCAATGAATTTTCACTTAAATCTTAAAAGATGACTGGAAAGTGAATGTACGTGATGAAAAACATAAGAAAGATTCGAGAACATTTTCAAGCTAGGTTTCTTTTGTCTGCAACAATCCACAGTATTGAAAAGACAAGCTGTTCAGAAGATACTATCTTATCTTACAGTAAAGTACTGTACTTTTCCACATGGTGGGAATTACCTTTGTGGATATTTCTCTTCTAGAGTCATCAGGTACAGGCTCTTCCTTAAGATGAATAATAAGTTCAGCATTTTCAAGTTGTTCATGAACCATCTCCTTTACACTTTCTCTGATGTATTTTTTAAGGTGTTTGTACTGTAGTGAATTCTGCTGGTCTATTGTCACCTAATCTGTTTTCACAGAAGGCCATGACCATAAAGATGCACATTCAACATTGCACTTCTCCATTTCTTGTTCTTGAGTGATTTTCTATAGACAAGAAAATTGAGGGTTACTCTGATTGATTCAGACTCATGTTTTTTGTGTTTTGGTGCACTTGTTTTCAAAATGGCTTTTTTTTGTGTCCTTACATTTTACGGGATATGGACCCAGAAAAAAATAAGAAACTACATAATATTTAACAGGAATTTCTATATATATGATCAGCTACTCCAAAGTCACTGGACTATCAATAATAAATGTAAATAATATATAGCCTCAGCTTAGACTAGGAGAGAAACATGAGCCAACAAACTTGACCTAGTAAATGTTGATAGGAATGAACGTATCTTATTTCACACATATTTTATTAATATATTTATTATTTCTTTCAAAAAATGAATGACATGCATGGTTCTGGATCAGATATAAGCTCTCAGCTGCTGCTCCAGTGCCATGCCTACCTGCCTGCTGCCATGATCCCAGGCATGTTGGTCATGGATTTTCCTTCTGAAACTGTAAGCAAGCCCTCAACCAAGTGCTTTCTTTGATAAGTTGCCTTGGTCATGTTGTCTTATAGCAGTAGAAAATTAACTACATATATAACCTATGTTAAGAGTCACTGGGTTGATTTTATGCCTTTATTCCCTCTCTCGGTATAGACACTGAAGACACCTAGAGACCAGGAGGCAGAGTTAATTCTCTAAAATTGTCCTGAGGATTGGTAATAGAAAACTACAAATTTAAGCCTTGGGAATGATCTTTTTACTTCAAACTAACTTAATGCCTATTACTGACACATTGCTCATAACATCAATTGTTAATCAGGAGGCTTAAATTTTAAGATACATGTATCATTTGGGGACACTTTACAAACAGGTCAAAAAACATTTTCAGAGTAAAACTGACCTCAATTATAACTGTATTCTAAAAATCAAATTTATCTGGAAGTTACTACAAATTCTAAGAGTTTGTTTTGTAAATTTCTATACTTCTGTACATTTTCTTGGTCTCTATACTAAATTTTTATGCAAATTATAAACCATAAATAAAAATGCAATGGTTTTTCAAGGAGAATTTAGATATGATCCATATGGATAGTATTTAGAGCAATGAAGCTGTTAAGTCAGAGCACCTTGAAAAAGCAAGAATAAAGAGAGGGATGTAATATCTTTATTAACCTATTAAAGCTTACATATTCTCTTGTAGGAGTAGAACTTTTATAATATAAAGGAAGTAGAAGCTTGTTTTAGTGATAGGACTTCAAGCCACATTTCATATTCATGGACAAAATGCTCTAACACTGAGCCACATCCTGAACCCTAAATTCAATCCCATTTTGAAGACCTATCAATAATTTAAACCATCTCAATATAAGTCAGTACTAACCACCTTAAAAACACTAAAGTCTTTGTATGATGTATAACAAAGAGTTTTTAAGTTCTAATGTTTATAGTGGCAAAGTGAGTGACATCAAGAAGTACAGTCTGGTCCTTAGCACATTGATGCACATGCATGCCTCATTTGTAGGGTACCAGTCTGTAACCCTGGATCAAAGGACATCGGGTTCAATTCTTTAAGAGCAATTGAAAACCCTGATTGCTGATGAAATTTCTGGAAGTCTAACTGATGTTTCAGTTTGTGGAAGGAACTAAGTGGTACCAAGCTACACTCGGTCTCTTCATGTCAGTGATCTCCAACAGCTTGTGTACAAAGAAAGCATTTATGTATGAATTTTTCTTTCTGTAGTATCATTTTATTAAAATGCTAAAATAGAGATAAAATATTTTAACATGTCTATGCCCAGTCCCTATGAGATGTTGTATGCTATACAATCTTTTGTGTCTGTCCTCTTTCACTTAGCATTTTGAATTATTGATACCCTCCTGGCTGTATGCAATGTAATCTGCTGGGGAAAAGCCATCAAGAGTCTCACCCAGCCATGAATCCTGTGAACTGTGATAATGACCAGTATGGCAAGACAGGACCATGCTGTAGTAGACAGCTTCACCCTCTGTAGTACACAGATGTTAAAATATATACATATATTCATATAAGTGAAATTTAATGGCATTACTATATTATAAGGATCAGTTTTTCTCTTATACACCATAGTCTATCAAAAAGTTCAGTGCTAGGCATAGTAATGCTTTTTTCAGTCCCGTATATAGCCTCCCTCCCCAAATTAGGAGATATTGTGGTGGTTCTTGATTAACCTTCAAAACTCAATAGTATGAGTCTTTTGCTGAAGATATTACATACTTGAGTCATAGGACATGGAGAAATCAATCTGGTACTAACCTAGAAGCTTCATCTCTCTGGGCTAGCTTTCAAAGTATTAAAAGATGGTTTTCACGCTACCAGAGAGGAAAGATCATCAACAGTCTTACCCATCTTTCAACCCTGTGAGCTACAATAACCACCAACCTGGCAAGCCATGCACACAGGTGCAATAATGGTATGAATTCTATGGGAGTAACCAACCACTTTCTCACTGGATTGAAAAGTTCCACAAAGACTTATAGCTGAGACTGTTGGCAGAGTCAAACACCCACAGCTGGGTGACACATAGGCCCTAGGGGAGATCCTACTATTATCTTGCTATATTGAACTGTCTCCTGAGTTTTAACTTTAGACACATAGAATATTGCATCTCCCAACCATTGTTAGAAAAGATTCTCTTTACAGTAGACAATAATTATTAGATACCTACAACCTCAGTTTTTCAGTGTACAGAGGATAAGGGCCTGTGGAGCGCTCAGCTTTCCATGACACAGCTATATTACAGCCTCAAATCCCTAGGCTTAGGAAGCATATCAGAAGAAGGGGGAGGAAATAGATTATAAGACCCATAGGTAGTGGATGTCCACAACAAAACAGTATTTGCTAGCTGAGACAGGGTTGTTGCACAATTAACTCATAGCAACTTTAACTGCATTCAACAGACATGTACAAGATCTGGCCAACCAACATCCCAGCATTAATGATGGAGGGGATCATGAAGTCCCACCCTGTGAGGAACTATTGAAAGCTGATGGATGCTGAGGAAGGAGATTCAGATTTCTTCAAGGATGCAGCACACTGAGGCTATCCATGGTCCAGTAATTTTCTTACATCCTTGTACACTAATTGCACTCTGTTGTCTTTTTAAAGAAAACATAAATTTGAGAAGGAATAGTGTTGGTGACACATAGGGAAGATTTGGATGGTTGTAAACTGTGGTGCATCTGGCCAAAATTTGTTATATGTCTGTATACAGGGCCCAAAAAAAACCTTCACAGATTTCTTACAAAGGTGGTCTTCAGCAACAAATAGATACCAAATTCAGAAGCTAGACAGATAATAATTAAATCTCTGGCTTTTGAAAATGTCAATGCAGCATGCAAAAGGGTAATTAGGCCATTAAAGGCAAGATTAGCATCCTTGGAAGAATGGATCAGAGATACAATTAATATTGAATCTCATGACCATGATGATAGGAGAGGTCTGAAGAAAAATAATGTCAGATGCTTTAATTGTAGTAAACAAGAACTGTAAACAGGGCATTCCTAGAAACAATGTTTCTTCAAAGAACAATGGCAAAGGAACACCACTCCCTTCTAGATTATGAAAAAGGCAAACATTGGACTAACAAATGTAGATCAACAAGGGACAGACAAGGTAATCCTTTGCTTTTGCCATCAGGAAACTCCCTGAGGGGCCTCTCACAGGCCCCCATAGCAAATCAAGTTCAGTCCTTTCCTGCCATCATAGAAGAAACCCCTTCTCAGAGCAATTAAATAACCAAATGTCTATCATAAAAAATAAAATAAAATAAATAAAACCAAACCAAACAAAAAACAAAAACAAAACAAAACAAACAAACAAAAAAGCCATACTGCTTGGGGTGATAGAATAGCTGTAGCAGAGAGAACAGGAAATTCAGGAAAAACCATAAAGTGAATTTTTTGGGCAAACTTCTATAAATGAACAAAGACCAAAATTAAAAATACAAATAAATGATGATCTCATTGAGGGTCTTGTCAACACAGGTTGGACATCACAATAATTGCACCAGAATCTTGGCATCCAAATTGGCCTCTTCAGGAGTTAAATGTTCACCTGTTAGGGAACTGGAACATTATCTCAAGTGAAACAGAGTACAAGATGGGTCGAATGTATAGGGCCAGAAGGACAGAGAAAAAAATTAAAGCCATATGTGGCTAATATAGCTATAGATTTATGGGGCCATGATTTATTACAACAATGGAATACCCAGATTAACATTCCTTCAACCTCAGAAACAAACCATAAACTAACATATGTTTCTGAGAAAAATATTAGGAGGCATTATTATAAAGGACAGTCACTGGCCATCCAGATTGTACAAGAACAGGGCACAACAGCTGCTGATCTTTCAAAGACACCAACAGCTCTACCTTTAAAATGGCTAATAGACAAGGTTGTATGGGTTCAGCAATGTTCTTAACAACAGAGAAACTGTAGGCTTTAGAAGAGCTGGTAGAAGAGCAGTTAAATGCTCAGCATATTGAAGAATCAAGCAGCCCTTGGAATTCTCCTGTATTTGTTATTAAAAAGAAATCTGGTAAATGGAGAATGGTAACAGACCTATGAGCAATTAACAAAGTAATTCAGCCAATGGGCTCTCTACAATCTGGAATTCCTTTGCTTACTCTGTTACCTAAAGGATGGCCTCTCATAGTTATTGATTTAAAAGACTGTTTCTTTTCAATATCCTTACAAGAAAAAGACAGAGAAACATTTGCCTTCACAGTGCCTACTTATAATAATTCTCAGCCAGTTAAGTGAGATAATGAAGGGTTCTCCCACAGGGAATGTTAAATAGCCCAACCCTGTGCCAATATTTTGTATGACAGCCATTGGAAGTAATATGTAAACAATTTTCTAAATCTGTAATTTATCATTACATGGATGATATTTTACTACCTGATTCAAATGCAGATACCTTAGAAAGAACGTTTGAAGAAGTAAAGAAAATTTTGCCTTGTTGGGGATTCCAACTTGCTCCTGAAAAGATACAAAGAGGAGACTCTATTAATTCTTTAGGATATAAAATAGGTCTACAAAAAATTAGACCCAAAAAGGTGCAAATTAGGAGAGACCCATTACAGACTCTTAATAACTTTCAAAGATTATTTGGAGATATTTCCAGTCTACAGACTGCTGTTGGGGTAAAAAAAAAAAAATGATGAACTAAGTAATTTTAAAACCTTAGAGGGTGACAAGGACTTAAATAGTCCAAAAGAATTATCAGCTGAACCTGAGAGAGAATTGGCTTTGGTGGAAAAGAAAGTATAAAATGTGCATGTGGATCATGTGGATCCAAAGCTTGATTGCATTTTGGTTATTTTATCCTCTAAGAATTATCCTACAGGAATTTTAATGCAGAGGGAAGATATTATATTGGAATAGATATTAATATCAATTAACAAGAGTAAAAAATTTAAAACTTATATGGAAAAGATCTCTGAGTTGATTTTAAAAGGAAAATTGAGACTTCATCAATTAGCAGGAATAGACCCAGTAGGAATTGTAGTACCTTTAACTAATGATGAAATTGACAAATTGTGGGCAGAAAGTGAACCTTGGCAAAGATCTTGCAGTAATTTTTTGGAAGAGATTAACAACAAATATCCCAAAAGTGATAGAATTCAATTTATAAAGAGAGCTGATTGGATTTTGCCTTGCATTTTATGAGAAACACCCATATCTGGAGCTCGTACCTTTTATACAGATGCAAACAAACAAGGAAAGGCAGATTACAAATGAGAAAAATTTAAGTAAAGAGGTTCAACGTCCTTATAATTTGATTCAAACATCAGAATTATATGCTATTCTGATGGTATTAATAGATTTCTCAGAACCTCTCAATATAGTTACTGACTCTCAATATGCTGAAAGAGTGGTCTTACATATTGAGACTGCAGAGTTTATCTCTGATGAGTCAGAATAATATACCTTTGTTATTTATTCAGTTACTAGACATAATCAGGAATAGGAATTATCCCTTAAATATAACTCACATCTGATCCCATAGGGGTCTGCCAGGACCCCCCAGCACAAGGTAATGATGAGATTGATAAACTATTGATAGGAAATGTGCTGAATTTTAATTTCATTAAAAAAAATCATGTCAATAGTAACAGTTTGAAAAAGGATTTTTCTATAACCTGGTAACAAGCCAAGGAAATTACAAGAAAATGTCCTACTTGTTCCTTTTACAACCAAACTCCAGTACCACCAGGATGTAACCCAAAGGGCATTCAGAGGAGTGAAATCTGGCAGATGGATGTGTTCACTAACCCATCACTCACCCGTCACTCCCCCATCAGTCACCATCAGTCACCATCAGTCACCATCACTCACCATCACTCCCCCATCACTCTCTCATCACTCACCATCACTCCCCCATCACTCCTCATCACTCACTCCCCCATCACTCCCCATCACTCACTCACCCATCACTCATTCACTCATCTACTCCATTTGTTCATTCACTCATTCATTTGTTCACTCACAGATTCACTCATTCACTTACTCTTCCCTAATTTGGACATTGATTCACTCATTCATCCATTCTTCATTCACTACTTCCTTCATTCATCTACTAATTCATTCAACATTCATCAGTAATTTGCTCTTCTAGTCACTGTTCTTTCAGTCCCTTATTCACTTAATCACCCATTCATTTCATTCACTTGTTCATAGATTTTTTTTTTTTTAGAGACAGGGTTCTTTGAGACAGGGTTTCTCTGTGTAGCCCTGGCTATCCTGGAACTTACTCTGTGGACCAGGCTGGCCTCAAGCTCACAGATATACAGAGATCCTCTTGCCTCTGCCTCCCGAGTGCTGGGAATAAAGGTGTGCACCACTACGCCCAGAATCACGGAGGGTTCTTGATGAAGCTGGGTGGCTACGTTTCAGGTGTGCCACAAGGCTTTGCCACAACTCTGCCTTTCTTCTCCTCTCTCCTCTCCTCCCCTCCCATCCCTTTCTACCACCTCAACTTCTGAGATAGGGTCTCACTACAAAGTCCAGGTTGGTCTCCTGGCATGTCAGTCACACCCAGCACAGCCCTGCTGACATGTGCAGAGGTGTGTCCCCATCCCTCGCCTGTGGTTCGTAAGCCTTTCCGCAAACTCTGGGTAGAGTGGCCTGGATGAAAGCCAGGGTCAGGAGACACCATGGACTCCCAGAGGTCCCAGTTTCAGGGAGAGGTCACAGCACCAAGGAGAGTCCCTTCCTGGTAGTGCACTCAGCCTGTGCACCAGCTCCTGGGTGTTCTAGGACAGTGGTTCTCAGCCTGTGGGTCACAACCCCGAAACTCATTGGAATACAGAAATATTTACATTATGATTCATAATAGTAGCAAAATTACAGTTATGAAGTAACAACATAATTTTATGGTTGGGGTCACCACAACATGAGGAACTGTATTAAAGGGTCTCAGCATCAGGAGGGTTGAGAACCACTGCTCTAACTGTCTAGAGAAAATTTTAAGCCCTAGGAGAACCCTACAGCACTGCACTTGTTCTCAGTTGTAAAGGGGACCTGAGCATAGTGGATTTTTGTATCCTGGCACTTGGGAGATGGAAATAGGAGGATCAGGAACTCAAGGTCAACCTCAGCTACCCATTGAGTCTGAGGCCAGCTGGGACTACATAAGACTCCATCTCAAAAACAAACCCACAATAAAATAGAGAACACTTTGAAGGGATGTTAACATAGGAGTTCACTCCTAAATCTTCATTTGTCCACCCATGGTACCCTTGTGCCTGGAAAGCTGACATCATAAGGGTGTGCAGGCTCCCACACAGGTGGGTGGACAGATGTCACAGGCTGCAGGATTTCATCTGTGTTCTACGTGGTGTGCAAGAGATATGAAGTCTACAGCCATACAATCACATGTGTGCTCAAGTTCACAGCAGCACAATACATAGCAATCAAGAGGTGTGAAGTGTCCAAATGTCTGTCAAGATGGATACAAACTGTGGTCCATCTATAAAGTGGAAAATTACTCACCCAAGAACAAGAATGGAGTTCCAACAAAATCTACAATGTGAATCAATGGAAAGACACGACACTGTTACAGCAAACACAAAAGACCCCACGGTGTGTGGCCCATCAGCATCCATGTCTAGAATAGGGTGGTCCAGGGACAGGAAGTGACATTTCAGTGGCTGCTGGTGGTTGGGAAGGGGTGGGAGAGACTGCTGCTCGAGTGGGGCTCCTCTAGGGAGATGGAGATGGCCTGAGATTGTGCTGTCTGGTGCAGTGGTACAGATCCCGGTACTTGGGAAGCTTTTGATGTTCTCCACGCATCTGTATTTGTGTGCATGTGGAAGCCAGAGAGTAACCTCAGAAGCTGCCCACCTTCTTCTTGAGACAGGATTTCTTGCTTGGTCTAGGGCTCAGGGATTAGGCTAGACTGGCTGGGCAGCCATCCCACGGGTCTGTCTGCCTGTGTGTTCCTCCCAAGTACTGGGATTACAGGTGTGTACCACCAGCCCTGGCATTCAAACTCAGACTCCTATGTGCACACAGCACTTCACTGGGCTCTCTCCAGCCCATAAACTTGTTTTAGGGCTGGGTCTCACCCATTCTGCAGGCCTGGAATTCTATAAGTAGACCAGGCTGGCCTCCAATTCACACAGATCTACCTGCCTCTGCCTCCTGAGTGCTGGGATTAAAGTTGTGTGCACAGCTGGCTGGACATTTTACTGAGGTCCCACTGGATTCCAGGTACAGACATGAGCCCAGAGTTGGAAATGGAGTGGTCCAGAGATGAGCAAGGGCTGGTGAGATGGCGCAGCAGGTAAAGGTGTGGGGACCTGCCCCACCAGGAACTTAGGTCACCTGTGAAGAAGTGGTCTGGAACCGAGGAAAGGCAAGTGTGTGCCTCTCGCCCGTTTCCCAGCCTCCCTCTTACCCAGAGACAATCAGACGCAGTGGGGAGTCAAGTCAAGCAAGAACTCCTTTATTGATAGGCAGTAAGCCTCTTTTATACCAGAAAACCTCCAAACTCTAGGAGGGGGTGAAGGAACCAACCAATCATTTTAAAGGGCACCCTATGTACAAGTTGTTCATGTCCTGACACCATCTCCTGTTTTTTAGTATCTTATCTTAGCATAAATAACTTGAGCTAACTTTCTTTCTCACCATTTGTATCCACTCTCTGAGTAAACACCTTAAAGCTTAAGCTCTATTTATCTGAATTTCTCTCGGCACCCTCTTTGCAGCCCATGTATGCCCCACATAAAGGTGCTTGCTGTGAAGCCTGAAGACTTGAGTTTGATCCCTGGAAGCCACATGGCAGGAGAGTATTCCCCAAGTTGTTCTCTGACCCCACACATATGGTATGCCCCACACACAAAGACACATGGGCCAGGAGATCCCTCTTTTCTGCCACAGGGTGGACAGACAAAGCATTTGTGTGAACATGTGAAGGAAGAAGAATGTGGGGGTTGGCCGGGCGGTGGTGGTGCACGCCTTTAATCCCAGCACTTGGGAGGCAGAGCCAGGCGGATCTCTGTGAGTTCGAGGCCAGCTTGGGCTACCAAGTGAGTTCCAGGAAAGGCGCAAAGCTACACAGAGAAACCCTGCCTCAAAAAACCAAAAAAAAAAAAAAAAAAAGAAAAAAAATGTGGGGGTCAAGGGTTTTGAAGGATGAATAGAAGTTTGCCAAGTTAAAAAGTCCCCTGGCCATGAACTCAGTAGAATCTATAGAATTAAGTAAGCCTGATTTTCCAAATAAAGGTCTGTTTCCGCTTGGGTAGTTGAAGCCAGCCTGAATGGTGGAGGTCATGAGGTCAAGTTTTGCCTGAGGCTGTTTATGTCCATGGCTAAGGCTATGACAACAGGCTCCTCTGGCATAGAAGAAAGGGGAAGGCAGGCAGCAGGACTCTTTGGGGCTGCTTAGACCCAAACACAGAGCCACTGTCCAGGCCTGCCACTCCTGAGGCTCCAACTCCTCACAACCAGGTGGGTGTGTCTGGCCTTCCTCTTGTAGGCCATGGTGGCCATGGGCCTGATGGACACACAAAAAATGGATGCGGGAGGTCAGGGCTGAGAAAGGGAGTGAGATGAACACAAGTCAGTGGGTGACCTCAGGGTGCTGAAGCCAGACCAACCCAGGATCAGCCCCTGACCCTTTCGTGCCAAGGCTGGAGCTCACTCTGATCCGACATCCAGTAGGTTGAACCGGAAACAAAACTAAACAAGAGGAAGCTATCAGATGAGGGGCATGGCTGTAGAGTGGCAGTTCACTAGAAGCTATCATCAGATGAGGAGCATGGCTGTAGAGTGTCATTTCACTAGAAGCTATCATCCGGTGAGGGGCATGGCTGTAGAGTGGCAGTTCACTAGCAGGTGAGGGTTTGGGGGTGTACCCGACAAGCTGCCACTGCAGGAGGACCCAGCTTCTACTCTCAGCACAGAAACAAACAAAAAAACCAAAAATCTAAATCTGAGCAGACAGACATGTTGGTCTGAATGACAGGTAGGGCAGAGGCAGGACTGGTCCAGCCAGTCTCTCCCTGGGGCTGAGTGGGATGGTGAGTGTCAGATAGCCCAGATGCTCCCATTCCACCAGAGAGAAGCACGCTGGGCCAGGAGTCTTGTCAAAGCAGGAACTCCTTTTATTGTATCAGGAGTGAACTTATATAGATTGGGGTAATGGGGCATGGGGTGAGGATAGGGGACCAATAAGATGATGCCATCTCAGCAGTTACTAGGCAGAGGAGATTCTAGGTCACGTAGTGCTGAGTCACTCCTATGCAGAAGTCATGTCCCAGGACAGGTCGCCAAACTCAAGCTAGGCTCAGGAAGTTACACTGGGTTTCATGCCTAGGCCTTATGGAGCCCAACACTCCCCCTTTTGTTTTTTGTAAGACATGGCCCCTGTCTTAGGTCATCCCCCACTTGAAGATCTTACCCGTCATTGAGTACCATGTATCGTAAATAGGAGGGGAGGGGTCACTCCATGACCTGTCTTAGGTCATCTCAGCCCATCTGAGAGCTTGCTCATCACTGGTCACGTGGAGAGCAGAAGAAGGGCACTCATAGGAGGATACCCAGCCATGGGAGAGACCAGACTCCTGAGTAACTAATCTTTGGTAGCGTACCTTGACCTGATTTATCTTAATCGCCTCCAATCTCTGGTGGATAAATTGTGTGACCTTATTAAACACACAAGGCCCAGTGGTGAGGAGAATAAGGAGAAAGAAGGGTCCAAGGAGGGGAAGTAGGTAAGAATCCATGAAGGCCTGTCCACAGAGGACTGTCTTGTCCTGCCGTCTCCTTTCTAGGTCTTCCTGGAGCCTCTTTATCTTATCCTGGACAATCCCTGACTTGTTAGCATAGAAGCAGCATTTGTCCTGTAAAAACAAACAAAGACCCCCCTTTTCTGCAGTTAGCAGATCTAACCCCCTCCTATTCTGGAGGACTACCTCAGCCAGAGAGTCTAACTGACTCTGCAGGTCAAGAATGGTGCTGGAGATGGCCTTTACATCATCAGTTAACTGAATGGATAATTTTCTGAAAAGATGTGAGGAAGAGGCCTATCCCCACAGCTCCTATGGACATGCTTGCAGTTACTCCCAGGCCAATAAGGAGAGGTATCATTTGAATGGCCCTCTTAGACCTTCCTCCTATGTAATCAAAAGAGGGTACTGGAGGAGCCTCATTACCAGGGACCATATCCAAGTCTAGGATCAGCATAGCAGGGGCACAAAGGCCTGTCCATGTCCCAGGGAGAAAGCTAAAAGCCATTCCTCCTCCACACACAAAAACCATTGTAGCTAGAGTTTTGCTGCCTGGCCCACAGTCAGGACAAATCTCTGTCACCCGCCAGTCCCACAGCTGCTCAGACCCAACCAAGTAAACACAGAGACTTATATTGCTTACAAACTGTATGGCCATGGCAGGCTTCTTGCTAACTGTTCTTATATCTTAAATTAATCCATTTCTATAAATCTATACCTTGTCACGTGGCTCGTGGCTTACCGGCATCTTCACATGCTGCTTGTCATGGCAGTGGCTGGCAGTGTCTCCCTCTGCCTTCATGTTCTCTCAATTCTCCTCTCTGTTAGTCCCACCTATACTTCCTGTCTGGCTACTGGCCAATCAGTGTTTTATTTATTGACCAATCAGCAACACATTTGACATACAGACCATCCCACAGTAGACCATTCCCGTGGCAGGGGGCATACCTGCTTAGAGGGGGGTTAGTGTGGTTGCCAACACAAAAGAAAGAGGAAACCTGGCCCACATCAATGGTGTTTGTGCCATTTTGTGGCAGAGCCCAGAGACAGGAGTTAGTGGACAAAACATGGAGGGGCGATTTTAGAAAATGTAAAGTTGGAATGGGAAACATTAACAGGCAATGCCAATGGTCGAGGTAGCCCTGGGCAGAGGCAGAGCCAACAATTCTTAGTCTGATTGGGCATGGAGAAATATCTCCAGGACAGCCTGGGTAGCAGCATCAAGGTTCAGATCCCCTTTCTGATCAGGGAGGACTAAAAGGTGGTAGAAGAGCTCAGGGAACTCAGCTTTAAGCAATTGTTACACTCTCTTTCGGATCTGTAATTCTCGCAACTGGTCCTGCACTCCCTGACTGTCGGAGTAACCAATGGGGGCCTCCAATTCCCAGCAATCATGGTCACCGGGGTTGCCAAAACTGGGTTCAGTTCCTGGATGGGTGCCTTCCAAGGCAGAACCAAAAGTACATAAATGGCCAATGCCATTTCTGGTGGCGATCCAGTGGGTCTTATTATCAGTCTTTCTAATGCATTCATGCACCACAGTGTAGCAGGTGGTATGCATGGATCAGTAAAAGGAGGTGCAGGGGCAGGGCCCAGGTTTGTCATCTACCTTGGGTACAATCTTAGGCTTTAGCACACATACTCACTTGTTGGACCCAGAAACCTGGGACCCAGAGGTATCAATGAAATTATGACTGACTGATGGGAGACCCGCTTATGTATGAAATCTCAAATGTTTCCCCATCGCAGTCACAGGGCTTCCCCATCATCTGTTTAGGATAGCTCTGGCATCATGTGGGTTACCAAATCCTCCGTCATTGGGCTGGACAATTAACATCATCATCAGGACAAGCAACAGCATCTGCATCTTTGGTCGTTTCTGAGGAAGAAGCAAAAAGACTGTCCTCCAGGGTGGAACACTCCCTGGAGCCGTCATTGTCATTGTCCCCTTGTTGGGGTAAATATTTGAGGTCTCTGGCCGGTACCCAGATGGGTCTCTTTTCATTTTGAGGAAAGACACATCCGAACCCTCTTCCTGCAGTGAGGAGTGGGTCTGGCCCTCTCCAGGCCCCAGTTAAGGGGTCCCTCCACTTGACCCAAATGGTACTGTAAGTAACCGAGGAGGACCAATGTTTTTGAAAAGGAGACAAATATTTATCTTCCTTAGAAAAATTTAAAATATCTAAGGTTAATAATGCCTTTCTTAGTTGATCATGTGGGGGTAGAGACTCCCCCTTTTGTTTTTGTAATTGGAACTTAAGTGTTTGGTTGAATCTTTCCATGATGGCCTGACCCCTAGGATTATAGGGGATGCCAGTAGAATGAGAAATTTTCCAGGTGTATAGGAAATTTATAAAGGCTTTGCCAGTAAAGCATGGGCCATTATCTGTTGATTTGGCTGAGTAAACCAAGCATGGCAAAGCATTGAAGCATATGGCTAAGAGCATGTTTGGATTTTTCCCCGGCGTGGGCTGATGCCCAACAGGCATGGGAGAAAGTATCTATGGAAAGAAAAACATATGTAAGTTTTCCAAATGGAGAATAATGTGTGACATCAATCTGCCAGAGATGATTGGGGTGAAGTCCTCGGGGATTGCTCCCCATCTTTTGGAGGAGAGGAATCTGAAGGAAGGGCTGACAAGACTTACAGGTCCAGACAATTTTTTTGAGATCTTTAACCAGCACCTGAGGAAACTTATGTTTTAGGTTTCTCCAGTTAACGTGGGTAAGTAGGTGGAAATCTTTGGCCTCAGTAACAGAATCACATTGAGGCATAGAAGCCAGATGGTCAGCCAGCTGATTTCCTTTGGAAAGAAATCCCGGCAAATTTTGGTGGCCTCTAATATGTCATAAATAAATGGGATTGAGTCTCTGTTTAAGTAAGGAGCGAGCCTGAATCATAAGAGGAGAAATGGGGTCGGAATCTAATTTAATATGGACTTCAACCAGGTTGGGCAAAAGATTTACAACATGAAGGCTATCAGAGAATAGATTAAATGACTCTGATATGAAATCTAGTGCCATAACAACAGCAAACAGTTCCTTAAACTGTGTAGACCCCTCCACCTCGTGGGAGATTGTTTTTATAGGTATAGGTTCCTCTCCTCATCCAAGGGTGGCTCCCAAATGTCCCCCATCAGTAAACACTGTAAGAAAATCAGGGTTTGGACTCCTCCACTGTTGGTGGGGATGCAAATTTGTACAACCACTGTGGAAATCAGTGTGGCAGTGTGGAAATCAGTCAGAAAATTGGGAATCGATCTACCTCAAGACCCAGCCATACCACTCTTGGGCATATACCCAAGGAATGCTCAATCATACCACAAAGATACATGCTCAATGTTCATAGCAGCATTATTCGTAATAGCCAGAACCTGGAAACAACCTAGATGTCAACTGAAGAATGGATTAAGAAAATATGGTACATATACACAATGGAGTACTACTCAGCAGAGAAAAACAATGACAGCATGATATTTGCAGGCAAATGGATGGAACTAGAAAATATCATCCTGAATGAGGTAAACCAAACCCAGAAAGACAAACATGGTATGTACTCACTCATAAGTGGATACTAGATATAAAGCAAAGAACAATCAGACTGCAACCCACAGAACCAGGGAGGCTATATAGCAAAGGGAACTCTAGGATAACTGTAGCTTATAGTAAGTTTTGGTTTTACTCAATTACTGAGCAAGCCTCAATGAAACATTTCTCTATTAAGATAAGAATTTATACTGTATCAAGCTGTTAATAGAAAAATTAATTAATTAAAAAATTAAAAATTAAAAAAATAAAAAGAAAAGAAAAATTTGAACTATTAAACAAACCAAACAAACATATTTTACTAAAGTAAAAAAAGGGGAAACTAGGGACTCATCATTCCTCTCCACATTCTATTCTTTCCCTTGTTTTATATATTTTAAATTTTTCATCGGTGGATTCTGCTGGAGTATCCGCTGCAGATAAGCACTGGAGGGCTCCTGTTGCAAATCATCCTCTGGAGCAATGGAAGGATCTTTCTACTGGCACTTGGAGGAGACCCGATCCAGTGTTGGTGTGGACCCAGGGGTCTGTTTAATGTCTTTCCTCAGGACAATGAGGTTCCTCTTTGGATTCCTGAGTGGTGAGTGTGCCCTGTGGCTGCTGCTGAAGCCCAACATGGCAGAGACCTATTGGGTCTTCATGAAAAACTCTCCCCTTCTGATGCCAATGGGGATTGAGAGCCCAATATGGCCAGCTTTGGCAAGCATTAATGTAAGCCTAGGAACTGTAGCCATGCTTTGGATTTTCCAGAAGGTAATGTATGGCAACTGCTTTTTCAAGTATGTTTGAGAACATGTCACCCAGACACCTTAGAGATTAAGGATAACCCTGAAGGTTACTGACCTCCATTTGTTAACAGTAGCATGCCAGCTAAGCCTTTTCATTCTCACAATCCTCTTCAAGCTGGTGTAGTACCTACTTTTCAGGAGTAGCTCTGTGCAACATTTATTGGCCTCCTGAAATTCATCTAGCCTTTTTGAAGATACCTTAAAATTTATGAGCCTGAATGTAGCCATTATAAGACCATTAGTTCTGCTCCTTGTGAGCTGCCTGTTTTTTCTTTATGGTTCTTAGTTGTTCTTTTGCAGAGCTGCCAACTTAAGTCGTGCTGGGATCAAGAAAAATGGGCCTTGGCGGTTTGTGTTCCTGGAGTTATATCCATGCCAGTGGATGCCCACACGCTTTATCTGGAGCCACCCTAAAATTATGATCTTTTAAAATGGTAAGGCAATTAGTGGTGAGGTCCTGAAGGCCCGTCAAAGTGGGGCTTCCTAGAATAATATCATCCATGTAAATATAAAATAAAATGTTGGGGCACCCCATTAGAGAAGAAAAAATATATGACATAAAGTACTGACACATGGGGGAGGGCTGTTAGCCATCCCCTGGGACAAAACTATTCACTGGAACCTTAAGTCTGGGCCCTGGAAATTGGTAGAGGGCAGGGAGAATGCAAACTTCTCCATATCATCTGGATGTAATGGAATGGAGAAAAAACAATCCTTAATACCAATAATAGTCAGATAATAGGTATTAAGGATAACAGGTATCCAGAGAAGTCTCCTTTAGGGGGTCCCAAATGGGATCATTCTTTTATTGATTTTTCTTAAGTCATGCAGGAATCTCCAGGAACCATTAGCCTTTTTTATAACAAAAACAGAAGAGTTCCAGGGACTGGTGGATGGCCGAACATGCCCCAAGGACAATTGTTTAACCAGAGTATCAAGCTGTTGTAATTTAAAGGATGGTAGAGGCCACTGCTCAACCCAAACAGGTTCCCCAGGTGTCCACTGAATCTTTGGCACCAGAGGACGAGCAGTGGGCATTAGGATTAGGGGTGAACCCAGGAAAAGTCTCAACTGAGCTTCTCAAAACAGGGGTCATCCCTATAATTGGGGTGAGTTTCCTGCCCCTCCTCAAACTGCTGTTGGTATTCTTCAGTGTCAAACATGTCCTGATAAGGGGCCTTATGGTCTGTGGTGACAAAGGCTTCCCTCAGCTTCCCCAAGGATGTCCTGGCCAAGAAGGTTGTCAGTTACACCAGGAACCACAAGGGAATGCGCCTCCCCATGATTACCATCTGGGCTGGTCCAGGACAACCAATTAGCTATCTCCCATGACATAGAATAACCCCCCACACCAAGCATGTGGGGTCCAGGAACCAGCTGCCAGGAGGAGGGGAATTCCTCCTTTCGGATGACCGTGTAGTCAGCCCGTGTCCACGATAAAAATAAAGGTTTTTCTTTCAATGGTTAGAGTCATCTTGGGCCTTAATCTGGGCACCAAGGGTATGGTCCAGTGGGCTTTGACCACCTCTTTCCCCTTATTTAACAGGGCTGGGGATCACCCCGGGGGAGTTTAAAGGCACCTCTTAGAGGTTGAATTTAGATTTACAGTACTCAGCCCAGTTGAATATCTTCTTACATGGAGGGCAGGGGGTACGCGGCAGGCCTGAGCCAGATGAGGCCAGCGGAGTGCCCCTGGGCTGGTTAGGGCATTTTCTCTTAAAGTGATCTTCACCTCCGCAACAGAAACATGTGTGATTTCCCCCTGCTCTTTAGCAGTACTTGCAGGGACTCCAAGCAGGATTTAGCTTAGAAGAAGACTACCCCATATCTTATGGGGGTACACTCACCTGCAGACCGATTGGCCTGTCAGCATTCTTCATCACTCACCAGTCTGTCTGGGGCACCAGTCTGTAGGTCTGACTGACAGGTAGGGCAGAGGCAGGACGGGTCCAGCCAGTCTCTCCCTGGGACTGAGCAGGATGGTGAGTGCCAGACCACCCCCCCACCCCCGCCCCCCATTCCACCAGAGAGAAGCACACTGGGCCAGGAGTCTTGTCAAAGCAGGAACTCCTTTTATTGTATCAGGAGTGAACTTATATAGGTTGGGGTGATGGGGGGGGCGGGAAATGGGGTGAGGATAGCGGGCCAATGAGATGATGCCATCTCAGCAGTTACTAGGCAGAGGCAATTCTAGGTCGGGTAGTGCTGAGTCACTCCTATGCGGAAGTCATGTCCCAGGACAGGTCGCCAAACTCGAGCTAGGCTCGGGAAGTTACATTGGGCCTCATGCCTGGGCGTTTGGGGCCCAACACGGACAGACGGCAGCTAACGGAATCTTCTTGAAGGGGATTGGGATGTTCGGGAACCACAGGGTTGTGCAACAGTCTATGTATGATATATGCCACCAAATGAATACTTGAATTAGGGGCTCATGTAGCCCAGGCTGTCCTGGCACTTGTCTGTAGCCCACATTGGCCTTGAACCCCTGATCTTCCTGTCTACACCTTCAGAGTGCTGAGATGACAGGTGTGCAAGGCTATGCTCAATTTAAAAACAGCAAATTTTATATTTTCTGACGTGTGTGTGTGTGTGTGTGTGTGTGTGTGTGTGTGTGTGTGTTTCAAGACAGGGTTTCTCTGTGTAGTTTTGGAGCCTGTCCTAGATCTCTGTAGACCACGCTGGCCTTGAACTCACAGAGATCTGCCTGGCTCTGCCTCCCAAGTGCTGGGATTTGAGACTGACGACACCACCACCAGGCAGTTTGTTTATATTTTGACACAGGTTTTCTCTGTGTAGCCCTGGCTGTCCTGGAACTCGTTCTGTAGACCAGGCTGGCCTCGAACTCGGAGATCTGCCTGCCTCGGCCTCCTGGGTGCTGAGATTAAAGGCGAGCACCACCATTGCCCAGCACCTTCCAAGTCTTACAATGCACACAAAATGTACAGCACGGGGCTGGAGAGAGCCCAGAGGTTCAGAGTACTCGTAGCTCTTGCAGAGGACCAGAGCTCGGTTCCCAGCACTCGCAGCCACTTGTAACTCAACTCTAGGGGATGTGAGCACTCCTCCAGCCTCTGCAGGCACATCCCCACCCAGCCACAGACACTTGAAAAACTGACTCAGGCTGGCTTTCTAGGGTACTCTCAAGTACTCCCCTCCCCCCAAACAAAAACAATACACAAAGCTCTTGCTCCACTCTGTCCCCAGAAGCCCAGTGTGGTCCCATTCGGCCCCCATCCTCAGTTCCAGACCCTTTTAAAACCACCGTCCACTGGGGACCAAGTGCTCAACGTACGAGTGTGTGCAGGACAGTTCACCGTCCAACTTCTGCCTCTCTGGGGCGAGGGTTCCGTGGTTAGAGAGCCAGATGCTCTTGCAGAGGACCACATCGGCGCTCATAGCCACCTGTAACTCCAGCTCTAGGGGATCCGACGCCCTCTTCTGGCCTCCTTGGGCACTGCACCCACCTCCACACAAAGACAAATATTTTTAAATATCTTTAAAAAGCTCTCACAGGTGTTGTCACAGTAGTGGGAAGGAACTCATGCTCATTATTCCTGACAGCCACGATTGTTTTCACCACAGGACTGCTCCCTTCATGTACCGTGATGCAGGTCCTTCTTCCAGGCTGGGCCCCAATGTCTTATTCCCCCACCCTTCTTTTCCATGAAAAGGGGTTCTTTAAAACCCCTGCGGCTTCTGATTTCATTGAGGTCTCCGATGTGGGGTAGGAACCAGTGTGCTCCTTGAACACGTAGTCCGGGGGGAGGGTGTCTTTCATCTGTCAGCACAGGAAGACGGCCTTTTGGTTCAAATTAGGTCTTCTCTCGGTGGACCACAGCTGCATCCCAAAGACAAGCTGGTGGTTGCAGCTCCCACAGCGTAAGCCAGCCTGCCATCATCACTCCCCGTTTTCTTTCTTCCATGGCTCCATCTGGAGCTTTGCGTGCACTCCCCTTCCAACACGGCCCAGGCTGGGGAGTGAATGACACCCCCACGTCCCACACGGAGACCTTGCTCCGTGGTGTGTAGGGTTTTAAAAATCGTCTCCGGGAAGCTGGGTGTGGTGGTGCACACCTGCCATCCCAGTGGAGGCAGGGGTTGGGGTTCAAGGTGTGCACATACAGGAGCCGCTAACGCCAAGGGGCCTCTGTGGATAGCGTTTCCCTAGCGTGTGAGCGGCCCTGGGTTCTTGCCCAGCCCCCAGTCTACCCAATCAGAGGTCTAGTCCAGGGTTTGGGTGTGTTCATCGACCCGGGACTCCTTTGTCCAAGTTATTCCAAGGCCAAGTATCTCAGCCTTGTTTCCTAGACACCCCGTAGTGTTCACCAGTGAAGTCCTACTAGCCAAGGGGCAAACCAACAAAACCCACAGAACCATAGGAGGAGGGCTCAACCCCCTTTGAGCCCCAAGCACTGGAAACGTGTGGGATTTTCCTCCTCTACTTTTTTTTTTTGGACAGGATATCAGCTTGTAGCCCAGGGTGGACTCAGACCCTAAGACTGAAGGTGTGCACCATGGCCCCCCCACTTCTGTAGTTGGGTGTCACCGGAGCTAGGCCTGAACTTCTGGCTTCATGTGATCATCTTGCCCAGCCTGTTCGTTTCTATAGCTGCAATACTGCCAGGTCCAAAACCAAGTCCGGACAAATGGCTACCTGTGGTGCCTTAGCACACCAAAGCACATGCTGGCCTCCAGGCTCAACCCCCTACCCTAAACTTCTCTACCTCATGGACTTCCCTTCCCCTAGTATCTCATTCCTAAATAATCCTGCCCCATTTCAACCACTCACTCCTGGGTCTCCTTTGCCCACTCTCTCCTCTTCTCTCTCCTCTCATGGCCCAATTCAGTCTGCTGGCCATGTTTAGACTATTCTCTCCCTGCTCTGGAGTCTTTCAGGTGACCCTGGCTATAGTCTCCTCGTACCTACAGTAAAAACCTTCTCATTGACCTTATATTGGATGGTCCTTCTCACCCTATACATCTGGTGAATTCCCACTTTATATAAATGCAGTGCTAATATGGGGCGGGGTGTGCACTCATGTCATCCCAGCATTTTTGAAGCTGAGGTAGAAGGATAAGATTCCAGGCCAGCCTGGGTTTAAGAGAGCTCCGTTTTCATACCAATCAAAGGCAGCAGGAGCTGGGTATGCAGGGAAAGTGAGCCCTGGCAAGGTTGCTGGGGTGCAAAGACCTGCACTCTGCACACTTCACCTTCAGAACCAGGCGGCTCTGACCTCTGGGCCAGGATGTAAACCCACACTGAGCCGGAAGCATGGCTGCCTGCTATCACGACCAGACTGGAAAATATGCTCTGGATTGAGCAATACAGCTCTTTCTAGGTCTTCATTTCCCTGCCTGTGAATGCGGTGGGCAGCTGGCAGGGCGGTGGTCTCCAAAGTGGGAAGAGCAGCAGTGACCAGGAGCCCAGTCCTGCGTCACTCCGTACCCTTGGCCAGTCTCTCTCCTTGCCACCAGCTGTGTGGTCCCAGATACTCCACCAGGGCCTCAGGATCCAGCAGGGATGGACACTGTGATGTCAGTGCAGGACTGTATGGACTATAGGAGGGAGCAGGTAGCTCCTGCTTCCCTCTCCCCTCCCCTAAGTGCCCCACTTCAGACAGCAGAGGGCTGGGAGTGGGGCATGGAGCTGGACATTAGGGAGGATGCCCCCGAACTGAGTCTTTATTCTACAGGCTTGGCAAGTGGGGCCAAATTGATGGCAGGGGCATGTGTACTTACTCTGTGTGTGGGAGCACAGGCTTAATCCCAGCACTAATGAGCAGAGGCAGATGGATCTCTGAGTTTGATGTTGGTCTACAGAGACTTCCAGGCCAGCAGAGCTGTGTAGTGAAAACCTATCTCTAAAACCAGATGGCTGTGATTTAGAGCACTGGCTGCTCTTCCAGAGGACCAGGGTTTGATTCCCAGCAATCAACTCTAGTTCCAGGGGATCTTCCAGGAGATATGATGCCCTCTTCTGGCCTCCGCAGGAACCAGGCATGCAGGTGGTACATGTATACATGTAGGCAAAACACGCATATAAACTTTTTAAAAACACAGGATTTTAAGTGGAAAAAAAGTGACGGGCCAGGACAGCCCAGTGGGTAAAGGGGCTTGCTGCTAAGCCTCATGACTCAACGTTTAACCCACGTGCGAGAAAAAAGGACTTCCCAACCTCGACAAGAATGTGATGGCATATGCAGCCATATTCACTCACCACACATATCCACATCAATTTCAGTATGACTATGTTACCTGCATGTATGTCTGTACACTGTGTATGCCAGAAGAGGGCATCAGATCCCCTGGAACTGGAGTTACAGATGGTGTGCTCTGCCATGTAGGTGCTAGGAACCCTGGTCTCTGGAAGAGCAGCTAGTGCTCTTAGCCACTGAGCCAATCTCTTCAACTTCAATAAATGTAATTTAAAAGATATTCTCAAGTGGCAACAAAATGGCTGTGAAAGTCTTAAACCTATTGTCCATGCAGCCGTGAATGTCCCCTGGAAGGTCTCTTCTGGCTCCACAATGGCCAACTATTCCCAAGGAAACACTCATGAGCTGCTGGCTGTCCCGTGTTGCTGGGGCTCACATGTCTGCCACTTGACTTTACGAATGTGGGAGGGGACCCTCCTGCTCTATTCTGATTGAATCTAGCTTGTTGAATTGGGGCCTCTGTGTAGGGTCCAGGATTCCCAGGTCAAGGGACCTCCCTGCTTCAGTGTCCCAAGCAGTCATGACCGTACGTGTGGCCAGAATACACAGCTTGCTATTTGAGTTTCACTTTTCACGCTTCAGTCTATTGCTTAGACACAGCCTCAGCCTCCCTGGACCATGGAAGCCAAGTGAGGGGTACAATCTCCTGTACGAACACATTTCATTACTACATGGCCCTACATTCAAAGTCACAGGGTATGCTGGATAGTTGTATCAACTTGACACAAGCTGGGGTCATCTGAGAGTGGGGAACCTCAATTAAGAAAATTTAAGAGCATAGGCTGCTCTCCCAGAGGTCCCATGTTCAATTCCCAGCAACCATATGGTGGCTCACAGCCTCTATAATGAGATCTAATGCCCTCTTCTGGCATGCAGGCAAACATGCAGACAGAACACTATATATAAAAAATATAATAAATCTTAGCCAGGCGGTGGTGGTGCACACTTTAATCCCAGCACTTGGGAGGCAGAGGCAGGCAGATCTCTGTTCAAGGCCAGCCTGGTCTACAGAGCGAGTTCCAGGACAGTCAGGGGTACACAGAGAAACCCTGTCTCAAAAAACCAACCCCACTCCCCACCCCACCCCCAAAAAAACAAACCTCCATAAGTAGGTTACAGGCAGGCCCATAAGGCATTTTCTTAATTAGTGGCCAACGGGGGAGGGCCCAGCTCACTATAGGAAGTACCATCCCTGGCCTGGCGGTCTTGGGTTCTATAGAAAGCAGTTGAGCAAGCTCTAAGAAGCCAGCCAGTAAGCAGCACCCCTCCATGCCTTTCGCATCAGCTTCTGCCTGGAGGTGCCTGCCCTGTGTGAGTTCCTGTCCTGACTTCCATGATGAACAATGCTGTGTAAGTATAAGCCAAACAAACTCTTTCCTTCCCAGCTTGCTTTTTGGTCATGTTGTTTCATCGCAGCAATAGAAATCCTTAGACAAGTTGGTACCAGAAGTGGGGTATTACTGTGATAGACCTGACCATGCTTTTGGGAGGACTATGAAACTTAGAACTTTAATCTACAAAGGCCATTCAGTGTTGAGAGCTCTGTGGGCTGTTCTGTAGGAGCTTGGACTATAAGAATGCTGAGGGTACAGGAAGCAGAGGCAGGCAGATCTCAGTGAGTTCAAGGCCAGCCTGGTCTATAGAGTTCCAGGACAGCCAGGACTGTTACACAGAGAAACCCTGTCTCAAAAAAGAAAAAAAAAAAAAGAACACTGAGGGCAGCCAGGGTGGTGGTGGCACATGCCGTTAACCTCAGCACTCAGGGAGACAAGATCTCTGTGAGTTCAAGGCCAGCCTGGTCTACAGAGTTTCAGGACAGCCAGGGCTACACAGAAATTTTCTCCAAAAAACAAAAATACGTAGAAAAAAGAGAAGTGACCACCATTTTTGAGGTGAAATCTTCTGGGAAGTACTTCCTGATAGCACATTTAAGCTGTGTTCCAGAGATCTTGCACTTGCAGGTGAAGTTGGTAGTGTAAGAGAGACAGGTTGTACTGGTTCTGAAGACATGGAAGGGTCATGAAAGCAGCTGAGGCTTGGCACTATGAGAGGCCATTGGTAAAATGTAGCCTAGTTGCAGCAGAAGACCCCAGCACTTCAGACATGCCAGTTCCGTAAGATGACCATCACCACCAGCAGCAGCAGCTATGGAGTGGAGTCAGCCGGCACCTAGAAGATGAGCTGTGTGTGCTGCACAGGGCAGAGTCGAAGGGACCCTTTTGGAAGAGCCTGGAAGATCACGAGTGGACCTGGACATGGGACAATGTGTTGTTTACAGAGTTGGGGAGTTTGGTTTTGCTTTGATTTTATTGTGACTGTGCCCTGGTTCTTCTCTCTTGAAGTAAGAAAATACTTTTAATTTTACTGGAGTCTACAGTTGAGACTTTGAATTAATGTTTTTTCATTTCCTTTTTTATTTTTGTCCATTGGTGTTTTGCTTGCATGTGTGTCTGTGTGAGGGTGTCACATCCCCTGGAACTGGAGCTGTGAACTGCAATGTGGGTGCTGGGAATTGACCCAGAGTCCTCCAGAGGAACAGCCACTGCCCTTCACTGCTGAGTCCTCTCTCCAGTCCCCAGAGACTTTAGATTTTAATAGAGGCCTGGAGAGCACAGTGGGCCTAGGAAGCAGCCACTGTCCGGCCTGGCGAACTCCATCAGCATGCATAACAAACAGCCTATCAGCAGGTCTGGGATGCCTGTTACCATGGATGGGGCACTCACTATGAAGGCTGGAGATGTCTAGGGACACTTGTTATTGGCTCTGGGTTGGCAGACTGCTGTGTGCAGTCAGGTCTGAGGACATCTGCAGTGAGGGTTGACCTGGGCATACCTGTCATCAGGGCTACAAACACCCTTTACTGTCATTTAGACACCCGTCAGGCCTAGTCTGCACTGTGACCTTCCCTCCTCCTCACAGGACTGACTTTTTGAGACAGTTTCGTTCTGTGGCTCAGGATATCCTTCTACCTCAGTCTCCCTAGTGCTGAGACTACAGACAAGAGCCACTACATCCAACTCATTTCCTGTTCCTCCACATGCGTGACATAACTGGGGCTGACCTCAGACGACCAATGCCTCCCCAGGGGCCTCAGTGACTGCAGTGCAGGCCGGGCAGTGGGTCTGCTCCTCATTTATTCCGAGCACTCGACACGACAACACCATGACATCTTAGAGCCTCACAAACACAACAACGTCCGAGTGTAACATCACCAGTGTTCTTCTGCGTTTTACCAGGGACCAGAACCAACCTTCGCCAAGTACTTCCAGGAACAGGAGCGCGTCAGAGCCACAGCAGGCCACGCCAGCACAGCTTTTGGAATCCATGGCCCTTGTGGAAGTGACCCTGGAACTAGAATGACAGGAGAAACACTGTGACAGGGACAAGGCCACACGAATGTGCAACAGGTGTCCTCCACAGCCCTGCCCACAGAGCAGCTTGGCTGCAGAATAAGGTGGCCTCAGGAGGGTGAAGACGGCAGGGTGTGTGTGAGGAGTCACGGCAGCTCGCACGGACTGGTGTGAGGTATGTGCTCCCTCTCCCCTCCACCTGCCCTGTCCCCAGAAGAGCCCAAGAATGTCATTTCTCAGGTTGGGAGGCAGCCCCTGAAGGTCTCAGTTCCAGGAGTGACAGGAGACTTGGCACCAGGGCCATATACCCACAATTCCTTAATCATCTTGAAGACCCAATGGAACAGCACAAAATGCAGATGCCTGGAGACAAGCTGGAGAGACGAGTTGTTGTGTGCTCCACCTGCGGAGCCCACATGGACCAGGGTCCCCCTCCAACCCACAGCCAACATGAAAGCTGCTAGAAAAGTGAAAGAAAAGACCAGAGGACGAAGCTGCAGCCTGGGGTCCCTGATCTGTCAGCTCCCACCCTGTAGAATGGCTCAAGGTCAGACTGTGACCCAGTTGCAGTGCAGCATCCCCATAGCTACAAAGACCTGTGGGTTGCCAAGACAACAGAAGAGAGTCAGGTGGGCCTGGGGCTGCACCAGCTATGAAGAAGGGGCACAGTGGGGTAATAGAAGCCGAGGACTAACCAGATCCCCAGCTATGCTCATGGCTGACACCAGACTTTCCAGACGTCTACAGGCACTGCAAACGCCCACTTGTGGTGGGGAAGCTGGGACCCCAGCAAGAGTGTCTGCACAGATCAGGGGCAGCAGGCACAGGCAGTGCTAGGCACAAGGAGGGCTCCAAGACAGCCATCTATTGTACCTGAGCAGTGGCCCATCCTTCCAGAGGCCCCAGAAAGACAGTCTATGGTAAGAGCCGAGCAGTGTCACAGCACTGCTCTGCGGGAGCCACCCCGAGGCCAGAGGTGCATGGGTTGGGGTTTCCCTCAGGATACACTCCCCAGGGACAGAGACAGGCATGTGCTGGGCATGAAAACCCCACTGTATTAAACTGGAGCTAAGATTCTGAGAAGTCTTCCAAAACAGAGTCCTGCTACACAGCCAGGCTAGACTTTAACTTGCCCTAATCCCCCTGCCTCAGACTGCAGAGCTCTCAGACGTCTGTAGGAGCTGAGATGCCATTGCTCAAAAGCAAGAATCCACACCGCTCCCTCTCCACCAGAGCCTCTGTGTTCCCAGATAAGCTCCAGAGACGGAAGAAGGCAGGGCTGTGTGGAGAACTTGCAGGGAGCCAGGCCCTGGGCACTAAGGCTGAGGAGGCACCCTACAGAAGAGGAACAAGATGACAGACAGAGTCAGAAGCGGAAAGGCAAGGTGCCTGAGAGCGGCGGCTGCAGTGTGCAGTGGCAAGGCCTGCTGGAACCTGACCCGGGGATGTGGAGCTGGCCGAGTACACACCGAGGCTTAGGCTGCAGGCGTCCGGGGCAGGGTGACGGGAAGGGCAAGGCTGCTTCGAGGCTTATCTCTGTCGCCAGTGGCTCTGATCTAGTCAGGAAGAGAATGGCTGTTCAGAACTGAGCATGGAGCATTGTGGGAAAGAAGGTCAAGAACCAAGAATGAGGGCTGGCGATAGGGCTCAGTGGATAAGGGTGCTTGCTACCAAGCCTGAGGACCTGAGCTCAATCTCAGGGTCCCACATAGTGGAAGAACTGACTCACAAGTTGTCCTCTGCCCTCCACACGGGCACCTCAACACACCTGCTTACACACATACACACAGTAAATAAAAAAAAAAAAAAAAAAAGAACCAAGAGTGGGATGGATGAGGCCTTCACAAGAACAGCACTGGAGGCCCACAGGAAGGAATGTGTAGGCTGGGCAAGGCCACTAGTCATCAAGTCTGTCCTGGCTGCTTGACCCTGCAAGGACTGTCATCTTTAAGAGAAACCTTGAGCAAGAGCAGGCAGGGCCAAGGGTGGCCTGCTCCCATGACAGCATGCTCAAAGCCCACCCAGCAGAGGCACTGGAGGTGAGATGGGAAGCCTGGGGCCAGCAGGCAGCCCCTTTATGAGAGGAAGCTTCCTCCTCTGCATGCCTGAACAGGAAGAGGGGGCACATGGCAGCAAAGTCCTTTGCCTCACTCAGATTTTCTTTCTGATGACATCAGGTGCTGGTCCGGGTCCTGGCACGCACCTATTTGCTGGCCCGCTTGTGTCTGTACATCTGCATCATGCGCTGGCGGAAGACGTCAAACGTGTCTTCTTTCTGCTCTGGCCCATCAGCCCCCAGGCCCTCTCCTTCTGAGAGCGTCCCCCTGCAGAGCAGAGGCAACAGTCAAGAGCCAGGGTCAGGGCTCAGCCAGGGTGTACAGGGACTGGGACACAGACATGCAGAGAGCAAAGGGTCACAGGGCTGGGGCATGGCTCAATGACAGGGTGCTCGCCACTGCACGGTGAGGCCCAGGGTTCTCTCCTTAGTACAGCAAAAATCAAACAAGTAAAAGACAAGCACAGCCACAGTGGAAAAGAAAACAAAGGCTACTAGCCCATGGGAGCATAGACTAGTAGCCTTTCTGGGTAGTTATGGCACATAACTATTGTGCTTGGGACACAGCCTTTCATGTAGCCCAAGGTGGCCTGTAACTCACAATTCCCCTGCCTCACTCTCTCAAGAGTTGGGATCACAGATAAGTGCCAGGCCTGACTGGAGCTTTCTGTGGGTCTGCAGCCTGACCAGAAGAAGATGCCTCACGCAGAGGTATGTTGGGACTGACAGACATGCCCTCTGGATATATGAACAGGAGCTGAGGATCTGTGTCCCCACCCTGGCTGCTTGTAATGTCTTCTAGAAACATCTGTGCCATAACTACCCAGAAAGGCTGCTTAGTTTCCAGGGCCCTGAGCAGCAGGGCCAAGAAGCTGTCCAGAGGTCTACAGAGGAAGGAGCCGGCCACATCTGTACAACCGAATGACCCAGCTGTACACTGTGCCTCGACCCAACAGAAGGTACCCAAGGGTCCCCCAGCCATGCCATACATGCTGACAGGCTCGCGGATGCCCTTCCCGAGGGAGCCCAGGCCGTGGCCTTCCTTCCAGCCCATCTTCTGCAGCATCTGGAAGCCCAGGTTCTTGTCTGTCAGTTTCTGCTGGGCAAACTCCAGGTCCTTGGGTTTCTGAGGAGAGAGAGGTGGGGATGGGTGAACCAGTCTTCTCCTGAGCGCACTGGATCCCCAAGTGCTGTCCTAACCCCAGACACCTGGGATGGTGAGGCCCACTCACCTCCAGCTTCCCTGTAACATCCCTGGGGGTGGGATTTCTTGAGTCCAGGTCCCTTACCCCAGGGTCAGAACTGGCACCCGGCAGTGGGGTGGCATGTTGCTGCCCTGTGCTGAGCCTGCGAGGGAAACCCTGTGAGGAGGGCGAGGCTCAGGCCAAAGGCTCAGCAGGAATGATTGAGCAAGAGACCTGTAAGGACGAGTGGCCTCTCCTGTGAGTGGACAAATCACTGCTCTCCTGTGCACTGCAGTTTATATTGTAGGGTCTGAATGGAGTCTCCAGCTCAGCCTCCTGAAGGCAGGGACATAGGCATGCCCATGCCTGGCTGCTGTCTTGGGGATGGGGCCTGCTGTGATGCCTAGGCCAGCCTAGAACTCCTGCGCATAAGTAGCCATCCTCCTGCCTCAGCCTCCTGAACACCTGGGACACAAGTGCAGGCTCCACACCCAACTCCGCAAAGTGCCTGAAGGCTCATCTTAAGCAGCAGCAAGTGTACCATTCTGATCGTGCACGTGCAAGGGTCGGGGGGTGTCACTATGTATAGTCACACACACCTTCTTTTTGGCTATGGGACGACCCCGAGGCCTGTCGTAGGCGATTCGAACTGGTTCATGGACTAGAAGACAAAAGGGAGAGATCTGTCCACACTGCACATTTGCCCCATATCCTTAGAGACAGAAATGCTGCCTGGTCCACACAGTCCACACCTGGCAGCTGCTGGCAGCCACTGGCTCCCCTCCCCTCTCCCGCTCTCCAACAGTCTGTCTGCTGCGCTGGGCTGTGAATGGCTGTGATGGAGCCAGCAGCATGTCTGTGCTAAGAGCATCACTCAACCAAAAAGCACTGCCCTGTACAGGGATCTGCTGCTTGGGCTGCTCCTGTGGCCACAGGCAAGCCACAGCAGTCCTGCACCCTCCTAGTTCCATCAAGAGGACATCAGAGGGACAGTTCGGGAACCCTACCTATCAGTCAAGAACTCAACAACTCAGGGGAGCACCAAGCGCTCGCTCATCATGGAAGTCACTGAAGACAATGGCAGGGCTGTCTCACTGATGCCCAAGGCACCAAGGCATCTGACTGAGGTAAGACAGACATGCACCTCCCTGCAAGAAGCATGGTTCAGCTCCCCTGTGCCCCAAGATACAGGACACAAGGGTCACAGTTAGGCCAACGGCCATCCACTACAGTGCTAAGGACACATGCCCAAGGACTGTAGGGGACGGTGTCACACAGGCCTGCGAGGCCCAATGGCTGCTCTGTTCCCATCTTCACTACAGTGTGAGAATCTCTGGGGATTCAGAAGCTGCGTGTGCTTCAAGATCAAAGGTAGGAAGTGGTGGGAGACTGTCTAGCAGGGCCCAGTGGTGACAGAGCCCAGCAGATAAGAAGGGGCCCCTTGTAAGAAGGGCAGCTCCCCTTACTAGACATGTGGGTCTTGTGCTAACAACTGGGAGTGCAGTACACATTGGTTAAAAATACTTTTGAGCCAAGCACAAGCCCAGGGCCCTGCAGCACTGGCTTACCTGGGCTCCCCTGCCAGCACCACACACCAAGAAGAACCTGGTCATGGTGGCACACCTACAGTCTCACCCTGTGGGAGCTGGGCATGAGGATTACTGTATAACACCAGCACAGGTCACACAGGTATGTTCTGTCTCAAAGAAAACCACAACAAAACCCAAAAAGACACTCAAATCCTAAGTCCTAGGAGCAGAGAATCCTGCGCACTGTGCCAGGCACTTGGGGCCCATCTGCACACACAAGGCCAGCAGGTGCTAGCAGAAGGCAGGGTGACTGGCTGTGGCAGGTACATCTGGGATGGCTACTGAGTGTGCTGCCTCCCTCCTCTTCCCCAGGACTCTGGGGGCACTCACCCTTTGACTCCTGGATGAGACACACCCTCTTGGGGGCAGGGATCATGCCAACTTTCAGTGACTTGCTGCTGATTCTCTTCCTGGGGAAGCAGCTGCCAGAGGAGGTCTGTGACAGGCCAGGGGTGCCAGCCTGGTCCTCCCTGGACCCCTCTCCAGGGATGCTGTCAGTGGGGGAGCTGCCCTCGGAGCCTGGACACTTGGCAGCTCCTACCTGTGGCCTGAGGGTGCAGGTCTCCTCTCCGCCCTCATCCTCCTCGTCCTCCTCCTCATCTTCCTCCTCCTCAGGCAGCACCTCAGGGCCCTCCAGTGTAGCCTCCTGCTGGGGACGCCCCTCCTCTGGCTCACCCTCACCCTCCTTCTGGGCTGTGGGGCTCTGCACTGAGTCCCCCGCCTCACCAGTGGACTGGAAGGAGATGGATGGGCACAGTTCCAGCACCTTCTCTCGGTAGAACTTGAAAGCTGAGCTGCTCTGGTCGTGCAGGAACCTGAGGATGACATGCACTGCTGAGCTGCAAGAGTGTGAGTTCCTGACTTAGCCCAGAACACAGGCAACAGCAGGCCATGACCTCCGCATTGCCCTGCTATGGCTTCATAGCCCAGCTAATGAGACAGAGCGTTCAGAACTTAGACTGGCTGAATCTAATAATCTTCCCTGGATGGGAGAAGATGACCCTGAAGTTCATCAAGACCAGATGTTCATGCAACATGCACGACCCCGCCCCCCATTCCATCCCTAGAACCCTAAAAAAAAAAGTCTTCCAGGCAGCTCGGCTAGTAAAAACACTTGCTGCACATGCCTGAGAACCGAGTTTGGTTCCCAGAGCCAACAGTCCGCTCAGACTGTTTCCACTGACCTCCACAAATGCCCACAGCATGCACATACACACACACACACTTAAAAAAGATAAATCTTAAAAATCAAACAAAACCTAAGGTGGAAAGGCAATTGGGGAAGGACATCCCAGTGTCAACCTCCGGCTTCCTTGTGTGTCCTCCATACAGGCAAGTGCACCAACACTCATGGGCACACACATCTGATACCACACAGGCACACACATACACCAAAGTTCTAGCAAGTACAAAGTGACTGACAGTGACGAATTGCTGCTTGGGAATGTGATAGCTGGCAGGCATCAGTGGGAACGCCAGACTTCTCTATGTGATTTTTACTTTAGAACAAAATTGAATTAAAAATTCCAGCTGAGTTGCTGAGCCATGGTGCTTGCACACCTTTAATCTCAGGACTGGGGAGGCAGAGGCAGGTGGATCTCTAAGTTCGAGGCCAGCTTGATCTACAGAGTGAGTTCCAGGACAGCCAGGACTACACAGAGAAACCCTGTCTCAAAAATCCAAAAACCAAAAACCGAAAACAAAACAAACAAAAAAATGTAGCTGGGCATGATGGAGCATGCCTTTAATCCCAGTACTCAGGAGGCAGATGGACCTCTGTGATTTCAAGGCCAGCCTGGTCTACCAGTGAGTTCCAAGCCAGCTAGGGCTGCACAGTAAGACCCTGTCTCAAGAGCAAAACTCAAATTCCCCCCCCCCTACAAATTCAAATACGGAGACCATCAAGATGGCTCAGTGGATAAAGACACTGCCTGCCTCAAGCCTGACAACCTGAATCTGGTCCCTCGACCTCCGTGGCAGGAGAAGACAACTCCTCAAGTTGTCCTCTGACCTCTACACTTATACTGTGGCATGCACACAGCTGCCACAAATTAAATAAACAATGTAAAAGTAAACAAATCCCACTGGGGTCTGTGTATATGGCTCAGTGGATAGGAGTGTTTGCTGTGCAGGAGCTGGAGTGCCAGAACAGCAAGCTTTCTTTTTAAACTGTAATCTTCACTGAATTAGAAAAAAAGCCCACTTAAAGGCCTGATATGAAGATCTTCCAGCACAGGCCCAGGAGGCCTACGACAGCATCCCTGACAGTATGTGTGGGCAGAAGCAGGATGTGGCTCAGAGTACGGCACCCCGGGTCTCTGGAAAGCAGGAGTCAGCCTAGGCAGGTCAGTCAAGAGCCAGGACTGAGGAGTGCAGGACACAGCATGCACCCACCAGGCCCAGGCAGTAGAACAGCATGCTTTGTTTGCACTGAACCCATAAGTTCTTTAAGACATGTAAGCCAGGGCTGGAGAGAGAGCTCAGAGGTTAGAAGCACTGGCTGTTCTTCCAGAGGTCCTGAGAGTTTAAATCTCAGCAACCACATGGTGGCTCACAGCCATCTGTAATGAGATCTGGTGCCCTCTTCTGGCCTGCAGGGACACATGCAGGCAGAACACTGTATATGTAATAAATAAATGTTTAAAAAAAAAAAAAAAAGACATGTAAACCAGCCTGTCTGCCTTCTGTCCATCCTGCCTACTTTCCATCCTTCCCTTCTGTGCTTTTTGAAACAGGACCTCAAATTCCCTGTGGAGCAAGCATGACCTTGAACTTCCTGCCTCCACCTTCCAAGTGCTAACAAGACTGGTGTGTGACACCGTGTAGCTCACGTGGTATTGGGGACAGACACCAGGGCTCTGCATACCAGGCAAGAAGTCTACAAACTGAGCTCCAGCTCTGCCCAAATGTGTTCATTTCCAACTGCACTCCACTGCAGCAGTGAAGTGGAGCAGGAACAGACCCAGGTCTCCGGCACCCAGCCAACATTCCACTGCATTTTCAGTCAGACATGACACAGCTCTCCAGCAAGCAGTAGGAAGCCCAACAGTGCCAGGCTTGGTCCTAGGAACACATGGGAGATCTCACATGGCCTCTGGAACAGCCCAGGAGCGCACCATAGAGGCCTTCTACCACAGGATAGAGTTCCCTCAGCAGCTGGGGCTCTTCTGGGCTGGTTTCTGGGCTTTTCTCAGACAACTGGTGAGGCACATGCCCAAATGTTGTTGGTGTACCCAGTCTTTGTGTGAGGGCCAATGGAAGGAGGGCGAGGATTTCCTGATCTGCCTGCTCAGTGTGTGGCTGTGGGGTGTGGGGGTCCAAGGCACGTACCACAGGTCAGGGTTGTCGGTGCTGTTCTCTATGCTGAACTGCTCAATTTCGGGGCCCACCTGAGCCACAAATCTGGCCAGCTTCTCAGCGGTCTCCATGGTCTTCAGATCCACTACAAAACACAAAGCAGTGGTTGGGGCTCTTCAGACTGACTCAAGCTACTCAACCTTGGTCCTTCTCTCCTTGTTCTCACTAGTCAATAGGCAGACTGTGGCAGAAGCACCAACAGTCCCAGAGATGCCTGGGCTGGCTGCCAGGGGAACAGGCACATGGCTGTCACCCTCATCACATCAGCCAAGAGGCTGCCAACCTGCTGCTCAGACACTCAAAGCTCAGGTCAGCAGATACCCTGCCAGCAGCTCAGGAGCCAAGAAACATGGCCTGGGCACTGTGTAGTCTGCTCATGTTGTCACTGCGAGCCAGATGGGAGCACTGGGCAGAGCGACACAGAAGGCATCCAAGGAAACACCACGTGGGCTCGGCTGCACGGACCCTGCACCTGTCGATTCGTCGAGGCCAGGCTGAAAACACCTGCAATGGCCTTGGGGTACAGCTTGAAGGTGAGTGAGTGCCTAGCAGGCCTGCGGCCCTGCAGTCAATGGCCAGCACTGCTGAACCCAGACAGACCAATGGAGCCACTTAAAAAGCAACTGCCTCTGTCCATACTTTACATTCTCAACACCCGTAAATAACACACAAATAAATATTCCTGCAGATCTATTGTTGTTGATATTATTATTATTGTAACAGACAAGGTCTTACATAGGTGAGGGGAGGGTGACCTTGAAGCCCAGGTCCTCCTGCCTCTACCTTCCAAGTGTTGGGGAGACAGGTGTACTCCACATCAGCCAGCTTCATGTAGCACGGCTGTTGTGTTAGATGCTGTAAGCTATCCAAACAAGATGAAAATGTAGTAGAGGCAGGCACAGGGACAAGGACGGAGCAGTTCAGTGGCTCTAAGTTCCAGACTAGTCCCAGCTATACAATGTGTGCCAGGACAACCAGGGCTAGAGAGAAAGACCCTATTATCTCAAACAAAATAAGCTCTTGCAGGCCATGGTGGCGCACTCCTTTAATGTCAGCACTTGAAAGCAGAGCAGGCAGATCTCTGTGAGTTTGAGGCCAGCCTGGTCTACAGAGTGAGGTCCAGACCTGTATGGAGAGATCCTGTCTCAAACCTCTCATAACCATATTCAGAAGACAAAGCAAAGCGTCAAGAGGGCGTGTGCAGGTCCTCTGAAAACTGTGTCTTCTCCACAAGACTTCTGCCTCAGTGGACTCTGGCACACGTGAGGGTAAGGGTGGTATGACGGAGGCCCAGCAAGGACCCGGGTCAGCTGGATCATCAAGAGCGGGGGGGCTCAGGAGGAACATGAAGGACAGTGTGGCCATGTATCCATCCTATCCAAGTTCTTTTGGCTACTCCAGCCTGCCACCTGGCCTAGACTGCTGAACACCTGGCACCCCGACTCCCACCACCTCAAAGGACCCAAATGAGCATGGTGACAGGAGGGTTAGTGGTGAGCACCTACCATCAGCAGAAGGGCAGGGAGAAGAGGCTGGCAAGGCTTCTGAGTCATCCCCTGTTGTTGGCCGAGGAGACGGGCCCAAGGCTCCAGGGCTGGAGGACTGAGGACAGGGTTTGGCAGGCTCTGGTGGGCAGTCCTGGGCAGCATCACTTGAGTCCCTTGGTGGTGGCTTTACCTGCAAGGAGCCTGCAGCCTGGCGGCCATGGTGTCTCTGCCGAGTGCTTGAGGACAGGGATGTGTGCTGGGCAGTGGCAGCTTTCTTGGCCTTCAGGCCTCGAGGACCCTGGGAGCGCAGCAGCCGCCTGCGCTGCCAGGGGAGGAGCCTGCGCTTGAGACTGCGCACAGCTTGTGCATACAGCATGGCACGCACTGCACACTGTGCTGGCGTTGGCCTCCGCTCCACGATGGGCCAGCTGTGGTTCAGCCGCTGTGACTCTGCCAACTTCAGCTTGTAGTATTTATACTCCAGGCTGCTCTCATCAGACAGAAACCTGCCAAGCAGACACAAGGCAGGGCACTGAGAGAGCAGCACTGTGCTCCGCAAGACAGAGCTGCCCTCCTAAGTGAGGCGCCCACTGCCCTCTGCTGTCCAGGTGCCCAAGAAAGTCAGGAGCTTTGATCCAGCTGGGTAGAGAGGCTTATTCTTAATCCTAACGATGGGGAGGTTGGAGCAGAACTGCAGAGAATTGGAGGCCAGCCTAGACTACAAAAGGAGCCATTATCTTTTTATTTGTCTGTAGCCCCAGCTGGCCTGGAACTCACTATGTAGAAAAGGCTGGCCTCAAACTCACAGAGATCCACCATCCTCTGCCTCTAGATGTTGGGATTAAAGGTGTGCGACCAACAATTGGTTGGATTCTTTGTCAGCTTTGGTCACAGAAAGTGCTGAGAGTTCTGCATCCTGATCCGCAGGCAGCAGGAAGAGACAGCCCCTGGGACTGGCTTGGATTTGGAAACCTCAAAGCCCACCCTAGTGACATACCTCCTCAGACAAATCCACACCTCCTAATCCTTTTCAGGCAGTGCCACTCCCTGCCGACTCAGCATTTTTCTTTCTATAGTGTAACACTGGGATAGGACCCGTGGTGCCTTACATGCTGGGCAAACGAGCCACACTCACGCTTGGTGTTTTGTTTTGTTTTGTTGACAGACTCTCCCTCTCCCCAAGGCTGGTTCAGACTTGCAGTCTGGCTGTCCTCCTGCTTTACCCTCCCTAGTGCTGGGGGTTGGGGGCAGGTGAGAAGCACACACAGGTGTCTAGCCCATGCTTCTCTTTCTTGGCGGCTCTTTCTCCAGCACCATGTCTGTCTACATGCCGCCATGCTTCCTGCCATGACGACAATGGACTAAACCCCTGAAACTTTAAGCCAGCCTCAAGTAAATGTTTTCTTTTATAAAAGTTGGCATGGTCATGGTGTCTCTCCACAGCAATAGAACACTAAGATAGAAGTTGGTACCAGGAGTGGAGTATTGATGTGACAACCTGGTGATGCTGCCTGTTGGTGGAATAAGGACTTTGGGACTTTGGAAAACAACTGAATGCTTTTAAGTGGGATTTAATGAGCCATACTAGTAGAAGCATAGAAGACAGTGGTGTTAACAGCAATGTAGATTACCAAGGTCTGGCTCAAGTGGTTTCAGAGGAGAAGAATATAATTAGTAAGTGGCCTAGAGACTGTTCTTGTGATATTTTGGTGAAGAATGTGGTTGTTTTCTGCCCTTGTCAAAAAATCTGCCTGACAGAGCCAGGCAGATCTCTGTGAGATCAAGGTCAGCCTGGTCTACAGAGTGAGATCCAGGACAGGCTCCAAAGCTACACAGAGAGCTGTGCAGTGGTGGCGCATGCCTTTATTCCCAGCACTCAGGAGGCAGAGGCAGGCAGATCTCTGTGAGTTCGAGGCCAGCCTGGGCTACAGAGTGAGTTCCAGGAAAGGCACAAAGGTACACAAAGAAACCCTATCTGGGGGGGGGGAGGGGGGGAGAATTCTGCCTGAGGCTAAATTGAAGAGTTTTGGATCAATGGCTTTGGCAGAGGAGATTTCAAGATAGCCTAGTATTGACTATGTTGTGTGGTCACTCTTATGCAGATCTATAATGAAAATGATTAATCTGAGCACGGAAAAAAATGCAAACTGTACAGTTTGAGGAGAAAAGGAGCACCAGAAAGTATAACAGAGCTAAGTCCTGTGTTCAAAGGGAGTGGTGACCTCAGGTAAGACCTGACCCAGCTAAGCTTCCAATTTGTGACACAGAATTGAAGAAAAGTTTAGGTTTGGTTGTAATATTGCTCACCTTTAATCTCAGCACTGGGAAGGCAGAGGCAGGTGGATCCCTGAGTTTGAGGCCAGCCTGATCTACAGAGTGAGCCAGGGCAGCCACATATAGGCAGTGAAGGAAACCAACTTATCAAAAGGAATTAAAGAAAAGTTTAAGCGGTGGAGGACACCACTGAAAACAGAAAGCCGAGGAAAAACGTATTTGAACCAGGGAGCCATGCCCCAGTTCCAGCAAGCAGAACTTGGCAGTTTCAGCCACATGGTTCTGGCTTTAGAGTCGAGGATACATGAAAGGGATTGTGGAATCTCCCACCACAGCTAGGAAAGCCACTGAGGCCAGGCATGTGTCAGGGGTGTTCCTGATGTAGGTCCAGAGAAGTCACTGAGTGACTTGGTTCTGGGCCATCAGCAGTTCCTGCCTCATGGTTCCAGTGCTTTCTCCACTTGAGAGCACCCACTGTGCATGCACAGACCTACACTAAATTTCCTCTCTTATCACCCTGCTTGTCGAGATGGGTACCTCACCTTCACAGTGGCTCCCCTAAATCTTAGCTTTCTCAATCAATGCCTATCTCTGATCTTCCATTTGACCCTGTCCTCCAGCACACACACCACCAACAATGGATTCTCTAGTGGTGACCATCAGCTGCTAGGCTAGGCCCAGTGTCCACGTGGCAGAGGCAGTCCTCTCAGGACCATGTCCCTCCAGGGAAATCACCCCTAGGCCTCTATACCTGGATGCCGTCTTACCACGTGGTCTCAGCTTCCCTCACCAGTCTAAGACGGTGTGGCCTCCTGCCCTGCTTAGCACTGGCTGAAGCTGGAGGCCCTGCACTTGATTTCTGCTCGACCTCATTTCAGCTGTGCATCCTGCAAGCACAATGCTTCTATATGTAAAGCAAGGATGGCCACAGACCAGCTCACAGGCAGCAGCCAGTGTAGAGTCAACAGTATGCTCAAAATCCCACTGAGCATTCAGACAGCAACCAGGCTGTGGCAGGAGAATCCTTCCAGCCCAGGAATCTGGGCAGCACTCAGGCCAAAACGTAAGACCCCCATCTCTTATAAATGACAAACAAAATCGGGGAGTGGGTGGGGGTGGAGAGATGGTAAAGAGCTTGTTGTTCTTGCAGTAGATCAGGTTAGATTCCCAGCAACCAGAGTGGCTCACAACCATCCAGGACTCCAGTTCCCGGGGATCCAATGCTGCTTTCTGACCTCTTCAGGCATCAGGCATATGGTACATAGGCACACATGCAGGCAAAACACTCTTTAGCCTCTGGCTTTGTTTTTACAGAGAGTTCTGTAGTCCAGGCTGGCTGCCAGTTCTGATCTTCCTGCCTTCCAGGGCTGTGGTACTCCTTTAGTACCATACGCCCGTGGGGCACTGTCTCTTTGCACTCTAGGACAGTCCAGCAGGGAAGGTGAGTGGTGCTCAAGAGCTCTTGCAAAACATAAAATAAAGGCTCAAGAGATAGCTCAGCTGTACTTGCTGTTCTTCTAGAGGACCCAGCTTCAATTCCCAGCATACAATTCAAAATGGCAGTTTAAAACTGTCTCTGACTCCAGTTCCTTGGTATCTGACATTCCCTCTGGCCTCCTCAGACATTGGATGAACATGGTATACGGATATACATGCAGGCAAAACACTCATACACATAATACAATTATTTTTTTAAATAAGAACATGTCATTTAAAAAAAGACAAAATAAGCATGCTCACCAGTAAGCAGGGTCCTGCAGGAGGAGTGTTCTCTCTCTGGGAGACAGCCTGCCTTGGATGACACGCATGACAAGCTGGTCAATGGTGTCCACCACCCTATGATCCGCCCGCTGGGGGACTGCTGCGATACACAGAATGGATACTGTGAAAATCAGTGGACCTCAAAGGCCTGGAGACCAGGACAGTGAACTGGAGGGCAGCATAAAACCCCAAGCCATCAGCAACTGGAACAATCATGGGACACTGATGTTAAAGAGGGAAACCTGGTTGAAACAGAAAATGTCCTTGTGAGATGTCCCACCTCGGCTGTAAGCAGTGAGAGTCACTTGGCTGCACAGAGAACTAGGTATAGACTCAGAAAGGCGCTGGTAAGTGTTGACCCACCACCACTGCACACAAGCTGCTTCAAGCCTGACCGCCCAAGTATTAACCCAGAAAACAGGTGTGTGTGAGACGTGGCTAGAGGCAGAGGTGGCACTGCGTCCCTGCAGTCACAGCTTCTCAGGAGTCAAGCAGGAAGACTGTCTGATCCTGAGTTTCCAAACAGCCTGGGCAACATAGTAAGACTGTTTCAAAACCAACCAACCAACAACAACAACAAAAACAAACTCTGGGGTCAGACAGCTCAATGGCTGTGTATGCATGAGGTCCCAAGTTCATATCCCCAACAGACAGTTAAAAAGCTGGGTATGATGGCGAGCGAGCGAGTGCCTAGAACCCAGTGCTGTGGGAGGTGGCAACCGGGGAAGGGCTGGAGCTTGCTGGCCACCAGCCTAATTCCAGGTTCAGAGACCCTGCCTCAAGGGAGTAAGATGGAGGGTGATAGACAGGACACCTGACATCCTCCTCTGGCCTGTACATTCACACGTACACCACACACTCAAACATATGTGAACACACACACAAAACACCCAAGCCCAAACAAACAAAAAACTCAACAAAATGTCCCAAAACCTGAAGAAATAGCTCAGAAGTTGAGAGCGCTTCTGCACAACCATGGGGATCCCAGCACCCATGGACAACTTGGTGTGGTCTTGTGCATGCCTATCACCCAGCACCATCTATGTATGTGCATGTAAATATTTGTGGTGTGTGGACACATGTGCCCAAATGTGGAGGCCAGAGGATGGTGGGTGTCCTGTCCTGTCACTCCTCACCTTTTTCCTTGAGATGGGGTCGTTCACTGAACCTGGAGCTAGGCTGGTGCCAGTGGCCATGTCAGGGCATCGGTTCACCAAATCCTGATGGGTGAATCTCAGGCAAGGCCCCGAGAGCCCTGGCCCCAGAATGTCTCTTGCTACTGCTGCGTCTTTGCGTGTTTGCTGCTGCCGTTTTCCTCTGGTATCTGGCACGGTGTGAATGGGCATGGGGAGATTCCCCCGCCCTGAGTGCAGTATGATCGTCTCTTGGAAATATCCTGTTCTACTGGGCATTTTTACCTGGGGATTATTATGAAGATGATTTCCTCCTAAACTGTACTGTTTAACTAAAGCAATAATTTTATACAATAATAGTGTTAGTTTAAATAGAATTTTGATGATTGAGGATTTTTAATAAATACAGTAAGGGATTATGATAGAGGTTCATTTAGTGGAAAAATTAACGTAGGTAAAGGTAGGATAAACTGTTGCCCCTGCCTCTGATAAAGCAGAGGCTGCAGAGGATTAAAAAAAAAAAAGGAAGTGTCAGAGCTAGAACACATGAGTTTCTATTGAGGAGCTGTGTAGACTGTGGCTTAGGTTACAATTAAGAAAAACTATTGAGGGGCTGGAGAGATGGCTCAGAGGTTAAGAGCACTGACTGCACTTCCAGAGGTCCTGAGTTCAATTCCCAGCAACCACATGGTGGCTCACAACCATCTGTAATGAGATCTGGCACCCTCTTCTGTATACATAATAAATAAATAAAAAAAAAAAATGAAAAAAAGAAAAAAAGAAAAACTATTGAGTCCCAGTAGCCCAGCTAGTTTTGATTCTTTTAATCTTTTTTTTTTTTTTTTTTTCTGTTTTCCAAGACAAGGTTTCTTATAATATACATATAATACTCCTGGCTGTCCTGGCACTCCTTCTGTAGACCAGGCTGGCCTTGAACTCACAGAGATCTGCCTGCCTCCTGAGTGCTGGGATTGTGCACTACCACTGCCCGGCAATTCTTTTCATCCTCATGTTGGGAGATGTGTTCACAGGTTTCAGAGTGCATCATCACAGCTGAAACAAAACTTAGAATGACTTCAGGTTAGATGAAGATGTTGTGATAACAGCTTCGAGATGGAAAACCCCAGAAAACAATCTAAAGTTCACAAGGACACATACCATAGCTGAGGGACTCGTTAAGGTCAGGGATCAAAGACAAAGCAGCTCAAGTATTATTAGCTGATGTGCTTTCCTTGCTAGGATTGGTTGGTTATCAAAGATGATGATTAATTCCTTGTACCCATTTCTGCCCTCAATCTCCTGCCATAAAAAAAGCTGATGGGTGGGTATGCACCCTGAAGATTTAAAGTAGAGCTGACTCATTCTTTTCATATATATGAAAGTTTAGGTTTGTGATTCTTCTAAGATTTCTTGTAAGATTTCCTTTTGAGATAAATAATAAAATGATTGGTCCTTTCTTTGTAACCACAAAATGCAGCCTTCCAGCAAAAGAACTGGCTGAGAAAAATACCTTGCTTGCTCACACTCTGTTAATCTATAACAAGTTGCTTGGACATGAATGTATGTGGTGTTTGTGACAACTTGTTTTTCACTTGTAATACATAAAATGTTTAATCATGTAAGGGATATAGAAAACATGCTGTTTTTACTTGTATTCACTGTAATCATTCACTTGAAAAATAGAATGTAACCACATTGAAATTTTTATATTGTTTGAAAGATTCTACTGGGGTATGTAAGTTGTAAGGGAGAAAATAAAGTTAGTTAGAAGGAAAACATCAAGAATGAGAGTTAGAAGGAGAACAGCAAGAGAGACAGAAGGGACATTTCTGGATAGAGGTAAGAAAAGAAAGAAAAAGTCAGAAGGAAACCATCAGGAGAGTGTGTGTGTCTTTTCCCTTACCCTCTCAGATAAGAAAGTCTCAGAGCACCGACTCCGACGTGGTGATCTCCTTTGAGCCCTGCACTGCTGGAGGCTGTCCCCCAGGCAGTGGCAGGCAGGCAGCTAGCAAGCCTACAGGGCCTCCTGTCTCTGGCCTCACAGAACCAGGGTTATACATGGGCATGGTCACAAGTTTTAGGTGGTTACTGGGATCTGAATTCGGGTCCTCAGGCTCTTACCCACTGAGCCGTTTCCCCAGGCATTCTTTTTTTTTAATTAATTTACTCAAGAGGCAGAGGCAGGAGGATCTCTGTGAATTTGAGGCCAGCCTGGTCTACAGAGTGAGTTCAAGGACAGGCTCTAAAGCTACAGAGAATCCCTGTCTTGAAAAAAACAAAACAAAAAAAAAAAAAATTTAGGTTGTTGGCAAGCGCCTTTACCTGAAGATCCATCTTGCCGGCTCCTCTTTTTTTTAATTTTATGTTTATGGGTGCATTGTCTACATGTATGTCTCTGTACTACTTGTGTATCTAATACCATGGAGGCCTGGATACTGGGCACCCTGAACTGGAGTTACAATTGTGAGCTACCACGTGGTTCCTCTGGAAGAACAGCCAGTGCTCTTAACTGCTGAACCATCTCTTCAGTATCCCCTCTTATTTCCTGAGTTTCCTCTTGCTTCCTCTTGCTACGCACACAGTGCACAGGCTAGCCTCAAGCTTGTAGCAATCCTGTCTGTCTTGGCCTCCCAGGCTAGGGCGACAGGCCTGTGCCACCATGCCAAGGTCAATGAGCACTGAGTGTTTGTTGTAGGAACGGGTGACACTAGCTAAAGCAGCTAGCAGTTCTGGTGGGTCATGGTCTATGGCTGGCTACACAGCTGTACATCAGAGCAGACAGAGGCTGGCAAGGACACATGCCCAGCTCTGCTTCAGAAGCCTCTGCTACAAGGGAGTGAAAGCCCCTGAGGGCAAAGCAGGTAATTTACACATGGTGGGTGACATGATGTAGTGAGTTTCTGTAGAAACTCAGGAAAGCTGCGACATCAGGCCTCCCAGCATACAGGGAAGCTGAGGTAGGGAACTGAAAGCTTGAGGCCAGCTAGCCTAGGTTACATATCAAGACCCCATCTTAAAAAAAAAAAAGAGGGGCTACAGAAGTTAATGGTGCTTGCTGGTACTCACGAGGACCAGAGCTTAGATCCCAGCACCCAAGCAATAAGCCAGTCTCCTCACACACCTGTAACCTCAGTTCAATGATCTGATACCCACTTCGGCTTCTGTTCTCATTAGTCAGACAAAAAATTACAGTCAAATAAAAAATTAAATCTTTCTGGGTAGGGTTGCACACATCTTTGAACCCAGCACAGAGGCAGGGGCAGGTGGATCTCTCTGAATTTGAGACCAGCCTGGTTACACAGTGAGTTCCAGGTCAGTTGGGGCCACATAAAAGACTCTTACAACAAAACAAAACAAAACAAAAAACAAAAAACAAAAAACAAAAACAAGCAGGCAGTGGTGCTGTACACCTTTAATCAGAGGGGAGGCAGAAGCAGGTGGATCTCTGAGTTCCAGGCCAGCCTACAAAAAGAATTCTAGGACAGTCATGGCTCCACAGAGAAACACTGTCTTGAAAAACCACAAAACAAACAAACAACAACCTAAAAAGAGAGCAGAGCAGGCAGCTGCCCTCTGAGGTCAGCATGCCTGCTGCTGCAGTACCCGGGTCCCTGGCTGGAGGGGAGCTCAAGGCCTTGGACCCTTCCTCCTCTGCCCACAGCACTCGGCCCTTGCTACCCTCATTCCCCTCTGGCACTAGGGACCAGGGAGGAAACGCACTCAGCCTGCTTCTGGAAGAACCCTTCTTACAAGTAGCTGTGGCCAGTCATCAGTGTTGGTACACGTGCTGCCGGCCTGGTGCAATGAGGCCTCCATCGAGGAAGGGAGGGAGGGCAGTGGTAAAAGCGACACTCCCCGGACTAGAGGTAATGTCACAGGAGAGAAAAGACGGGTACCATGTTCTCTGGAACTGGGAAGGCTGGGTGTGAGAGACAGCATGCATGCTGGGAGCACGGGAGAGGGAGACCAAGCAGCTTCCCATCCCTACTTCTGGCCAACGCCAGAGTGGCTGCTGACTGTGAATCAGGTGAAAGGCACCAGCACCACCCGGAATGACTCACCTGGTCCTTGACACCCATCAGCACTCTGACCACCCTTCCCATCCCCTGGGCACAGGATCAACTAGGTCTTGGTGTCCCATTTTCTCTGCCTTTGGTGACACCTAGTGACAAGGTACTTCAGAACACGGCATCCTAACCTTGATCCTATGGTGAAAGAGGTCGTTCACTGTTCCTAGTGAGGGCCAGCCAGCTCTCCCATCTGATTCCCAAAGAATCCTAAGGCTGGGAACTGGGGCTCGGTGGGTACAGTACTTGGCTAGCAGGCACAAAGCCCTGGGCTCCATCCCCAGGACCTCAGAAAGCAGGGGAGGTAAGTACACACTTGTCATCTTGGCACTCAAAAGTGGAGGCAGAAAGACCAGAAGTTCAAGGCCAGCCTGGGCTACACGAGACTCTGACTCAAAAACGAGGGTAAAAATTGGGTCTTTGAGTTCTACTCTCTAGAGAGGGGCTGGAGCGATGGCTTAGCAGTTAAGAACACATGCTGCTCTTGCAAAAGACTGAGTTCTGTTCCCAGCACCCATGTTGTGCAGCACCAGCACCTTCTTCTGACCTCTACCAGTTCCTGCACATATAGTGTGCATATTCAGGCGCACACACACACACACACACACACACACATTAAATCACAAAGAGAGGTTCTAGATGGACAACATCTGTTCCCTTCCAACAATGAGGACCTGTGTTTGATCTCAGGTCTGATATAAAATGCCATGTGTGGTGATACATGCATATGCCAGAGCCAGGAAGGTGGAAAGAGGCCCTCTGGGCCTTGCTGGCCAGCCTGTCTAGCCTAATTAGTAAACTTCAGGTTCATTGAGACCCTGTCTGAAAGGTGGTAGACAGTCTTCCTGAAGAACACCTGAGGCTGTCTTCTAGTCTTTATACACACACACATGCACCTGCACACACATATATGCACACACATTTTTAAAAAAAACCTCAGGACAGCAAGATGGTTCAGTGGGTCCAAGTGCTTAAAGCCAGGCCTGATGACTGAAGTTCCATCCCTAGGATCCATGTGGTGGAAGGAAAGAACTGATTCCTACAAGCTGTCCTCTGATGACCTCTAAACATGTGCCCTGACACTCATGTATCCGTCCACCCAAACACATACATACACACACTGAACAAAAATACTTTAACAATGGTAATGATGACACTGTTTAAAAAAAGGAATCTTACCTTGGCTCAGAGTGCTTGCAGCCCAGGGCTGAGATGTGGTTTTCTGTTCTCTGGGCTCTGCAGGCACAGCCCTCTTGACCTGGAGGGGATAGCCGCTGGCCATGAGCCAGGCCTTCAGGTGGTCTATGTATTCCCTTCCAAACAAAGTGGAGTCCTCAAAGTTTGGGAAGGAAGCAGGAGATGGAGCAATGTCTTGGAGGCCCACAGCCTCTAGGATCTTCTCCTGCCTAAAGGAGGAGGCCAAGGAGAAGGTCTGGCCTAAGAGTGCCAGAGACTTCCTACACAGAGAATTGGTGGTCTCCAGGGCCACAGCCAGGTCCAACGGGCTAGTGAGGGTCTTCATCTTGACACTCAGCTCGTAGGCGTTACAGGCCATGAGCAGGGGCGTGACGCCCTTCAGCAGCCTGTCCTGGAGCCGCATGATGTACTTGTCGAAGGGCTTGATGATCTCGAAGAAGCAGTTTTTGGTCTTCACAGCACCTTTGTCTAAAAGCATGTTTAAAAACTCATTATCGACTCGGGGTGTTTTCAGAGCAGAGTGCTTTAAAAACTTGATAGTAAAAAAGCAGAAATCTCTGTGCTCCGGTTTCAAGGAGCATTTGAAGGAGGCCAACATCTTGGCACAGGTCTCAGTTTCCAGTTCAAACAGAGTCTGGAAGAGCTGGGAGAACTTGAGGTCATCCTTAATGGTGTGGAACCCCGCCCACTTGATGATTTCTATGCCAAACCTTGAGAACACATCTGCCTTGTCCATGGCATCAAAGCCCAGCTTCCTTCTAGGGAAGCTGAGGGTCCTCAGGTCCAGGCCCAAGGGGATCTTTAGAGCAGCGAACTGGATTTCATCCAGCCCTGGATTTGTTCCGAGGGTCACATCAGGACTTGGGGTGGCTTTCTGGATTTGGTTAGTGCCCTGAGGTTTGGAAGTAATACGACCAACAACAGGTATTTTCTTCGTGGTCATGCTTTTCAGTGTGATAAGCTTCCCGACACCCTTTGTTGCAAGCAGGCCCTGAGTGTCCCCCTTTCCTAGGAGAGTGCCTTCCTGGTCAGCCATGTTAAGAGACCGGCCTCTGGCCAGGACTTGCCCACTGCCTCTAGACACAGAGTCCACCTCGCTATGATGGTCCAGGTCATAATCCCGACTCTCCTTCTCCAACCGCCTGGAGGAGGCCAAGTCCCCCAACACTGAAGACCCAAAACCATATTCCTGTGACCAGGAGGATTCTTGAGAAACTGGGTGGCCCAAGTCTTGCTCCCAAGAGCCACGGAGTGCAAGCTTCCAGTCCTGAGAAGGAAAATGTCCCAGTTTCCGGTGGCCAAAACTCTGGTCCCGGGAGTCAGTGTGGGCCGCTTCCAGATCCCGGCCACATTCTTTTCGAAGATAGCTGTCCTCACCAACGGACTGGTTGCTGGATCTGAAGGTGGGTCCCACAAACATGTCACCTCTCAGGCTCTCTCTTCCCAAGTCTAGTGAGTACACTCCAGATCCACTGGTGGAGTACCTGCTATCACTGTGAATATCCTCATAGACATCTGCTCTGGCTCTCGAGCCTGTCCTTAAGAGATCTGAAATAGATGGCCACAGACAGACAGAAGGCACTTTAGAACATGGGCTGCAAGGAAACGGCCCCCACACTAGCCAACACAACTGCTTTATACTCCCAAGAGTGAGGTGCAAACTCCTGCTGCTGCTAACACTGTTTAAAAAGGTAAAGAGGCATCAGGATGGCTTAGTGAATAAAGCGCTTGCCATGCAAGGGTGAGGACATGAAACCAGATCCCCAGAATCCACAGTAAAACCAAGCAGGCGAGGTTGCCTGAAATCCCCTATGTTCAGGAGGTGGAGACATGGGATCCCCAAGGCAAGCTAGCCAGTTAGAGCTGAAATCGGTGACCCAAAAGTGGAGAATGAGTGCCTAGGGAAGACGCCTGCACACACTGCACACAGGGAACACACACACACACACACACACACACACACACATACACACACTAAAGGAAATGTGTGTGGTGCTATCTCCAGCCCTCTACCAGCCCGTCTGCACTGGCCCACTGAGAACTGCCGCCAGGCATTCAACCAAGTAAGAGTAGCAGCACCTGGAAAACCTGCACCTGCGCTCCCCTGCAGCTTCCCCGCATTCCCCCTTTTACAACAGCATGGAGATTGCTGCCACAATGCTCAGTGCTTAGCTGCATCTGGGGGGATTCGAAATGCATGGAAGATGTGCACACCTCTCGCTGTGTAGACACCACCATGCCATCACACAAAGGGGAGCATCGTCCGAGCTTGCACTATATAGGACAGGAACCTCACGTCCTATGGGCACTGAGAGGTGATCACAGTTACCAGACTTGTGCTTGCCCTTGTGACCATCAGCCAAGGCAGGGTAGTGGATTACCCAACAGGCACACATTAGCATCAGACACAGGCTCCCCAACTCACCACCAGACACTACCCTCACCATCACTCCACCTACCCCTGGAGAAGAGGCTTAGTTTCTATGCAGTCACACCCAGCCCACTTCAGGGTTTCCACTTCCGTCCACTTCTGCCACTCTCACTGCCTCCTGGAGGACTTCATGTCCCACACTGCGACTGGGAGGCAGCAGCCTTGGCCCATGCCACACCAACCACAGCCGAGCAGGCAACAACCTGGCACCCGACCCCAATGTGGTAGAAAGGCCTGAGTGGTCATTAGATCTGTCTCTAGGGCTGAACCAGAGACAGAGCAGGTAGGAGTAGAAGAAGCTACACTAAGTGGGGCTATGGCAGAGAGTAGAGTGTCATCCAGGATGGGAGGGGGTGCAGATATTGTTGCAGTTCCTTTCGTACACAAACGCTGCAAGAAGCTGCCCACAGACGCCATCTATGGCGGCAGCAGGCCTCGGGCAGCTTTCTCACAGTTGGATTTTTAAACAAAATCTACAAAAAGGGGGGGGGGGGGAATCTGACAAAAAGAGACTCAGGTCTGGTAACAAACACCGAGAAGACCAGCATTCAGTAGATGAGGGGAGGAGGACTGAGAGTTCAAGGCCAGCCTGGACTATACAGTGAGTTTGAGGCCAGTCTGGGTTACAGAATGAGACTGTGACGGGCAGAAGCTAGGGAGATGTGCGCAACGTGCTTGTTGCACAAACAAGAACTGAGTCACATCCCAGGACCCACATTAACACATCAGCACAAGACCATGAACCCAGGGCTGGGGAGGTAGAGACAGGACGGTCTCGGGGCCCACCGGCCAGCTAATCTAACCACATCAGCAAGCTCCAAATGTCTCAAAAAGCAAGGTGAGGCCGGGTGGTGGTGGCACATGCCTTTAATCCCAGCACTCGGGAGGCAGAGGCAGGCGGATCTCTGTGAGTTCAAGGCCAGCCTGGACTACCAAGTGAGTTCCAGGAAAGGCGCAAAGCTACACAGAGAAACCCTGTCTCAAAAAACCAAAAAAAAAAAAAAAAAAGCAAGGTGAGGCTGGAGAGATGAGATGGCTCAGTGGTAAGAGCACTTGCTGCTTTTGCAGAAGACCTGGGTTCAGGTCCTAGAACCCACATTAGGTAGCTCACAACTGTCTGCAACTCCAGCTCAAGAAAGCTGATGCCCTCTTCTGGCACTCAGAGTGACTCTCTTGTCCCTCAGGTGCACATACCCACACACAGACCCACAAACATGTAATTTAAAAATAAAATAAATATTTAAAAAGCAAAGCAAAGTGGAAAGTGATTAAGGAAGACACCAGATGTCAACCTTTCGTCACCATACATGCCTGTGAATTCCCACACACAAATATGAACACCTGCACACAACATCACCAACACACACAAAAAAAGGGGGGGCAAGAAAAGGGACAGGTACCAAGAAGCAGAGAAATGGAAGAAAACACAAAAATCCACACTCCTGGGCAAACACAAGTTCCCCTCTACAGCTAAGACTTACTGAGCACCCACTTTGTACACACTGGGCACTGTCATTACTGAGGGAAGGAGATAGATCAGTAGCAGAGCCCTTGTTTCACACATTTCTGGCCCTGGGTTTAGGAAAACAACACACACATACCCACCACCCCACCACCACCCCATGCACATACATAACACACTGGGGGAAGGTGGGTGCCAACAAGGGCAATACAATGGGCAGGAACACAAACACAGTGGGAAATGCCATCCTCACAGACTCTCACCATATGTGAAGCGTCAGCACCTGGTGCTCAAGGGCTGTCGCTAAGAGGAGTGTGGGGAGTGTGGGGAGTGGGGTGGAGGGCAGACATGAATTTCCACCAGCAAGAAACAAACTGGAATCCCTTGGCCCTGACTGTGGTCCTGGTGCAGTCAAGGTGGCAGAGCTAAGAGGCAGGAACGATGGCTGTATCATACATTTCCCATGCCCTGGTTTACAGAAAAGAGAAATGTACAGAATAGAGCAGAAGCCTATGGACAGCTGAGAGACCATACAGCTTTGTTCCAGAACCACCCAGATGCTGTAAGGTTTACTGTTTCCTCCGCTAATCAGTTTTTCTTTCTGTTTCTTTTTGAGGCAGGGTCTCCTTATATAGCCCAAACTGGCCTCAAACTCACAGGAATCCTGCCTAGGCTCCTCAGTATGTACCACAACACAATGCCCCGCTAGTCTTCTTGAGGAAATTACGATGTGATGTGTGGAGGCTGGGGAGATGATTCAGTGGGTAAGAATGCTTGCAGTACAAGCAAGAGGACCCAAGTTCAAGTTCCTACCACCACAAAAAGCCAGGCATGGCTGTACATAGCTGCAACCCCAGCACTGAGAGACAGAGCCTTGAAAGGGGGACAGTCTTAAAATCTACAAAACTTACACTAGAGAACTAATCAACCTAAAATCTCCTCTGTTTTTGTAACAATGACAACTCTTAACGTTTTCAGTAAGTTTATGAGTTTGGGTTGGACTACATCTATAGCGATCCACGAGTTGTGGTTTAGATATGCCTGCAAGAACTAAGATTCTAGTCCCAGCCAATTTGCTGGAGATGAGGCAGAGTCTTAAAAGGGGGACAGCTGTTGAGATGGCTCAGTGAGTAAGGGCACTTGCCCCAAGCCTGAATGACAACTGAGTTTGACCCCTGGAACCCACAGTCAACTTTTGTAAGCTGTCCTCTGACCTCTGAGTGCAAATGTACACACACACACACACAGAGGAACCCTTCTGTAGAGGCTAGGGTGTAGTTAGTGGCAGAGTATGTATGTTAGCATGAGTAAGGCCTGGGTTATCCCCAACACCAAAACACTCTCAAAGTCTTTCATGGCAGGGCATCTGGCTGACGTGCTCTACGTACCGAAAATAGCACCTCCTGCACACTGATTTAACTGGCAGGTGGGCCACAAGAAAATGTAATCTCCTCCTGGCAAATCCAGCAAAGATCAGAGTTGCTTGTCTTGCACCCAGAGCATTATAATCCAATGTGGCCCTCCTGAGCATCTTAACTTACCTTGAGCTTTAAGCTGGAGAGCTTCGCCAACAGCTTCAGAATCCCCATACCGTTTAGATTTCTCCTGTAATACGGTATCCAAAGAGTCCTGTGCCATCCGCCTTGCCGCCATGTTTCTCTCTCCTACAGTGAGAGAAGCCACACTAATCAAGACAGCTTGCCCCAGGGCAAAACCACTACCAAAAACAGGGTAACCGAACTGGAAGAATGGCCTGAAAAAAAGATATTTGGGAAAAGTGTGACCACCCAGACTTCAGTTTGGAAAAGGGCTTCCCAGAGCTCACTTTACCCTGAGAACCCTCTGGATGAGTGAATGACATTTTCACAAGAGGACAATGAGCTACAACTGTGCACTCTGAGCTAGTCTTAGTAGAAGAGCTCTTTTGCTTCTTTCAACACATACCCGAGAGCCTTGTCCTTACAGCACAGGAGGAGCTGGGTGTGGTCCTGCAGGCCACTGATGCCAGCACTTACGAGGCTGAGGCAATGGAGTGTCCAGATCCAGGCCAGCCAAGACTACATAGTGAGAACCCGAAAAAAGGGCTGAGGGACTGGAGAGGTGGCTCAGTGGTTAAGAGTGTGTGCCCACGTTGGGCACCTAACAGTTACCTACAACTCCAGTTCTAGGGGATCTGACAACTTCTTTTGGCTTCCACCTACCCACTTGCCTCTACCCAGCCCAATAAATAAAATCTTTTCAAAAGGGGGGGAGGGGTGGAACTGAGATGGTTCAGTAAGGGGCCAAGCCTGATGGCCTGCGTGCAACCTGCCACCTGACAAGTTGTCTTCCGATTTCTACCCATGTGCTCTGGCAAACACGTACCCAGAAATACACAAATTAAGGAGAAAAAAGTGGGGCACAAGGACACATGTACCTGTAATCTCAGTGCTGAGTTAGAGGAGTAAGGAGGATCCCTGGAGCTCGGTGGCCAGCCAGACTAGCCAATCCACGTCCAGACATCAATTTCTGCCCTCCCCCAAGAAAGGACCTAGTGGTATGCATGTGTAACCCCCAAAATTTAGAGGGGTGGGCAACAGGATTGCAAGTTTAAAGCCTGTGTGGGCTACCTGTTCCAGGCCAGCATATTCTACACAGCAAAACCCAGTTTTGTGTGTGCATGGTTTTCTTTTTTTGCTACTACATGAGAGTAGTCCACGCTGGCACTGGCACTGAACTCTGATCCTCCTGCTTCTGCCAAGTATTAGGATTACCGGTGTGCATTGCCGTGGAGACCCTGTCTTTTTATCTTTTACTCTTTTTTTTTTTTTTTTTTTTTGTGGCAGGGTAGAGTAGAAGGGATCCAGATATGATCTACCCACATATTCTCTGACTAGTCTCAAACTTAACATGTAAACTAGGCTGGCATCGAAAGTGAGTTTTCTCCTGTCTCTGCCTCCTGAGCACTGGGATTACAGGTGTGAGGCGTCACACTCAGCTTGAGACCCTGCCTTTAATTTAAAAAAAAAAAAAAAAAAAAAAAAGGGAAGAAAAAGACGTTAGGAGAAAAGCAGACTTCAAGAAGCGAACCAACCAAGGTCAGGTACCTTGGTCTTGAACCAACAGGGCACTCACTGGGAATGAGGACACATTCTATAAGTAGGAAAAAAATAGGCAGCATTTGTATCAGTAACAGCCTGCGTCACGACACTTCCAAACTCAAGAGACAAACCTGCCTTCTGGTCGTTTCTATAACGACCATCCAGTTTCCCCACGCCCCAGAAAAACGATAGGGCGGCCCTTGTCCTCGGTGGTTAGGAGCAGGGTCTCCGGGTCAGGTGGTCCCGAGATCTAACCAAGGTACCTAATCTGTCTGCACCTCAGTTTTCCCATCCATGGGACGGGCAGCCACGGAGGCTGCAGCGGTTCCGGCCGCTCGAGGCCCGACGCAAACCCCGTTCGCCGTTACGCCCAGCTCGCACGGCCGGCTGCGAGCTCCAGCAGAATGAATGGACGCCAGCCCGGCCCGAGAAGCGCGCTGGCCCTGGGGCCATCCGGAGTCCGCCCTACCCCGGGGCCCGCCCTCCCTCGTCGCCAGGGCCCAGGCCTCACCCCGAGCGGTGCCGCCCCCGCCGCAGCCTCAGGCTCCTTACCCGCCGCCTCGCGAGGCGGGGAGATGCAAATAAGCCAACGGTTTCCGCAGCGCCGAGGAGCGCAGGCGCAAGCCGCCGCCTCGCCTTGGTGCGCAAGCGCTGGCTGCCACCGCCTAGGCCCTCATGCGCAGGCGTCGACAGCAGCCATCTTGGCTCTCTCGCGCAGGCGCGCTGCTCGCTTCTTAGGGCGGATTCTACCGAGGTGAAAACTACCCCTTTTGAGGGGAAGCGATAGGTAGAAGCAGCGCGGAAAAAGCGGTGAGGGCTCCAGACCCACGTGTGCTCCGTGGCTCCCTTCGCTTTACCTGTGTTCGTGGTCGCCCTTGTTCTCCGGGAGGGAGCTTCTCGGTTGAGGGACGCCGAGGCGAGGCGGTGCCTCTGCGCTTGCGCGCATACGGTGGCCGGAAGGCGCCAAAGGCGGAGCCTCGGGCGGCAACCGCGAGCCCCACCCTTCCCCCCCACGTGGCTGTGCAGACCCGGTGAGGAACGCCGGCCGCCCGGTCCTGCGGTGGGCGCAGAGGGGAGTGGGCGTCGCGGGGTCGGGCTGGGGGTGTCTGCGCGACCCTCAGGGACTTGGTTTGATGGAAGGAGAGAATCGAACTAAAGATTCTTGGGGACCAAATGCCTCGCCTCTCCGGGGTGCACGTTCTTTTCTTTGATACTGTTCATTCGTGCGGCAGCTGTGTGCTGGGTACCTGCTGCGTGTTCAGTTGCATTCTAGGCAGTAGAGCAAGGAGGACAGGGCGTGCAAGACTGTCAGTGTGGCTCTGGGTTCGGGGGACGAAGGTCCGCCGTGGATACAATGATGATGGAGCAGGCTTGGTTGGTGCATCTGTCATTCCTGTTCTAGGGAGGCAGAGGCAGAAGTACTGCTGTGAGTTCGAGACTGGCCTCGGCTACGTAGCCAGACCGACTTTTAGAAGAAAAACGACCAAACGAAACAGCAAGAACAGGCGTTGTGGTGAGCTCGAGAAGCGGAGGCAGAAAGATTCCTGCGAGTTCCATACCAGTTTGGGCTGTGTAGCCAGACCCTGCCTCAAAAACAACAGATAAACCAGGGGTTTGTTGAAAGAGTCTGGAGGGTCAGGAGTTCAAATATAGCTTTAGCTACAAAGCAAGTTAGAAGACAGTCAGCTCTACATGAGGCCCTATCTTATAGAAAACAAAACAGAAGAAATAATTGAATGGGAGAGTGGGACTGCTTGAACCAGTGTGTTTCTAATATTTTTTTAGTTGTTTTTGTTTGTTTGTTTTTTGTTTTTGAGACAGTGTCTTACTATGTAGATCAGGCTGGTCTGGAATTCACAGAGGTCCACCACTTCTGCCTCCAGTGTGCTGGAATTAGGTTGGCTTGTTTGTTTGTTTTTTTGTTGTTATTTTTCAAGACTTGGTTTCTCTGTAGCCCTGGCTGTCCTGGAACTTGCTCTGTAGCCCAGGCTGGCCTGGAGCTTGCAGTCCTCCTGCCTCAGCCTCCTCTGTGCTTAGATCACAGGCTTGTACCATGAGGCCCAGCAAACCACACATACCAGAGTGTATGTGTGAATTTCAAAGTTTATTTTCATACATTTATTTACTGTGTGTGTGTCATGTACACTGAGACCCACATGTAGAGATGAGAGGACTTGTGGGATGGGCTTTTGTTGTTTTCTGAGACAGCCTCTTGTAGCCCAGGCTGAGCTTGAACTCTGACCCCACAGAGTCAGTGCTGAGATGACAGATGTACCACCACACTGACTGAGTTCAGGCCAGGGAGGTGGCTGTCAGGTTAGGGTGCTGCCCGCCAAACCGAGTGACCAGAGTTCAGTCCTCAGGACCCCGTGTGAGAGAGAACCGACAAGTTGTTCTCTGGCCTCTGCATGTGCACACAGCAAATGCAAGCCAGCACTTACACCTGTATAAAATGCAGGTTTTAAGAATTTAAATTAACTAGTATTAGAGAACAGTCAGGCTTGGTGGGGGAACATGTTAGCATGCGAGACCCTGGCCACCATCCCCAGCACTGCCAAATAACATTGTCATCTGTTGTATTCTGTTTACGCCTTGATATATAAGTGAATGCCTTTTCCCCCATCTTTGGTGGGTTGTTTATTGAGGTCAGGTTTCATGTAGCCTAGGTTAGCCTGGAACTCACTGTGTAGCCCAGGCTGGTCTTGAACTCCAGGCCCTCCTACCTCAGTATTTCATGTGAGGCCTCCTTAGTGTAAGCTACTGTATAATGCTGTCTTTGTGCACAGTTACATAGAAAATTGTACTTAACTGTGAGATAGGATGAGATCCAGGGGCCAGTGAGATGGCACAGTGGGTGAAGGTGCTTGCTGCTCAGCCTGCCAACCTGAGTTCAATCTCCAGAACCCACATGGTGGGGGAAAGAATCGACAGCTGAATGCTGTTCTCCAGTCCCCACATCTGTGCCAGGGGTTATACATGCCCTCCCCCACACAAATAATGTCATAAGAAACAGACACAATAATTTTCTTTCTTTCTTTTCTTTTTTTAAGGGAAGAGGGATTTAATTTAGCTGAAAGCCAAGTTTGTTTTGAGATAGGGTCTCACTGTGTAGCCCCAGCAGGCCTGGACCTCTGTGTGTGGACAAGGCTGTCCTGGAACTCCCAGAGATCCACCTGCCTGTGCTTCCCAAGTGCTAGGGTGACAGCCTGAGTTCTTCTGCACTTTTAGAAGCTCTGAGGAGCCGGGCGGTGGCGGCACACGCCTTTAGTCCCAGCACTCGGGAGGCAGAGGCAGGCGGATCTCTGAGTTCTGGGACAGCCTGGTCTACAGAGTGAGTTCTGGGACAGCCAGGGCTACACAGAGAAACCCTGTCTCAAAATCAAGAAAAGAAGCTCTGAGGAGAGGTGAGGGTGGTGTAGGTGAGAAGAGCATTTTCATGGTTGTCATTGTGGCCTGGCAGCTGCCTCAAGTGACCTTTTCTTCTTTTTTTTTTTTTTTTTTTTTTTTTTTGGTTTTTCGAGACAGGGTTTCTCTGTGTAGCTTTGCGCCTTTCCTGGAACTCACTTGGTAGCCCAGGCTGGCCTCGAACTCACAGAGATCCGCCTGGCTCTGCCTCCCGAGTGCTGGGATTAAAGGCGTGCGCCACCACCGCCCGGCCCTTTTCTTCTTTTTTCTTTTATGTTTTATTCATTTTATTTTGTATGTGTGGGCCTGCAAATGCCATGGCCTGAAAAAAAAAAAGTCAGAGGACAGCTTTTGGGAGTCCATTCTCTCTACCATGTTGGTTCTTAGGACTGAGCTTAGGTCTTCAGACTTGATAGCACGGTCCTTTACCCGCTGAGCCATCTTACCATCAGGTCTTTTCTTTTTCTTTTTGGCTTTTTGAGAGAGGGTCTCACTGTGTAGCCTCCCAGGTTGGCCTCCCACTGGCCAGGACCTTCTGTCTCTGCCTCTCTAGTACCATGATCCAGGCGTGCCCAAGTGGCATTTTCTCCACTAGGGTAACCAGACCCTCCGTCGCCTGCTGTCTCCTGACCAGATGTTCCTTTCCACTCAGCGTGCAGGGATGGCTTCCAAGCGCATCACCCAGGAAACCTTTGATGCTGCAGTGCAGGAGAACATTGAGGAGTTTGAGATGGGCGCTGAGGAGGCTGTTCGAGAAGCCGTGGAGCAGTTTGAATCACAGGGTAAGGTGGTGGGCTCAGTACTGGCTCTTAGAGGCCACAGCCCTCAGCCTGACATAACGGGGGTGCTACTGACCCCATCCCTGCCTGTGTCCGTGTATCACCAGCACCCCGCCTCACCTTAGAACCGCATGGAGCCAGCTGTGAGTCATGGAGAGGATAGCATGGTAGGGCTGCAGGGTGACGGTGGCGGTGCTGGTAGTCGAGCCACATGGCAAGGAGCAGAGGTTCAAGGTGAGTGTGACCACGTGTGTGCCGGGCCGCTGGTGGAGGCTGGGTGCTAGGCATGAGCACACCCCATTTCCTCTTATCTCCAGTCTCAGTCTTGCTCTCTATTGGACCAGGGGGGTCAGCCGGAAGTTAAGAAAGAATGTTTGCTCCAGAGCACAGAAATGGGGTGCCCTGTGGGCAATGAGGTAAACACTGGGAGCCTGGCTGGAGAGGCTACTCACTTGCTAACTTGATGAGTTTGCCCTGAGTTTGTCCCCAGAACCCACATCAAAAAAACCATGATAGGGTGTGTTTGTTTTTGCTTTTCGGGGTGGGGGTAGGGAGGGGGCTAGGTTTTTTTTGTTTATTTGGTTTTTGGTTTGGTTTGGTTTGGTTTTTGAGACAGGATTTTTCTCTCTATAGCCTAGCTGTTTTGGAACTCACTCAGTAGACCAGGCTGGCCTGGAACTCACAGAGGTCCACTTGCATCTGCCTCCTGAGTGCCAGGATTTAAGTCATGCACACCATACCACACCCACCTCCACAGCCCCACAATGGGGTATGTTTGTAATCCCAGCACTGAGAGGTGGAGACAGGTGGATTTCTGGGGCTTGCTGGCCAGCCAGTTTAGCCTAATTGGTGAGCTCCAGGTTCCAACGAGACCCTGTCTCTAAAAGAAGGATTACAACTCCTGAGGAATGATGCCTGAGTTTGACCCTGGGCCTCCATGACCCTTGCACAGGAACACCCCCTGTATGACCATACACCCACACCCCACATGACCACCTACACACAAACACACACCCTCCACATGACTACCTACACACAAACACACACCCTCCACATGACCATCTACACACAAACACACACCCTCCACATGACCACCTACACACAAACACACACCCTCCACATGACCATATGCACACACAGAACACCCCCCACATGACTATCTACACCCCCACATGACCATCTACACACATGAACACCCCCAACATGACCATCTATATTCCCACATGACCATCTACACACATGAACACCCCCCACATGACCATCTACACACATATGACACCCCCATGTGACCATCTACACACATGAACCCCCCCATGACCATCTACACGCATGAACACATGCATACACCAACACATGCACACACACAAACACCCATACAGTTTTGAACAAAACACAGCATGGTGGTACATGTCTGTGATCCCAGCTCTTCCTTATCTTTATTATTGTTTAATTTTATTTTTTTTTTTTTAAGACTGATTCATGTAGCCTAGGCTACCCTCTTACTCATGTAGGTAAGGCTAGCTTAAACACTGATCCTCCTGCCTCCGTTTTCCAGTGTGGGGATAACAAGTGTGCACCACTACTGCCAGCTCACTTCAGTGCTGGGGAGCTGAGGTCAGTCTGGGCTACATGACAAGATAAGACCTCAAAACACTTACCCTCTGGCTGATGTGGTGACACACTCTCTTATTCCCAGCATTTGGGAGATAGAAGAATGTAGACCTCTGAATTTGAGGCTAGCCTAGTCTACATAGTAAGACTCTATCTCAAAAACAAACAAAAAACCTCCTAAACCCCCCCCCCCCCACACACACACACACACACACACAGGCAAGAAGTGCCTACCACAGAAGGGATGCCTTTGGGGCCTCAGGAGGCTGAGATGCAGATGGGACCAGTAGGGGAGAGTTCAAAGGGAGAGGCTCTGTAGGGTCCTTCCCCATCCGTCTACCAGGCAGAATCTACCACCTTACTACCCACGTGTGGCGTAGCCTTGCTTAGCAGTGGCATACACATGGTCTGCGGTCTGTGGCTGGCCTGTGCAGCAGAGGGACTGTTGGGAAGAACCCTGGAAGCAAGCGTTCAGCAGGGACCTCCTAACCTGAGGGACTTGAGGGTAGGTGTCACCTTCTCCAGCAGCCCCATCTTCCCCTCTGCAGGGGTTGATCTGAGCAACATCGTGAAGACCGCACCGAAGGCGTCCTTGGACAGCCTCCAGGAGCCCACACACGATGTCCTGCAGGTAGGAGCAGCTGTCTCCCTCATCACTGGGATGGTCTGGAGGGTCTCTTCCCCGTGTCCCGTATGGCAGAAATCAGGGTCTGAATGTTAGTGGTCTTGTGTCTGCTGGTTCATCTTGTGACCAGTAGAGTCTACAGTCATGTGTCCCAAGTCCATGTGAGGGCTGCCCAGCCTCTGGGGACAGCTGAGCTACTTTGAGGACATGTTGGAGACACACAATGCATGTGTGATCTCATTGCCGAAGGGTCTCTGGCCAGCTTCGTGTGGGTTCTGGGGATCTGAACTCAGATCCTTGCTCTTGCTCAGCAAGTGCTCCCCACCCCCACCCCCCAGCCATCTCCCAGTCCTTGAGTTTTATTTTAAAAAACTCAGGGCCACATAATACAATCCTGTTTCCACAACAGTAGCAAAATTCTTTGGTTTTTCAAGACAGGGTTTCTCTGTTGTCCTGGAACTCGCTCTGTAGACCAGGCTGGCCTCAAACTCGTAGAGATCCGCCTGCCTCTGCTTCCCGAGTGCTGGGATTAAAGGCGTGCGCCACCACCACTTGGTTTACAGCAGAATTCTTATGGGGGGAGCACACATGCTGAGATGCACGTCTGGAGGTCAGAGAACGACTTTCAGCAGTTTGTTGTCTCCTTCTGCTCTGTGGGTCCTGAGCTTTGAACCCACCTTTACTCACTGAGACTGAGCCACCTCACTGGCTCCTTGGCTGTTTCAGTCGTCTGTTCCATGTAATGTACTCTGCCAAGGTTCCTAAGGCCAGCTTGGGCAGGACTGCCAACAGGTGTCTCTGCTTGTCATGGTAGCTGAATTCAAACCAAACCCCTGGGCTGCTGGTTTCGGCTGAGCCCCCTTTCATGGGCATGTTGCCAGCAACTTCAGAGCACTGGGCACGTCGACTTAGCTTTGGCTCATATTGTGGTGCATCCTGAGGTCATGCCAGTTGCCACTCAGACCGGCCAGCTCTGTGTTTGTTGTTTTTCTCATAATTCCCCAGATGGTGTAGAACTGCATCTGAGAAATCTGTGTGTGATGTGGCTTCACTGGGATGAGAGGGAGCTGTCCCGATGGGCAGGTTCTCCTTCCCCAAGCACCCTGGTCACTCACCCTCTGCAGCAGCCCTTGCAGTGTTTCTAATGGCTTCCCACCTGCGGCTCTGACTGGGACTTCTTGGTGGCGTCCCAGTACAGCTGCTTAGCAGGGCCGCTGAGGTGGCTGGCACTTCTATGTGGTGTGTGTGTGACCCGTGGTACACAGGGCTTCTAAAGCTACAGGTGTGGAACAGTGATAGGGCACATGTCTAGCCTGCAGGCCCTGGGTTCTAGCCTCAGCTCTATTGGAAAAGGAGTCAAGAGGGCTCAGCGGGAAAAGGTATTTGCCACCGTGTCTGATGCCTGAGTTCGATCCCTGGAACTGACCTGATGGAGGAGGGCCCTGATTCCCATGAGTTGTTCTCTGCTGTCTGCATGCGTGCTGTGGGGTATGTGGGTGTGTTTGACATATAAGTAAAGTTTCTTTAACAAAAAATTAAAAAATAAAAATTGAGGGCTGGAGATGTCTGTAACTCAGTGGTAGAGCACGTGCCGCCGCGTGAAGCCTTACACTCAATCCCCAGTTCTTAAAAAAAGCAGGAGCAGGAGGACTGCACAGCTGGCTCTGAAGTTAAGCTGCTGTTACAGAGGACCCAGGTTTAGTTCCCAGCCCTCACATGGCAGCTCACATCCATCTGTAATTCCATTTCCAGGGATGTGATCTTTTCCGCCATCCTCGAGCATCAAGCACATAAGTGGTGCACAGACAGACGTGCAGGCAAAACACCCATAGAACCTAAAATAACAATCAAAGATTTTTTTTTCACTTTAGTGTGGTGGCTCATACCCGGGATCCCAGCATTCAGGAAGTTGTTGCAGGAGGTTTGCTGTGAGTTCAAGGCAAGGTTAATCAACGTAATTTCAAGGCCAGCCTGGGCCATATATCAAGACGTTGTCTGGACACTGAAGAGGCGGCTCAGCAGTTAAGAGTGCTTACTGCTCTTAAAGAGGACCCGGGTTCAGTTCCCAGCACCAACATTGTGTGGCTCTCAACAGCCTGTAACTCCAGCTCCGAGGGATCCTATTTTCTGTTCTGACTTCTGAGAGTATTCACACACACACACACACACAAGATCCTGTCTTAAAATAGCAGTGTAGGTATAGAAATTTCCAGATGGATCTAGCCATCCTGGGCCCAGATTCTGGGGGTTGAGGTTCACTGAGGTTCAGAGCCTAGTGGCAGCAGGCTAACCCTGTGACGTTCTCTGCAGGCTCTCAGTGATCTGCAGGAGTCCCTGACTGGGCCTCGGCCCCAGGAGGTATCAGCCCACCTTGCCCGCTTCTGCGACCAGTGCAGGCAGCAGAAGGCCAGCCGCTACCTGGCAGCCCAGAAGGGGGCCTACCCAATCCTGCTGGCAGCCTGGCAGCTCGCTGCCACGAGCGACCAGGGCCTTCTGCTCCAGGCTCTCAATGCTCTGGCTGTGCTGACTGATGGCCAGCCTGATCTCCTAGACGCCCAGGGCCTGCAGCTGCTCGTGGCCACGCTGGCACAGAATGCTGCCAACACCGAACTCACCTGCTGTGGGCTCCGCTGCGTGCGCCATGCCTGCCTGAAACATGAACAGAATCGGCAGGGTCTGGTGAAAGCTGGAGTGTTGCCCCTGCTGACTGCTGCTATCACACAGCATGGCCAGCATGCTGATGTGGTCAGGGAGGCCTGCTGGGCCTTGCGGGTCATGACCTTCGATGATGATATCCGAGTGCCCTTTGGCCATGCCCATGAGCATGCCAAGATGATTGTTCAGGAGAACAGAGGCCTGAAGGTGCTCATTGAGGCTGCCAGAGGTAAGAGTAGCATTGGTAAGAGTGGGGTGGGTGTGCTGAGAGGGTGGCCCAATTATAGAGCCCTGCCTAAAATCCCCCAGTGAGGGGCTGGGGGCGTGGCTCAGGGGTGGAGCTCCTGCCTGAAATCCCCCAGAGAGGGGCTGGGGGTGTGGCTCAGGGGTGGAGCTCCTGCCTAAAATCCCCCAGTGAGGGACTGGGGATGTGGCTCAGGGGTGGAGCCCCGCCTAGAATCCCCAGTGAGGGGCTGGGGGCGTGGCTCAGGGGTGGAGCCCTGCCTAGGATCCCCAGTGAGGGGCTGGGGGCGTCGCTCAGAGACCTACCTGGGTACAGGATGTCCTGGGTCCATCCTCAGCACTGTAAAATTAACAAAGCTGTCCTACACTTTTATCTATCCTCATGTATAAGTACTTTGGCACATACATATGTCCAGCTCCAGGGGGCTGCTGAGTCAGCTGTGGGCAGTCACGATGTTGATCTTCATACCTGAAATCTACTATCTTCCAGCCTGTCCCCTTCATCCATTTGAAATGTCTGAAAGAGCTGGCTGTAGTGCACCATGGTGACACATACCTTTAATCTCAGCACTTGAGAGACAGAGACAGGTGAATTTGAGACCATCCCAGTCTACATAGCAAGTTCTAGGCCAGCCAAAGCTACATAGTCTCAAAACAACAAAACCTGCCTGAAAATTGGAGCACAGGGGTGCTAAAAGGATAAGTTCCTGCCTGCCCCGTGACTGTAGCTCCATGGCTAGGCCTGTGTGTGGTGTTCTCACCCTGAGGGACAGGAAGGGCTGTCGCAGTCCCTGTTCACACCTCCAGAGAGGCTGAGAAATGGAGCTTGACCATCTGCAAAGTCAGTCAGCTTCTTGAAGAATTGTTTGCATCTTCCATGCTTGTGAGTAGCAGCTTGGATTAGGCTAGTTAGAGACAGTCCAGGGGGACAGACGTGGGAGCACGTCAGTCTTGTCTCTTGCTCCGCAGTGCTGTGGTGGAGCCCAGGGCCTTGCTAACATTAGTTCAGCACAAACCACTCTCTGCTAAGCCCAGGCCCCACCTCTAAGCTGCACTCCAGCCCCCAGGTATAGAGAGGACAGCTCACATTCTGGTAGTCTGAAGGCCCCAGGGAAGACCATAGATTCCCAGCAGCCTCAGGCAGAGTTTTTGTCCACTGAGAAGCCTCAGTTTCCCACTTAACAAAACCTTTACCTGATTGGATAAGCCCCACCCACTGTACCACACTCGTTCCTTTACTTAAAGCAAATAGTATGGCAGGTTTGGCGGTGCACGCTTTTAATTCTAGCACTCAGAAGGCCAAGGCAGGTGGATCTCTGAGTTCAAGGCCAGCCTGGTCTGCAGAGTGAGTTCCAGGACAGCCAGGGCTACACAGAGAAATCCTGTCTTGGAAAACCAAAAATAAAAAGGAAATGGTGTGGTTGATGACCATGTCCACAGTCCACTCAGATCAGCCTCTGGAGACTGTAGGAGTCCTAGGTGGGGCATAGGCAGCAAGTGCCACAGATCCCTGTAGATGATACCGGTTGAGCCATCACCATCGTCGGTAAGTTTGTCTGCACCTGTCCCTCTCCAACTTCCTGTTGTGTTTTCAAGTCATTTCCAGCTGGGTGGTGGCACACATCTTTAATCCCAGCACTTGGGAGGCGGAGGCAGGCAGACTGGTCTACAGAGTGAGTTTTAGAACAGCCAGGGCTACACAGAGAAACCTTGTCTTGAGGGAAAAAAAAGAAAAAGAAAAGTTATTCCCAGCTAGGGACCTCAAGGTCACATTGATAGTTTGACTGGCTTCTTTCTTTCCCTCCCTCCCTCCCTCACTCCCTCACTCCCTCCCTCTCTCCCTCCCTCTCTTCCTTCTTTCCTTCCTTCCTGTTTTGCTATGAAGCCCTGGTACTAGCTATGTTGACCAGGCTATCCTGGAACTCACAGAGATCCCTCTGCCCCTGCCCCTGCCTCGAGTTCAGGGGTTAAGGTGTGTGCCATGCGCAGCCCTGGGCTTCTTTACTTAGAGGATGCCAGGAGCAGGTCTGGCAGTTATTTGCCTCACTGTGATGGAGCAATTTCAATAGCTGCCAGCAGGGGGCAGGGCAGGCCTAGCCAGGAGCCAGTTCTCCCTTGCGAATGTTGGATGACCCCAGCCTGCCTGTGAAGTGGGGAGTTCTCCCAAGACTAACAAGCTCCTTTCTACACATCCGTTTGTCCCTGGTCCCTCCCATCTCCAACTCTCACTTCCTGCCTCTGCACAGCGTTCCCTGACAACCCGGGCGTCCTGAGCGAACTCTGCAGCACCCTGTCCCGCCTGGCTGTGCGGAATGAGTTCTGTCAGGAGGTCATCGACCTCGGAGGCCTTGGCATCCTTGTGACCCTGCTGGCTGACTGCAGTGACCACCAGGTGGAGCCCAAAGTTTTCCTCCTTCCCCAGGGCTCCTGCCCCTGAGGCCACAGCTGGCCAGACTGATCCCACTCAGGAGAGGGCAGGGGTGAAAGTTCAGGTGCAGAAGGCCCACTCGCACTCTCAGGGTTCTGGTTCCATTCTTCCCCTTTTTTCTTGTTTGCCTATACTGGTGAGACTTTGAGCCTCCTGCATGCTAGCCCTCTGCCACCAAGTCATACCACAGCCCTTTTTACTATATTTTGAGACTGGTCTTGATATTGCAGTCCTTCTGCTTCAGCCTTCCAAGTACTGGGGTGACAGACAGTGTGTGTGCGTGCATGCGCGCATGTGTGTATGTGTGAGAGAGAGACAGAGTGAGGCAGGGTTACAAGGTCTCATGTAGTCCCAGCTGGCCTTGAATTTGATCCATGTATGCTACTTTGCCCAGGCTCAATGTGGTTGGTATGGGTGCTAGAACTCAGGGCCTTGTGCATGGGGGGCAAATACACTACCAGCTGAGCCACTGCCCAGGTCCCACTTGCACATTCTCTACAGTGAGCAGGAGTGAGGAAATGGGAATACCGTCCTCAGTTCCGGCTGTTCAGTGCTCTCCCTGGGTCACATCTCATGCCCTACCATGTGAGTTGGATTAGGCAGATCACCCACAAGACCCATACTGCCCTTTCTCTGTATGGTGGGTCATGATCCTGTTGTCACAGGCTGGCCTGTGACCCTAGGACCATGTATTCAAACAAACAGCCGTAGAAATTTTTTCCGCACCCCCTCCCACCATCCAGCAAGCCTCCTGTTTGCAGCTGGCACACGTGCCAGGGTGACCTTACCTTGCTGTCCACACAGGACCTCGTGAAACAAGTACTCAGCGCCCTGAGAGCTATCGCAGGCAACGACGATGTGAAGGACGCCATTGTCCGGGCAGGCGGTACAGAGTCCATTGTGGCTGCCATGACCCGGCACCTGGCCAGCCCCCAGGTACCCACCTCAGACACACATGGGCAGGATCTACAGGGATTGCCACCTCACTGTCAGCAAGACTAGGTGAAGGGCTGCAGTGCTTCTGGTAGGCTGCACCCCATCAGGTTCTCTTGGGGTCAGTGCCCTCACCACCCCTGGGCACCCAGCCTGCCGCTGCTGCTATGACCCAAGCCAGAAGAGGCCCACTGAGGGGAGCTGCAGAATATCAGGGTGGTTGGCCAGTCATGCTAACACAGGGAGGTGGAGACCTGTCTGTTCATGGCTCTCAGCTGCCCGTCCCACACTCAGGTCTGTGAGCAGAGCTGCGCGGCACTCTGCGTTTTGGCCTTGCGAAAGCCCGAGAACAGCCGGGTCATTGTGGAGGGTGGTGGAGCACTGGCAGCACTGCAGGCCATGAAGGCGCACCCGCGGGAGGCCGGCGTCCAGGTGAGTGAGAAGCTGTGCTCACCGGAGCCCGGACTACAGCAGGCCCCCTCCCTCTCCTCCTCCTTGTCTGAGCACGGTGAGCCAGGCATGTAGCTATGATCCCAGTCCCCAAGAAGCAGGAGGATCACCACAAATTCAAGACCTGCCTGCCTTACAGTGAGTTCCAAGACAGCCTGGGCACTTTAGTACACATGCGCACACAACTCTGCCTGGGGCTGTCCCGTTTCTGTTTATCTCCCTTTCGTCTGTTTTTTTGTTTGTTTTTGTTGTTTTTTTTTTCTTGAGACAGGATCTAATGTAACCCAGACTGGCCTCCAACTTTATTGACTACAAAAACGACTTTCAACTCCTGATATTCCTGCCTTCCCCTGCTAAATGCTGTAGTGACAGGACTGAGCCCCAACACTCATTTTGAGAACAGACCCCCCAGGCCCATTTATTGCGTGCGAGGCAAGCACTCCACCAGCTGATCCCACCTGCTTTTCCTTTGGAACAGGCCTTGGCTCTGTAGCTGCCAGAGGCCTGGCGTGGCAGGATCGCCCGCCCATCTGTGCTGTCATGTCTGACTGTCACTCCTAGATACCGAGATCCTGCTCACAGCGTGACTGTGTCGGGTGTTCTGAGCCACCCAGCCGTAAGGACAGTCTATGGGAGCAACTGGTTCTCTGCAGACCCCCTGTGGCATATGGTGCCTGTGCATCAGGGATTTTAAGATCCACGAAGGTTCCTGAAACCAACCCAGATGGGTGATGCATTGAGAAATGAACTTTGGCACCCCTTTACCCATGGCCTCAATGTAGCATCTCCAGGGCCTGCCTCGGGATTATGGGTAGCTGTCTGCCCTGAAATCATAGTCTCCGCCCCAGATACTGTCTTGAGTGCTCACCTAGGAGATGTGGGAGATGGGGCTGAGAAGGTCATGTGAGAACATGGGGGCTAGCCTGGCCCAGCGTAGCTGTCTGCTGAATGTCTCATGTTCTGAGGAGTACACTAAGGTCAGAGTGGACCCCAACCAAGGCCCGTCCCCCTGTTCACAGCCCATCTCTCTTCCAGAAACAGGCTTGCATGCTGATCCGAAACCTGGTGTCGCGCAGCCAGGTCTTCTCGAAGCCCATCTTGGACCTGGGGGCGGAGGAGCTCATTTTGAAAGCCCGAGCTGCCCACCCGGACTGTGAGGATGTGGCCAAGGCTGCATTGCGAGACCTGGGCTGCCGAGTGGAGCTTCGTGAACTGTGGACGGGAAAGAGGGGTGACCTGGCATCATGACCCTGTCTCAGCGAGCTCTGACTCTAGAACATGGGAACTCTGTGCCCTGCCACTCTGTCCCACCCATGCTACCCAGAGCAAAAGTGTGTTCAGCAGGTCATTGGTGGGGGAAGGGCAGAAGCAGCCCTTGGAGCCTGTGTCCCCACGGGCAGCAGTGATGACCTAGTGGCCCACCCCTTCCAGTGCCTTTCCCGCCCACAGTTTTTCCAGGCAGTTCTGGGGCAAAGGGCACATGGAACTGCAACATTCTGTTGGAGTTTGGGGCCCCTGCAAGCCGGAGTCCTGACAGGTTGGCCACAGGGCTGCAGTTCAGGCACCATGGGAGAGGCGCTTCCACCAAAGGAGGCTCCCCAAGCCTCACATGGGGGAGGGGAGTGACTCCTGCAGATTGTCCACTGAACTCCATTTGTGCGCTGTAGTGCGCGTGCACGCACATGATAAATAAATAAGTGTAATTTAAAAACACTGCTCCTCATTTTTCTTACATGTAAAATGGATCCAGAACTCCTGGTGCTGCTGGCCGAGTCAGAGTCTGCCCAGGTCCCTCATAATGCAGCCTGCCAATGCAGGCTTAGAGGGTCTCCTCATAGCTCTGTGGTGGCTGTGACTACAGCTTCAGAGAGAACAGGGCACTGGACACCTCAGGTTGCTGCAGGTACTAGAGGTATTTGGGACACAGCCTAGACTACACAGCCACTGAGGCTGGGTCAGGGCCACTGCGCTGGGGAGCAGACACTAAGCTCAGCCCCAGCCAAGCTCTGTGGTTGTGAGCAGGTAGTCTGACTTGTGGGAGCCTTGCTGTTTTTCCGCACATTGAGGTGTGTTGGGAGGGAGACAAGGCATCATTGGCTCCAGTACCTGTCACCCCAGAAAGGGTGAGACACAAGCCCTACCCTGTCACCCACTTCTCTCTGAGTCTCAGTTTCCCCATACGTGAAATGCACACTGTTGTTGCCATCTCATATTCCCACACCCCAACATTCTACAGGTTCCTAAGCAGCTGAAATCAAAGTAGAAGTCACAGCATGGTCACCAAGCTGCTCCTGAACCTGTGGGGCCCATGGGGTTCAGAGTGGCCTCAGAACCTCATACCCATATTCATAGGCTTCCCTTCCCCCTCTCATAGCTCTGGACCTGGTGTGCCTTTCCCAGAAGGCTCTTGGTTTCCATGGAAACCAGCTATTGCTGCTGGCTGCTTTCATGTGTTGAGGAGGGGGTTATCCCAGCTCAGCCACCCAAATATCCAAACCTCCCCCACTGGACAGGGAGAGGCCCTGCCAGCTCAAAGACAGACATGAACCTTGGACCAGGTCACCCCGCCCTTCTCCACACTCGGGACCTGCCAGGATGTAGGTGAAGGGTCTTCTTAGTCTCATATTGCCTAGACTGGGTGACTTGGTGTCTGGGTCAGTGATGTGTGTGACCATGGGCAGGCTTCAAACCAAGGATACCCAAAGGCTGGCCCTGTGATTCTCATCCCATCACACTCCCAGTCTACCCGACTTCCTTTTGTTCTCCATTCAAAGGCAATTTGCGCCCCACAGACCACCTCCACTTCCCACTATTTCCCTCACAGCTTCCTGCTTATTTTCCAGCCACCCCAGCCTTCTCTTGTTGTTTTGTGATTGTTTTAATGTTTACGTGTATGTGTATCAGGAGGCATGGAGGCCAGAAGAGGACATTGAATCGCATGGAGCTGGAGTTACAGGCGATTGGTCAGCTCCAAGGAGCGGAGGTCACCTTGCTTGTAACTTCACACGTCTCTCTGACTGTCTGCGCACTCCTTGTGGGTGGATCCTGTCCCCTGAGGAGTCCCGGGCTTCACACATTCAGCACAGTGGAAGGCAGGAATCCACCCTCAGCTCCAGCATCCTTTGGGCAGCCAGCTCCACGGGACACTCGCCCTGGAGTGAGGCCAGGAACTGAGTAACTTTAGGCCTGGTGGAGCCTCAGTAAGGGCTGAAGACATCCCTCCTCATCCCATTGTTCCCATCTGCACTGGGCCACCTCAGACCTGTCACCTCCCTGCCTCAGCTCCCAGTGACTCCTCAGAGGATGCCCCTCACAAGGTGTCCCCTCCTTTAAGGAGGCCCTTCTGCTCCTTAGTACTTGATGTCCTTTGTAATAATGCTGGAGAAATGGGCTGAGAGAGACTCAGAGCCTGTTTGTGTGTGTGTGTCTGTCCTGCCTTCTACTGCTGTGTGTTCCTGGGTAAGTGGACTGACTTCTCTGGGACTCAGAATGAGTGAAATCATCTCTATCTCAGTCTGGATTCAAAGTCACCGTGGCTGTGTTCAGGATGCTTGCAGCAAGGGATCCACCTAGGGTCCAGGGATCAGAAAAACATTGCCAATTTGTGGGGTTTTATTTTATTTCTTTGTTTGTTTGTATATTGAGGCAGAGTCTCACCATGTAGCCCTGGCTGGCCTGGGACTTGCTATGTTGATCAGGATAACCCAAATTCAAAGAGATCCACTTGCCTCTGCCTCTCAAGTGCTGGATTAAATGTGTGTGTGCCACATCATGCCCAGTTGTTTTGTTTTGATTTTTAAAATAGGATTTTTATTATTTTTAATTATGTGCATATGTGTAGGTAAGTGCGTGTGTGTGCAAATACCTGTGGAGGCCAAAGGCATCAGATCCTCTGTAGCTCGAGATCTAGCCACCTGATGTGGGTACTGGGTCCTCTAGAAGACCTATATGTGCTCTCAACTACTTAGCTTTTTTTTTTTTTTTCACAAAGTCTCTCACATAGCAGAGAATGGCCTTGAACTACAGATCGTCCTGCCTCTGCCCCCCAGTACCAGGATCCCAAGTATTCCCCACCATGCTCTGCTGTTAATGCCTTTTCATTGTTTGCAAATCTCTGACTCCAGGACCATGACCCCATTTTCCAGATGAGACATGGAGCTGCACCCACTTCAGAGACCACATTGCATTGAGGCCTTGGGTCCCTCTCATGCCTCATCCCTCTCCTTTAACCAACCTTGTCTCCCCTAATCTTGGGCAGGTGACTTTTTGGCTTTAGTTGACCCTGGGCCCTGACCTACAGTTGACTGAAGACATAACCCTGGGATTCCCAGAGGGAGAGAAAACAGGGAGAAGTAGAGACAGTGTCTTGCCTGGGGCCAAGCAGAGAGGCTGAGATCCTGCCAAGTGCTCTCCACTGTGGGGCCACAATGGAGTGTCAGCTGCAGCTGCTGCCAAACCCAGGCCCAGCCAGTGCCTCTGGCACCATTGGCAGAGGCAGCTCAGTGCTGGACCACTGCCTGACCCTTGCCTCAGTTGGCATTGTCGGTAGGGAGCCGTGAGGCCTTCCAGGAGCTTGCCTCCCTCCCTCACTCACTCCCTCCCTCATTCCCTCCCTCCCTCCCATCTCACAGCCTGGTAAGACCACAGTAAGGCTCTTATTCTCTGGATGGGGACACCACCTCTTTGTGTGGCCATCTAACCCTATTGTTGCTGGAGCTGTTAGGGTTGGAGCCTGAACTCTGCTGGCCCTAATAGGTCAGGCTGAGCCATTCATCCTCAGTGGTTCGATTAAACACCCCAAGTAGGTCTTGGGCTGGACCTCTGTTGCCCGAGTGCCCCAGGTATGGTAGCATACACTTGACATCCCAGCACTCAGGAGGTCAAGGCAGGAGAATCCGGAGTTCAAGGTCATCCTTGGCTACAAAACAAGTCTGAGTACAGTGTAGGCTACATGAGGCCCTGTATCAACAATTAAACATAGGGGGCATGGCATGGTGGCACATGCCTTTAAATCTCAGCACTGAGGAGGCAGAGGCAGGTGAGTCTGAATTTCTGGCAAACCTGGTCTACATAGTGAGCCAGCCAGGGCTACATAGTAACACAGTGTTACATCAAAGCTGTGGTACTGAGACAGATGGGTTAGTGGCTAAGAGATGGCTTGCTCTGCTATGAAAACACAAGGTTTGGAATCTCCATTCCCAGCACCCACATAAAAGAGTTGGGCACGGCCACACATGCTTGTTACCCCAAGGCTGGACCAGGTGGGCAGAAACAGGAGGATGTCTGGGGCTTGCTGACTGTCAGCAGAGTCTGGAGATCCAGGTTCAGGGAAAGGCAGAGAGCAAGTGTACAGGCAGTGTGCAGCAAGACACTGGCTTCCTGCACAGCAGTGCACACACTCACAAACAGTAGTGAATGGCCATTGCAGAGGAGCAAGTGAAGAGGTTTGCCGATCCCGAAGTCCAGTTTTAGGGTCCTGATACAAGGTTCAGGATTAATTTTAATTACATTTATTTATTTATGTATTTAATTTATTGTGAGTGTGCATCTCACATGACAGCTCATGTATGGAGGTCAGAGGACAACTTTCCAGAATCGGTTCTCTCCTTCACTGTGTGGGGCCTGGGAACTGAACTCAGGTTGTCTTTGAGCTATCTTCTCACAAGCTCAAGGTTCACGTTTAAATAGAAGGCGAGAGGTATGCATAGCTAAGTGGTCCTGTTCAGGCAGTAGTCCTTTGCCTGTCATTGACCAACATCTGTCTCAGCTCCAGTCACTCCCGCAAGGTGGTCTGACAGGAAGTTGGAACTGTGTGGAGTCTTTGCTAGTGGCAAGTTAAGTTCCAGCTTTGGCTGCACGAGGGTTTCAGCCTTCTCCTTCTTGCAGCAAGAGAATCCTGGGGAAACTCTAATGTTTTTTAGTCCCTTGTTTAAATATTCTGATAGACATAGGTGCCTCCTTCATGTGTATATATGTATGCCCACATGAATTTATGTGCATTTTGTGTGTGCACATGTCTGTGGAGTCCAGAAGAGGGCATCAGATCTCCTGGAACTGGAGTTACAGGCAGTTGTGAGGTGCCATGCGGGTGCTGGGATCTGAATCCAGGTCCTCTGCAAGAGCAGAGTGCTTTTAACCTCTGAGTCATCTCTCCAGCCCCACGGGTGTCTCTTTAGAATATCTTCATTCCTACCCAGAAGGCTGCAGTGAATGAATCAGTGGGGAGTCCCACAGTGGCAGGCAGATAGTGGCTTCCACAATGTGAGTCTACTTATTTGAACTTTGGAAATGCACATCTGGGGACTTTACACAGCTCTGAAACCTGAATCCTTAATATTAAGCCTAGCCCTGCCCAAGATCTTCCGGTGCTGAACTTGATCTCCACTGGCCCTGCCCAAATCTATGGGAAATAAGAGTTCATTTCTGGAGCTGGGCAGTGGTGGCACATGCCTTTAATCGCAGCACTTGGGAGGCAGAGGCAGGTGGATCTCTATGAGTTCAAAGCCATCCTGGTCTACAGAGTGAGTTCCAGGACAGCCAGGTTTACACTGTAGATGTAACAGTCTTATTAAATAAGAAACACAGAGCCAAATGCAGAGTTAAAAGCTCAAGAGGTCAGAGCAGTAGCTAAGAGCTGATACTAAAAACCCTTTCTTACCCTTCACTGCCTCTGTTGTCCTTCCCCTCAGAAAAAGACCTACTTCCTGTGTATCTGTCTTTTTATTGACTTTCTGTTCTGCCTTCTCATTGGTTGTAAACCCAACCACATGACCTCCTCGTCACTGCCTGTCTATACAGACCTCCAGGTCTTCTATGGTTGGTATTGAGATTAAAGGTGTGTGTCTCCATGCTGGCTGTATCCTTGAACACACAGAGATCTCCCTGTCATGTGATTGGGATTACAGGTGTGCACCACCACCGCCCAGATTCTGCTATGGCTTGCTATTAGCTCTGACCCCCAGGCAACTTTATTTATTAACATACAAATAAAATCACATTTCAGTACAAATAAAATATCACCATATTACACAGAGAAACTCTGTCTCAAGAAAAAAGTAAAAGAAAAAGAAAGAAAGAAAGAAAGAAAGAAAGAAAGAAAGAAAGAAAGAAAGAAACAGAGAGAGAGAGAAAAAGAAAGAAAGATGCTCCCGAGAAGTCAGAAAACAGATAGGATTGTAGATGGTCCTGGGGACAAGGAGCATAGGATGGTGTATGTCCCTCAGCTGTGAGCAACTTCAAAGCCTGCCTATGATCCTCTGCCATGGCACAGGTGTACATGCCATGGCACAGGTGGGTAGAGGTCAAAAGACAACTTTTGAGAGTCTGTTCTCTCTTTCCATCATATGGGTCAGAATATTAAATACAGGTTGTTAGGCCTGGTGGGCAGGCCAGTGCCTTTATGAAGAACCGGCCTGGCTCCATCTTGGGCTTAAAGTCATCAGATAGTAAAAACAACTAGGCTCATTCCTGTTTATGATTAAATTTCTGTTTCTCAAGGATTGCCCTATGCCCCACTTGTAACCTTAACTACAAATAGTTCTGTACTGCCTGTTCCAGGAAATGGCAACCATGCCTCTGTTTCAAGAAGTTGTTATGTCCACCTTGTTATGACCATTTGTTAAGACCACCTTGCTGTGGCCCCCTTGCTGTGACCACCTTGCTGTGGCCACTTTGTTGTGACCACCTTGTTGTGACCACCTTGCTGTGGCCACCTTGCTGTGACCACCCTGTTGTGACCACCTTGCTGTGGCCACCTTGCAGTGACTACCTTGTTGTGGTCACCTTGATGTGACCACCTTGTTGTGGTCACCTTGCTGTGGCCACCTTGTTGTGGTCACCTTGCTGTGGCCACCTTGTTATGACCACCTCACACCCATGTCTTGTTTCAGAAGCTGATATAACTAACTTCTTGTGCTTATGTTCTGCTTCTTTGCCTGCCAAATCCCCTATTTGGAAATCCCCTACCTCATCTTCCCCATGTCCAATGTTGATTTCTTAAACCCCACCTTAAGGAGAGACAGCCCATGTACACACACACACACACACACACACACACACACACACACACACACACGAAGCTTCCTTTAGTTAATTGCTTGCTTTAATTTGGCCATGATTTGGGTCAGTGGTCTTTCTCTTCGCATCTGTGGGGTTAACATTTACCCACTGAGCCGTCTGGATGGCTTCCTTGTTCTGTTTCCATACAGGGTGGTGAGGGACGGGGTTGAGCCTCAGGATTGTTCTGCCCAAGCTTGAGCAGAGTAGCTCAGATCACTCTGTTCCCCATTGCCTTACTTCCTTTTCGAGGAGCTCAGAGCTTCACATACAAATTGAACAGCTAAAGTGCTGTGTAACCTCGGGCAAAGAGCTTGACCTCTCTGTGTGTTAGTTTCTGTGTTCCCTTTGACCCGTGATCGTGTTTATTGTTCAGTTAATTCAATTAAGGCGTAGCAGAGACAGGTCCCACAGGGATGTCTTAAGAGCTTGTGAAGGATAAAGCTTGGACCCAGAGACGTCACTTTCAGAGAGTCAGCCAGATAGCGTCAGCAGGATTCCACTTTTGATTTTCACGTTTGCACACGAGCTCGAGTTGCAGAGGGAGGCTGAGTGATCTGGAGTTTCTGCCCTTTGTGTCATCTGCAGGGGGGCAGGAGGGGAGGGAGGGGCTGAGAAATAACCAGACGTCCTTCAACTGTCAAGGTCTAAGTTCAAGGGGGAGTAAGCTTCTGCGCTGTGCCGGAACCGGAGGAGCCCGCGCCGGGCATGGGGGACCAGCGCGGGCAGAGCAGATCGTCGCTACGGACTGCACCTGGCGCGCCCTGTCCCCTGGAGGGTGCACCGCCCACGGCGGCTGCCATTGGTCACGGTACGTGCACGTCTTTAGAATCCAATCATCGTCGCCCTCCGGGCTACACCCTCCGTTCGTCCAGCCTTGCCCTCGCCGGGCACCCTAGCCTACTCCAGTCCGGACCTTGCTCTTCTGCGATTGGCCGAGAGCGCTGCCCGTTTGATGCTAGGCTTCTATCCTCGCGCCGCCTCTAGGCCCCGCCTCTCCCCCTCAGTTATTGGGCAAAAGCGCTGCCCGTTTTCTGCAGGCTCCAATGCTTGCTTCTGTCCCCCGAACACTCAGAGAACAAGAGCCGCCTCTCCACCTAGCCCCGCCTATGCCCCTAGGCAATTGGTCGAGAGCGCTGCCCGTTTTCTGCGGGTTCCGATTCTCGCACGCCTCCTCGCCCGGCTTCCCTGCCTCGTACCCCGTGTGGACCGCTCGGAGAACCGGAGCCCCCCCTCACGTAGCCTCGCCCCCTCCATCAGCGATTGGTCAGAAAGAGTGTCCGTCCGCGTCATGCTTCGCAGGTCTCGCCGTCTCCGGCGCTGATTGGTCAGAACCTGGCCAATGGCGGCATGGCCTGGGCCCCGCCCGGGCCGCGAGCTTGGGGAGCTCGAGGCGGGGCTGCGGCGGCTGAGGCGACTGGGGCAGTGGCGGCGGCGGCGGCGGCGGCGACGCGTCCGGGCAGGTGAGCGCGACCCCGGGAGCGCAGACGCCACGGGGCGACGCGGGGTGGCGGGGTCCACGAGGCCCGGGCCCGGAAGAAGCGCGGCACGGGGCGTTTCGTTATGACAGCAGTGTCGCGAGCGCGGAGAGGTGACAGATCCCCTCACACACACTGTGTCGCGCGTCCGCGGGGTCCCCACGGCCAGGCCGAACCCTGATCTCACACCGAGCTGCCCTGCGGGTGACAACCCACGGAGGCCGAGGTGCTGGCAGCTCACGCACCCCACACCCGTGCCTCGGTGACCCATCCCCTCACCGATCTTCCGCAGCCCCTGTGCCTCCTCGGAACCCGGGTGGAAGCTTCGGGTGCCACCCGGCTGCGGCTGCCCTCTGCTGCACACGTGCACCTGCGTGCCTTTCCCGGTCCCCGTCGCTCAACTATCGCTTCACTCCCAAAGCAAAGCCCACCTAACTGTTCCCTTGTAGTTTTAAAAATTACGCGTGGGGTGATTTGCTTTTGGAGGCAGGGTTTCACTGTGTAGAGCCAGCTGGTCTTGAACTCAGAGATCTCCCTGCCTCTGCCTCCTGAGTGCTAGGATCAGAGGTGTACACCAGTACACCTGGCCTCTTATTGTTTTAACAGCGTTTTTTATTTATTTCTACTTTTTCCCTTTATTGTATTTATTTATTGATTATTTTCGGGGTCAAGGTCTTGCTCTGTAGCCCAGGCCGTCGTTGAACTCTTATGAAGTGTGCTTGAGGGCAGGTGAGATGGCTCAGCAAGTTCTATCCCCAGGATCCAGAAAGAGAACTGACTTCCAAAAGTTGTCCTCTGAAGTCTACATGGGCTCTGTGGTGCCCCCCCCTTAATATAATATTATTATATTATCTGTCATCCCAGCACTGGACAGGTAGAGGTAGAAGGATCAGGAGTTTCCACATAGTGAACTACAGACAGCCTGGGGGGACCGGGGGCGGGGGGGGGGGGGGGGGACACAGAGAGACAGAGACAGAGAGACAGAGAGAGAGAGAGAGAGAGAGAGAGAGAGAGAGAGAGAGAGAGAGAGAGAGAGAGAGAGAGAGAGGAGCAAGCAGCATGGACTGGAGCTGAGTTGGTAGAGTTCTAGTTGGAAGCCCTGGGTCACCAGATAAGCCAGGTGGTGGTACACTTGCCATCTCAGCACTTGGCAGTGAAAGCAGGGGGATTGGGAGTTCATGTCCAGCCTGTGCTATGCAGAGACCCTGTCTCAAAAGACCCACCACAAATAAACAAAAGACCCAGGGCTTTACAGCTTTCAAGTCGTTTCTGGCCTTAGAGTAAGGTTATCAGCCTGATCCCCACAGTGACCCCCGTTTCACCAGCCACAGATCTGAAGCCCTGGAATGCTGCTGCAGGCCCTTTCTGTGCCCCTTGAGCCCTGAACCTACACTTTGAGCCCACTCCCTGTCAGTGGCTGGTTGCTTGTGTTTATCTCTCTGGAACTGGTGGAGGAGGGGAACCCTACCATACTCCACCCCATTCCCAGGCATTTCTCCCAAGTCGTGACTGATTGGATCCGGAAATGCTTAGCTGGAAGACACAGCTCCTAGGTGGCTGCCCGAGCATGTGTCTCCAGGCCTTGGCGGGTGTGGGGGCGGGTGGGTGGGTGGGGTGTTGAACGTCTGGGGTGCTGTTGGTTGTGGCCAGACAGGGCCCTCTCCGTGACCTGCCCAAGCTCCTTGACTGTTCAACAGTAAGGAAATACTTCTCAGAGTTGAGAGGGATAGTGTTTCAACTGCTTAAAGCTTCCAGTGAAAAGGTGGGGGCCTGGATTGGGGGAGAAAGATTTTTCTGGAAGTTTTGTCGTTCTCCTGAGTCTGTTGTACATGTGTGCAGCATGGTAAATCAATAAAGGTCTGTTTCCTATAAGGCTGGCCCCCGCTGTCACTTTCAATGGTCTCTCTCCTCACTGAGGATGGTGCCAGAATGTTCCTCCTGGTCATGTCACCTTCAGCTTCTCCTGTGGAAACTGTAGCCTTTGGGACTTTCCATTCGATTTCAAGCAAGGTCATGGGGTACAGCTCAGTAGTAGAATTCTTCCTTAGTATTTTCAAGGCCTTGGGTTTCACTCCCCAAGCCTTGCAAAAAAAAAAAAAAAAAAAAAAAAAAAAACTATAATAAGAATATGTGTGTGGTGTATATACTTGTATATAAGGTTGCGTTTATATGTGCTATGTATATATGCCTATGTGTGTATACGGCTGTTCTTTTTGTGTATGACTGGCGTATGTGAGATGTGTGCATATTTGTGCAGGTGTGCATGAACACACAGAGGCCAGAGGAGATGTCTGGTTTTTCTCCAGCAACCATGCCTGGCTTTTTACATGGGTGCTGGGGATTTGAACTTGGGTCTTCATGCTTGCCTGCAGCAAGAGCTCTTATCTGCAGTCATCTGCTTAGCCTCTATGTGCACGTTCTTTTTTTTTTTCCCCGAGACAGGGTTTCTCTATAACTTTGGAGCCTGTCCTGGAACTCACTCTGTAGACTCAGCTAGCCTCAAACTCACAGAGACTCACCTGCCTCAGCCTCTCAAGTGCTGGGATTAAAGGCGTGCACCACCACTGCCCAGCTTATTCTTTTTTTTTTTTTTTTTATTTTTTATTTTTTTTGGTTTTTTGAGACAGGGTTTCTCTGTGTAGCTTTGCACCTTTCCTGGAACTCACTTGGTAGTCCAGGCTGGCCTCGAACTCACAGAGATCCACCTGGCTCTGCCTCCCGAGTGCTGGGATTAAAGGCGTGCGCCACCACCGCCCGGCTTCAGCTTATTCTTTTATACACACATTTATAAAATGTGTATATGAAATTAAATTTTGATAATGTGAGTGATATGTGTAGTTAAAAATCAGTATATGTTAGCAATGGTGCGCTTAAATCAGTATATGTTAGCAATGGTGCGCTTAACCGAGCCCTTGGAAGGCAGAGGCAGGTGGATCTTTGTGAGTTTGAGGCCAACCTGGGCTACAGAGTGAGTTTCAGAATAGTGAGGGCTACATAGTGATCCTAGATCCAGGGAGGCTGAGGCTGGAGGGTAGTGAGTTCAAGGCCAATGTGAGATACTTAGCTAGACCCTGTCAGAACAAAACACAAATAGAAAAGTAATGATAACCCCCTGAGTGTAGTGGTGAAGGCCTGTAATCCCAGCATAAAGGAAGCTGAGACAATATTGAGGCCAGTTTAGAATACTAAGATCTTGTTTCAATAAAACCAAACAACCAAAAGGCCCAGAGGGGCTGATTTGCTGCTAATAGCCACCACATTGGCATTTAGGAGGTGGAGACAGGAGTACAGGAGTTCAAGGTCATCTTTAGCTACACAGCAAGTTCAAGAGCCTCTTGGGTTACTTGAGACTCTGTATCAAGCAAAGCAAAAAACAGTTATTAAGTAGCAAGATGATAGCCGACTGTAGGGTCTGCACAGGCTCTTGCTGCCCAAGGGCCAGTAGAGAATGAACATGGGTGGGTCAGCACCCCACTCCCCATGTGCAGCCCCTCCGAGTGACCCCTGTCTTCCTGTTGAGGTGCAGCTGCTGGGGCCAGGCCAAGGGCACTACTAACTGACCATTGTTCTCTTGGGGAGAAGGTGGGAGGCCTGCTTCCTCCAGTAGCCAGCTCAGACAGGAGTGCTTTAAGGGCTCAGGCCTGCCCCTGTGGCAGGCTAGCAGTGGTGCAGGAGAGCCTTTGATCTCCCCCTCTAACGTCCTGGCTCAGGAAACAGGCCTCACAAGGAACTTCTGATCCTCCTCTACAGTGAGGTGAAAGACCAGGATGTATCCCAGGCCCCTCTCTGCAAAGCACTAGGGGGATCTTGGAGAGGAGACCAAATGAGACCTGCTGTCATGGAGTGGGGGTTCAAGATTAACACAGAGGATGAAACCTCTGACCATGAGTGCACCCAAACTTGGGTCTTGATATTTTAGGATGAGGCACCCCAAGGAAAACAGTTGTGAGGCAGGGGAGATGGCTGACCAATGCTTGTTGCACACACATGAGGCCCTGAGTCCTAGAACCTCTCTGAGAAAAGTATGGAATCCCAGGGCAGCAAGGTGGAGACCAGTGAGTCCCTGGGGCTTGCTGGCCTGCAAGCCTAGCTTGACTCTCAACCTTCCTAATGCTGGGACCCTTTAGTACAGTTCCTCATGTTATAGTGACCCCCAAACATAAAAGTATTTCATTGCTACTTCATGAATGTAATTTTGCTACTATTATGAATTGTAATGTGAAGATCTGATATGGAACCTCCCCCAAGGGGGCCGAGACCCACAGGTTGAGGACCACTAGGCTAGAGAAGTATCTCAGCTGTTAAGAGTACCATTCCAGGGAAGCACCTGATAAGAACACACATACATAAGTGCATACATGTATACACACAGACACACGTACACAATGCATGCATACTCTTGCACATACCCATGCACACACACTCATACACACAGGAAGAACTAGTCACCTGTTGTTTTGGTGTTGAAATGAAGGCCAAGGGTTCATGGTAGCTAGGCAAGTGTTTTACCAGGGAGCTATGCTTTCAGACCATTTGTTGTCTGTCTGTCTAACTACCTATCTACCTACCTATCTACCTACCTACCTACCTATCTATCTATCTATCTACCTATCATTTGTGAAACAGGGTCTCTACATAACCCTAGGTGCCCTGGAACTCACTCTAGATCAGGTTGGCATAGAGTTCAAGAGATCCACCTGCCTCTGCCTCCTAAGTGCTGGATTAAAGGTATGCACTACCATGCCCAGCTATAAAATATTTATTTCTTTGAAAGCTGGTGAAGTGACTCAGCAGATGAAGGTACCTGCAGCGAAACCTGGTGACCTAAGTTTCATACCCAGGACTCATGTGGTGCCACAAGTTGTCCTCTGACCTCCACATGCCCCCTCCCTAAATAAATGGCATTTTTTTGTTGTTTTGTTTTTGAGACAATGTTTTTCTGTGTAACAGCCCTGGCTGTCCTGGAACTTGCACTGTTGTCCAGGCTGACCTCAAACTGTCAGAAATTTGCCTTCCTCTGCCTCTGCCTCTCACTCGTATTAAAGATGTGCTCTACCACGCCTAGCTATTGCGGGCTGGAGAGATGGCTCAGAGGGTAAGAGCACTGGCTGCTCTCCCAGAGGTCTGGAGTTCAATTCCCAGCAACCATATGGTGGCTCACAACCATCTGAAATGAGATTTGGTGCCCTCTTCTAGCATGCAGGCAGAACACTGTATACATAATATTATGTATACACTGTATACATAATAAATAAACCTTTTTTTAAAAAAAAATGCCATTTGCAGAGGGCTGGAGAGCTGGCTAGGTAGTTAAGAGACCTGGCAGTTCTTGCAGAGGACCGAGTACTTGACTGGAAACTCACAGCCACCTGTGACTCCAATTCCAAAGGATCTGCTGTCTTCTTCTGGCCTCCTCAGGTACCTGGACACATGCACGTATATACATTTTTTAAAGATGAAAATAAATATTAAAAAGGGAGGTTATTTTTAAAAATGTGTCTCTGGCCAGATGTGTTAGGTAGTGCATATCTGTTATCCCAGAACTGGGCAGGTATAGGCAGGAGGAATCAGGCATTAAGGTCAATTTCAGACTGAACTATATGAGACCTTGTCTCAGGATGTCTCAAAAATAAATCAATAAGGGGCTGGGGAGATGGCTCAGCGGTTAAGAGCACTGGCTGCTCTTCCCGAGGTCCTGAGTTCAATTCCTAGCAACCACATGGTGGCTCACAACCATCTATAATGTGATCTGGTGCCCTCTTCTGGCATGTAGGCAGAATACTGTATACATAATAAATAAATTAATTTAAAAAAAAAATAAATCAATAAGCTGGGCATGGCAGCACACACCTTTAATCCCAGCATTCAGCAGGCAAATCTCTGTGAGTTTGAGGCCAGCCTGGTCTATACAGAGAGTTCTAGGCCAGCCATGGCAACACAGTGAGACTCTGTCTCAAAAGTAAATAGATAAGGGAGTTAAGGGCACTGACGGCGTTTCCAGAAGACCAGGGTTAGATTGCCAGCACTCCAGTTCCAGGTGAATCCATTGCCTTCACCGCCCGATGCAGACACTGCACATACATGGGTACACAGACACACCTGCAGGCCTCATATACATAAAATAAAAATAAATAAACCTTTTAAAATGAATAAACAGATGCATTAGGTGTAAAAATTCATTTTGTACTCAGGTGTGGTGATTCGGGCCTGTAGTCCCAGCACTCAGGGGCTGAAGCAGGAGGATGACTGTGGATTCAACACCAGTCTGAGCCACAAATTGGACTTGCTGTGTTTTTGGCTTGGGGGAATATTTTTTAAATTTATTTACTTTTATTTTATGTGCGTCGATGTTTTGGCATGGGTGACTGGAATTACACACAGTTGTGAGCTGCCATGTGCGTGCTGAGAATTGAACACAGGTCCTCTCGAAGAGCAGCCGGTGCTCTCAACTAGTGAGCCATCTCTCCAGCTCTTGGGAGGTTTTTATTTTTATTTTTTTGGTGGGGAATATGCAAGGATGAGAGGGTGGGCCTGGGAGGAATGGGAGGTGAGTGTAATTGGGGTGCATTGTATGAGATTCCCAAATAACTAAAAAAAAAATTATGTTGGAAAAAAAAGAACAAAGGGCAAAATAACCATTTCACTTTTGGCTAGGGGCATGGCACAGATGTAGGGCACCCACCTGACCCTAGGAAGTCTTGGTTCCATTCTCAGTACCACACAAAAACATGCACTTTGTTTACTTATTTTTTCTTTATCTTTTCTGTGTGTGAGTGCATGTGTACAGGTCATGGTGTATGCCTGGAGGTCAGGGGACAACCTTGGGTGTTCCTCCTCAGACAGGGTCTGTTGTTCTCCACTGTGTGGGCCAGGCTGACTGCCCGTGATTTCCAGGGGTTCTGTTTTTTGCACCTCCCATTTCACTTCTGGGGTTACAGGTGCACACTTAACACTACACCTGGCTCCAAGGGGTCCTCAGTGTTGTGGGGTGTGGCAGATTCTCGGGGTCTCAGACTTGTGCCAGCAAGCTTTTTCTCTGCTGAGCCATCGCCAGACCTGTGTTCGTGTTTGTATAGTGGTGGTGGAGGTCCAGGTGTGTCTGCACACACCTGGGTATGTATATGGAGCAGATGTTGGGTGTCTTCTTCCATCGTGCTCCACCCTGTTCCCTTGAGACAGGATCTCTCACTGAACCCGAGGCTGGCCATTTTGACTAGGCTAGTTAGGTGACCAGCAAGCTCCTGGGATTATCCTGTTTTTGCATGTGTATTCCCTGTTTTTGTATGTATATTAACATTTAGAGTTAATATACGTACAAGACCATGCCTGGATTTTCATGTGGGTGCTTGGGATTTGAACTCAGGTCCTCTTTGAGAAGTTGTAAATTACATTTATTTATTTATCTGTGGAGGATGGGGTAGAAGTGTGAGAGGGGTGCATGTGACAAGGAGCAGGTGTTGATGGAGATCAGAGGACTTGTGGAAGTTGGTTCTTTCTACCATGTGGGCCCTGAGGTGGAACTCAGGATCAGAATTGGCAGCAAACCCCCTTCATCTGATGAGCCCTCTCATATTCCTAGAACTCCTGTCCTCTTGCTTTTACAGCAAGTACCCACCGAGCCATCTCCCAGAGTCAGAAATGCAGTTGGAAGGTTTTTTAAAGATATGTTTATTTTATGTGTAGGAGTTCTTTGCCTGCATGTACGTCTATGTGCCACATGCATGCCCAGTGCCAGCAGAGGCCAGAAGAGGGTGTCAGATTTCCTGGAACTGGAGTTACAGATGTTTGTGAGCACCATGTGGGTGCTGGGAACTGAACCTGGGTTCTCCTAAAGATCACTCAGTGCTCTTAAACACTGAGCCAGCTCTCCAGCCCCAGAAATGCATTTTTAATGTAAGTAGTAAATGCCTGAAAAGTAAGATTCTCTGACAGTAGTGATGCATGCCTGTAATTTCAGAATGCTGTGGCAGGAGAATAGAGCATTCTAGGCTGGGCTAGGCTGCATAGTAAGATCCTACCTAAAAAAGAAAGAAAAAGAAGAAGAAAAAAACATTAATCCCAGCACTCAATAAGCAGGTAGATCTCTGTCTACAGAGCAAGTTCCAGGACAGCCAGGGCTATACAGAGAAATCCTGTCTTGGAAAAATTTAAAAGACCCAGTCTCAAAAGTAAATAGATAGGTAGAATACATAGGTAAGTAGATATATGAATGGATGGATGGATGGACAGATAGATAAAATAAAAAAGAAAGAGCAGTAGTATGTGGTATGAAAAGAAAGTGTATAAAATAAGTAACATGTAACGGGCTGGAGAAGTAGAATGCTGTCCCCTGTTGAGCCTCCTGGGTCATTGTGCTATTTTTAAATGTGCCTGTTGGACATCTGTTTTCTTGCTGAGGCACCTTTTGCTGTGACCATCTTGTAGCATGCTCACATCCCAGGGGCTTTTGTTCTGTGAAGGGAGCAGAGGAGAACAACACACAACTTTTACTACAGTTCATTGTTTTATTGTTTCATTATTGGCTATTAAGCTTCACTGCAAGCCCAGGGAGGTTCCACAAGCCAGCACTGGGGAGGCTGAGGCTAGAGGATCCCTGGATTCAAGGCCAACCTGGGCTATATATTAAGACCTTGTTTCAAAAGTGATGCCAGGGATGTCCAGAAACTGACACCTGGCATCCTCATGAGGAGAAGAGATGACATAGAGACAGACACCTGTCAGGGAGAGGGCCAGCAGGATATAAAGGAGCTCCTGGAGTGATGGGCTTGTTGGGAGCCACCAGGCCTGGGACAGAGGGACCTGGTCCTGCCAACACCTCCACCAGGCCTCCTAACCAAATAGAGGGCTCTTCTCTGCAGTCCCACATCATCTGAGTCACAGCCGTCTGTGACAGCAGCTACAGGGAGTGAATACAGGAGGTGTATGGTGACTGTCCTGCTGACAGAAACACAGCAGACGCATGTGACTCCAGCGCTGGGGAGGGTAGGCAGGAGGAGGCCGGAGATTCACTCAGCTTGGCCCACTTTGTTTCCAAACACTGTGGAAAACAGCTGGGCATGGTGCTACCTGCCTGTAGCCCGGCACTTAGCATCCCAGCATTGGGAGGATGAGGCAGGAGGCTCAGGAACTTAAGGTCAGCCTTGGCTACTTGATACCCTGTCTCAAAACACACACACACACACACACACACACACACACACACACACACACACACATCATCTGAGAGAGAGAGAGAGAGAGAGAGAGAGAGAGAGAGAGAGAGAGAGAGAGAGAGAGAGAATCCAGTCAGATAATGAGCTACTCATGTCATGCTGGTTCCTAAACCCCTGTGTTTAAGTCCCTCACTTCTCTGTTTGTCTCCTTCCCTCCTCTTCTCACTTTCCCCCTCCCTCTCTCCCTCCCTCCCTTTCCTTTCTGACAAGGTTCCCCCCATGTAGGCCAGGCCAGCCTTGAACTTGTCCCCCTGTCTCAGCCTTCCCAATGCTGGGATGGATCACAGGTGTGTGCTGCCATGTCTGGCTTCCTACATAGATGCCCTCCATTTGTTTTTGTGGTTCTGGGGGTGGGACGCAGGGCATTGTACATGCTAGGCAAGTTTTCTCCCATTTAGCTATGAGCTATATTCCCCAGCCATTTTTATCTTTAATTTTGATACAGGGTCTCACACTGTAGCCTAGGCTGGTGTGGGCTCTTTGTGTGTGTGTGTGTGTGTGTGTGTGTGTGTGTGTGTGTGTGTGTGTGTAGGGATGTTTTGCTTACATATATATTTGTGCACCACGCATGTGCCTGGTGCCAGCAGAGGTCAGAACATGACATTAGATCTCTGGAACTGCTGTTACAGATGGTTGTGAGGCACCATGTGGGTGCTGGGAGCCAAACCCCTGACTGCAAGGACAGCCAGTGCTCTTAACCTCAGAGCTGTCTCTCCAGCCCCGGGCTTTGGTCCTCCTCCCTTAGCTTCTGAGTAGCTACAGTGCCAAGCTCTCTAGGTCCTGAGACTATAGGTCATCTTAGGTCATTTAGAAGCCGAAACAGTGTAAGTGCTGTGCACACAGTTGTAACAAGGTGTTGTTTAGGGACCTCGGACAAGAAAAACAGTGTGGATGACAGAGCTCACAGCTTACTCAGGTGTGGCTTTCTTTTCTGCAGAATGAGTGGGTGCAGCAAACTTCTGGCAGCTCTCAGAGGAGTCTAGGCTGCTATCAGGAATCCTGCGGCCACTGCACCCTCCTCTGCAGTGTGTGGTCCCCTCATCCCGACCTGGAGGAAACAGTCCTGGTGCCCAGCTCCCAGCCTGTTGGGAGGAGGATCTGCTGCCTCTCATGCCTTTCCCCAGAGCAGACGGCATTTAAACATGGCAGAGAACAGCTAAAAGTATCCTTCCTCCCAGCACTCAGGATGTGGAGGCAGAAGGATCAGGAGTTCAAGGCCATAAGTAAGACCCTTTCTCAAATAAAGAGGTCGAGCATCATGGTACACTCCTTTAGTCCCAGCATTGGGGAGGCAGAGGCAGGAGGATCTCTGAGTTCAAGGCCCGTCTGGGCTACAGAGTGTGACCTGTCTCACAAATAAACAGAAAGATGTAGGGGAGTGCTGGACTGGGCAGGTGCATGGCCATTTGGAGCATTGGTTGTCAAGGGGTCTGTCTCAGCCCTGCCTGCTTCCTTGTTAGGGAGCACACTAGCCAGCACACATCACTTGCCCAGGAATATAGTGACAGATGGAGGGACAGGCATATAGCAGTCACAAGCCTCTGTCTTGTTACAGCAGCAGTATGATCTGTCCCCATTCGGGGAAGCATCAGCATAATGAAGAGCTGCACTGGGCAGCAGTGGAGACATGCACAAGGGCAGGAACAGCTGGCAAGGCTAAAGCACCAAGCAGGTGTTGCACATCTGGGTCCTTTCTAGGCCCTGGCCTTCCATGACCCCCAGTCTAAGTGGGAATCAAGGAGAAATGGGTAAGGAAAACACTTCTTTTGGGGGGCGGTTCACAACAGGGTTTCTCTGGGTAGCCCTGGTTGTCCTGGAACTCTGTGGACCAGGCTGGCCTCAAACTCAGAGATCCTCTTGCCTCTGCCTCCTGAGTGCTGGGATTAAAGGTATGTGCCACCTCTGCTCGGCTGAAGAACCACTTCTTGAATACTCAAGGCACAGGAAATACTGGGAACAGTAAGGACGGGATTTTTAGGATGGGTTTCAAAGAACGCAGAAAATTTTTCTAGCAGAGCAAAGCATGAAAATGTGGAGTTCAGTGTGTCCAGGTGATTTACCTACCTGTCAGTCAAATAACTGTGAGTGTGGCCAGGTGCACAGCACTGTACTGCACCCCGTGTGGTGAGAACCTGGGCTTTTGGAGGTAAGCAGCGGTAACCGAAGGGGACCCAGCATAGGGGCTTGAGTGCACATCCAAGGGCCGCTGGGGATAGTGTGGGTCGGCAAGAACAGAGGACAGTGACTTTTTGTACACTTGTTTATTTATTGTGGTAAGGGAGGGTGTGTGTGCTGCAGCATGTGTTGGGGGGGGGGGTCACAGGCCACTGGCAGGAGTCAGTTCTCTTGGTTCACCAAGCAGGTTCCCGAGATGGAACTCTGGCCAGGAGGCTCAACAGCAAGTCTCCACCGCTGAGCCGTTTCACTGGCCTTTTCTTAAAATTTTTCCTTTTCAGTTCTGGAGATGGAACCCAGAGATAAGCAATCTCCCACTGAGCTGTATGTATCCCCACTCCTCTATGTACCTTTTCATTTTTGAGACAGTCTTGCTAAGTTGCCCATGCTGGCCTGGGACTTTCCATGTATACCGCCCAGGCTGGCCTGGTAACCTCAGATCCCATGTGCCGGGTTAGCAGGTGTGCCCTGTGTCCAGAGTTGTCTGGGTCTTTTGAGACATGCACAGAGCTCCCAGCCAGGGGGACAGTCATAGTCTCCAGAACACAGAGTGAGGAGCTATCTTCGGGGTTGGCAGGCAGTCAGGGTTAGCAGCCAACAGTCACCATGCCAGACACACCAAACTCTATGAACTAGGAAAGAAAACAGCCTTTATCATTGGCAGACAGATGGTAATTGGCTTCTGATGGCTGTCATTGTAGGAGCCACTGCAGGCTTGGAAACCCTGTCACTGAACAGTAATGCCTGCTAGCTATAGTGTAGGGCTGCAACCTCCAACTGCACCCTGAGCAGTGGTACAGGTGGTGGGCCTCCCTAGGTAGCCAGAGGTCTGACACTCAAGGATGCTGAGGATGGAACCCACGTCTCCCACATGCTGCGTGTGTGCTCTTCACCTGACCTTCCCCACTTGCTGTCTGGGGAGTTGTTACTACATCACTCCCCGCCCACCTTGCTTGTGTGTGCTCTTCACCTGACCTTCCCCACTTGCTGTCTGGGAGTTGTTGCTACATCACTCCCCACCCACCTTGCCTGTGTGGGCAGTGGAATGATGGCCAGAGTAAAACAGCAGAACGGGAGAGGGAAGGTAGCTCAGTGGGGGAGTGTTTGCTGGCGCCCGTGAGGTCCTGGGTTCCTTCCCTAGTACTGAAAAGAAGTGAGTTTGAGCCAGGTGTGGTGGTACATTTCTGTCATCCCAGCACTCAGGAGGTAGAGGCAGAAGAGTCCGGGGGTTTACAGTTGTTTTCAACTACACAACATGTTTTTGGCCAGCCTCAAGGGATAGCACGAGAGCCTGTTTGAAAGAGAAAAAAGAAATGAGAAGAGGGCTTGGGTACAGCTCAGTGCTTTAGCAGTTTCTCAACACCCAGGAAGCCTTGGTTCAAACCCAGGCTGACAAAGTTGGCTTTGAGCCAGGCATGGTGTTGCACATCTATAAACCCAGCACTTAGGAGGCCGAGGCAGGAGGATCAGGAGTTCAAGCCAGCCTAAGCTATATGAGACCCTGTCTCAAAAACAAAAACAAAGCTGGGCGGTAGTGGCACACCTTTAATCCCAGCACTCAGAGGCAGAGACAGGCAGATCTCTGAGTTCCAGGCCAGCCTGGTCTACAGAGTGAGATCCAGGACAGCCAGGACCACACAGAGGAACCCTGTCTCAAAAAAAAAAAAAAAAAAACACCAACAACAAAAACAGGATAGAAGACATATCTATTCCTACAAACCAATCTGGGTCACACAGATCAATATTTTCCCTGCTTCATAGTTGGCACTTCATCTGGCCACACATACACACACACACACACACACACACACACACACACACACACACACACACAGAGAGAAAGAGAGAGAGAGAGAGAGAGAGAGAGAGAGAGAGAGAGAGAGAGAGAGAGAGAAAACAGTGATCATAGAGAGCAGAGCACAGAGGTGGCAAAGTGGCCACTCTACCCAGAGACGCTTAGCTGACCTTATCTTAACTAGGAGGTCCAGGCCTGAGCGCTGGGAGAAACCCTGGGCTAAACCCTGGGCTGTGTCTTCCCAGGCTCACTGTGAGAGCACAGCTGACCTGTCCAGCACTGGAAGGAGGACACAGGCAGTGTCCCCATGGCTGTCCCATCTTGAGCAACAGAAGCTGGGGAGAGGAGACAGGAGGCAACACAGATCAGAAAGACAGGATGGGGATTGTAATGCCTAACGTTGGGGAAGGACATGAAGAACTAGCAATAGACCCCAGACAAAGCCTGGTACCTGCCGCTGTAGTGACAGGGTAACAACAGCGCCCCCTGCTGTTTGTATGTGCGTCTTGGTTTTAGTGTAGTCATCTGTGTCCTTCCCCATTGTGTTCCCACCCCCTCCCACCTCCGTCGGAAAGCTCAGCTCCAGGCCCTTCTGTACAGTAGTGCATTGTTCGCCTAGCCCCGAGTGTGTCCCCCCTAGATGACAGAACACAAGCTGGAGTGCAAATGCTGTCTCACTGTATTGTTTCGGGAACTGAGCATGCTCAGTGCTGATGCTTGGTGCTTGACCCAGTGCCTGCTCAGCAAGCTGCCTACACCATCCGCTCTTGCAGACACTTTCCGTGTTTGCTTTTCAAGTCACCATGGGTCACTGTCCACTTGACCTAACTGGCCGCCTCTGGGGAGCAGAGCCTCACAGATGGTGAGGCACATTCTACAGAGTCCTCACATTCCCACTGTGTGTACAGGAACCACACCGTGTTCTCCTGACCTGACATTTCCAGCCAAACCCCACCTAGCTTTGTCTGGGGACAGGCGCTGCAGAGCACCAGCTGTCTCATCTAATTCTTCGCCTTTGAGGTCTGGTCTTGTGCCTTGTTAAGGCCAGGGTGATTATTATTACCTGAAAAAGTCTTGGTCTATAGAGCCCAAGCCTTGGATTTGACCCTCCTGCAGCAGCCTCCCAATGCAGGGCGGCAGGCTGTTTGGCAGGAGATGGAGGCCACACAATTGCACCAGCCAGGAAAGCACCATTGCCTGCCCCGAGATTGTAAAAGTCATGCAGGCCTAGTCTCTCAGCCTCTCTCAGAATGCCTTCCTGTTTTTTTCCAGGCTTGTAAAAGGCTGGGGTAGCCTCATGCCAAGGCTGGTACCCTGGCTGCTGTCCCTCCAGTGTGTTTCCCCATCCTGTCTTCTACTAGGCTGTATGAGGCCTTAGCCACAGCAAGGGCAGGTTAACCAGTCCTTAGCCTGGTGGTTCAGAGAGGGACTCCCCGAGTGCTGGAGCCAGCTTCCAGGGCACTGAGCTGCTCAAGACACTGCCTGTGGCAGGTGATGTTCTGTCTGACTTTGGGAGTTGATGTCCGACCTCCCCACCCCGACCCTGTGGCTGTTCCTCTGTGATAAGTGGAGGCTTAATTAAGGAGCACATGTTTTTAGGACAGCTTCGAGGTCTGGGCTCCCTAGGGAAGGGATCTCCTGCAGCTTTGGAGTCCTGTGCTAGGCTTGGCTGAACATCTCCAAAGAGTAAGGGAGACTCCTTAGTAGAGGGCGAGTGAGCAACCACATATGTACACCAGTAACCACCTGGAGTCACTGTGACAGTCACTGTGACGACTGTCACCTTTGTGGATCAACAGGTCACAGCCTCCCCACCTACAGAAGATGGGGGATTTTTGTAGATTTTAGGCTGCTGGCGGTGGGGGTTAGGGAGCAAGGGGCAGCCATACATGGCCTAGGATGTAACCACACCCCTCCCACTGCCTTTCATTGGAGAATTCTAGGCAGACGCTCTACCCCCGAGCCACACCCCCAGCTCGTCACTGGGGGATTTTAGGCATATGCTCTGTCAGAGTTTGATCCTCAACTCCCCATCTGTAAAGCAGACCTAGCCATCTTCAGCTCAGACAGATTAGAGAAGGGCAGGTCTGGCATGTGACACACAGTAGCTGCTCCTGTGCCATGTCTGTGATGTGTGTCTCCTATCACCCCATCCTCACCCCTCCACACAGAGGCCAAGGGCAGCCTCGGGTGAAGAGTTTCACCAAAGGCTCAGAGACCCAGTTTGAGGAGAAGGGTTGGTGAGGAGAAGTGTGCACTCTGCCAAGAAGGTCTCCTAGGAAACCACCTAGCACAAAGCCCTGCAGAAGGCTGCAGAAGGCTGCCTCCCTTAGCGCTCTGCATGTGCCCTGCATGACCCTACCGCCCCAAAGGCACCACTGTTGAGATGCTGCAGGTGCAGGCCCGTCACCCGACAGCCACAGACATCCGAAACAGCCCATGATACTCTTGGGCTGGCCCAGGGGCTGTCCATCTTCATCGTTTTGTAACCTTTATTTCACCCATTCATTTTCATTTTACTTATTTATTCATTTGAGGCAGTTCCCCACTCTGTTGCCTAGACTGTCCTTGAACCTGTGATGAACCCCATGTCTGAGCCTCCTGAGTGCTGGGGTGACAGGTGTGTCCCACGGCACCTGTTGTTGTGTGGTGCTGGGATCGGAACCATGGCTTCCTGACTTCTAGGCAAGCGCTCCACCGACTGAGACGCAGCCCAGGCCCTAGTTTGGGTCTTTTGATTTTCGAGACAGGGTTTCTCTGTGAGCCTGTCCTGGAACTCACTCTGTAGACCAGGCTGGCCTCGAACTCAGATCCATCTGCCTCTGCCTCCCCAGTGCTGGGATTAATTAATTAATTAGTTAATTAAAACCGCCCCGCTAGTTTTAGTCTCTTTACAGCCCTGCGTATTGCTTCCTTGTGGTAATTTTATTTGTTTTTATTTGTATGAGTATGGGTGTTTTTCCTGCATGTATGTCTATGTATCACATGTGTGCAGTGCCTACCAAGGTCAGAAATGGGTGTCCAATCCCCTCAAACTGGAGTTACAGATGGTTGTGAGCCAACATGTGACTGCTTGGAAGTTGAACTCAGGTCCTCTGCAAGGGCAGCCAACTTTCTTAACCACTGAGCCAGCTCTCCAGCCCCTCGGTAGGTTTTTTTTTTTTTGTTTTTTGTTTTTTTTTTGAAGGTGCTGCACGTGGAACCCAGCAAGCATTGTCCACTGCTCTGCAGCAGCTCCTCATCCTCATGGGACCCCATCTCATCCTCAGCACCCACCCTGGCCCCTCATATAAGCCCACCCTACATGGTGGTTGGCTGGTTCACAAGCACGGCTTTCTGTACACAGCACAGCTCCCTGAGGGGCTCAGCTCCATACTGACTGCGAGGAATACACAACTGACCTTGCAAGTCAGCTGTTCTGGGGTGAGTCCTGGATCACTGGGCTGGGCTGAGCTTTGGCCTGGCCGTCCTCAGGGTAAATATTGACAGAAATAGCTTCCTTTCACTTGTTTTGTTTTTCTGTTTTTGAGACAAGGTCTCACTGTGGAGCACAGGCTTGTCTGGAGCTTATGATCCTCCTGCCTCATCCTCTGGAGTGCATCAGAAGTAACTCTTGGGCTGTTGTTACTCCTCTTGGGATATCCATGAGTCTGGGTGCTGAGAGGAAGTGCCGGTGTCCTGAGGGGCTGGGGCCCCAGGATGTGCAAACAGATAGGTGCCCAGGCCTGCAGGGTGGGTGGTAGTGTCGTTGGGGTTGGTGAGAACCGGCTGAGTTTTCAGGGTACTCCTGGCTTTATAAAGCAGCGTCGCTTTCTAACTCATCAACTATGTCAAGTTAAGCTCTGTAGGGGCTTATCTGGACTCGGGCCAGACTCGGAGTTCAGAGACCTCACCGGGTTCAAAGACAGCATCTGATCTGTTCCTTGCCTCCTGACCCTGCATCTTATTCCATCCATGTCAATCTGTCATTCCTCTGGGGTGGAACCCAGGGCCTTACACATGAAAAGCTCTACCACAGAGGAATACCCTAAACTCCTTCCCTTTTTTTTTTTTTTTTTTTTTTTTTCTTTTTTGTAGTTCTGGCTGCCTGCTGGAACTGCTCTGTAGACCAGAATAGCCTCAGCTCAGAGATTCACCTACCTCTGTTTCCCAAGTGCTGGGATTAAAGGTGTGTGCACCAGGACAGGCTAGTCCTTCCTTTAAAAAACAAACAAACAAACAAACAAAAACAAAAACAAGGTCTCGTGTTTCCTCCTGAGCATTGAAGTGAGAGGTGTGCACAGTCCTGCCTGGCTCCAGACCTCTTTATGTAAGCACTCATTTTCCTCCCTGGCAGTGCTATTGGTCAGACAGTTTCGTGCACTGGGCAAGGACACACCTGTGTCACTGTCCCTTCATCATGTGTGTCCTGTTTCTCCCAGTTCCGCTGGGAGGTGAGTTTTGAGAGTCAGGGCAGAAGGGAAGACCCTTCTTGTCACACCACAGTGGAGCACAGCCTGCCTCAGGGCCCCCAGAGTCCACATACGCACAAGCACATTCGATAAATGTCCTGTGTGCTCAGAGCCTGCACATCCTCCTGGGGTCCTTTACTTACTTTTTTTGGTTACATTTGTGTGGAAGTTGTGTGTGTGAGAGAGAAAGCACTTACACCCACATGCCACAGCGTACACACGGAGGTCAGAGGACAGCTTGTCGGTTTTTTCCTTCGACCATGTAAGTTCTGGGGAGTTCAGGGCTCCACGCACAGCAGAGTTCTCTCCTCTCACTACTCAGTCAGTGTGGAGTCCTGGAGACTCACGTGTCCTCCTTCCACCTCCCAGCTGCCATCCGACTGCCGTCTCTGAGCACCTCAGCATACTGCTTGTAAGCTCACATTTATGTTTCCTGTCCCAACCTCAGTTGTTGTTTTTGTTTTTGTTTGTGTTTTCTTTCTTCCCTTCCTTCTTTCTCTTAAGTTACTGGGGTTAGAAACTAGCACCTTCTACAGGCCAGAAAGAGCCCTACTGCTGAGCCCTGCCCCTTACGGGTGGGGGTGGGGGGTGTCTAGGCAGGGGCTCTTCCCCTGAGCCACGCCCCCAGCCCCTCAATGATGGGTTCCAGGCCAATGTTCTCCCACCGAGCCACACCCCCACCTCTCCTTTACTTTTTACTGTTGCCAGGCTGACCTTAAGCTCACTGGCCTTGGACTCAGGTCCTCCCGCCTCAGCTCCCCAATGGTAGGGTGACAGTCCTGCACCACCAAGTCTGGTGATTAGATCGTGCAAAACCATGAAGACTGAGACCTCCCAGAACAATGGTGCACAGTGGCGTCTCTGTCATTCCTCCATCCCTGCTTCCCCCTGAGGTCCAGTGTCCTGAGAAGGTGGGGCCTGAACACAGGTGGCTGTGTGGGCTAGGTCTTCGGGGAAGAGTGCAGGGAGCAAGGCCTTCCTTTACACAACTTCTTTCTGCAGAGAACAGGCAGCTGGTGTCGAAGAGAACCCTTGGGTCTAGACTCATGCTGGAAGACCACCCTGGATGGTGGTGGGGCTGTGCTCGGTGCTCTGGGCATGCAGGTTCTGCCAGCACGAGCTCAGGAAAACAGTCTGTGATGGTCATGTGCAAGTGACAGGAAAGAGAGACGTTTGTTATGAAGCCCTCAGCCCAGGGCACAGGGGCCTCAGCGTCCGACTAACGTCAAGAGTCCAGTAAGGAAAGGCCATGGCGCTGACCTGGTCAGCTTCGGAAGGCAACAGCCAGGCCACCCTTGGTTGGGCAGTCACCGTCCCGCCAAGTCCCGCTCCTCTTACCCAGCCTTTCTCGTTCCTCAGGACTGAGTCTCCCACTGTCCAGCGCGCCTGGGATGGGTAGTGGTGTGCAGGAAGGCTCGGTGCGCCTGCGCAAAGATGCCGAAACTGTTCTGTCTGGGGCCGTCTCCTCAAAGGCAAGTACTGCCATCTCCCTCCCTGTGGGACAGTGGTTCTCAACCTTCCTAATGCTGAGACTCTTTAATACAGTTCCTCGTGTGTGGTGACCCCCAGCCATACAATTATTTTCACTGCTCCTTCATAACTGTATTGTAATAGCTGTGTTTTTCGATGGTGTTAGGTGACCCTTGTGAAAGGGTCATTCAATCCAAAGGGGTCTGGACCCACAGGTTGAGAACCACTGCTGTAGGGTGGTCTCTGGGGTCCTCACTGGGTCAGCAGAGCACAGTCCTTACCACCCTCACTCCTCTACATATCATGTACCATTTCTAGCTTTGCTTACTGTGAGCAAGGGCCATGAGGCATCATGAGAAGATCCCTGCTCCTGAGGCATCATCAAAGCCTAGCTGATGCGTGAATCCCGCCAGACCCAACAGCTGGCAGGAGGCCAAGGCCTCACCTGTAATTTCGGGAGGCACTGGAGAGCAGGGACTAACGAATGGAGAGCAGGTGGCAGGTCTTGCTGCAGTTGAAGGAGACTGTCCTCTAAGAGTGAGAGTGGGGCTGGGCAAGCTAGCATGCCTCTGTAGTCCCACTCCTCAGGAGTCTGAGGCCAGAGAGTCACAAGTTCCCAGCCTGCTTGGGCTGTAAAGCAAAAACCCACCTCTAAAACCTTGACAACAGCAAAACAGTCAACTCAGGCCACCCTTGTTCCCTGTGGGCATCCGCTGCCAATGATGTCCTGCTGAACTCACAACACAGGCTGGCACAGCCTGCAGGCCTTCCTAGGCCTGGCAAGCACTACACCAACAGTCACAAAGTCCATGGGGTCAGTGGCTGAGCTGGCAGTACCCTGTGGTCCTTCTGACCTTTCCCTGGGTTACAGGAGGCACCTGGGACTGCCAGGGGGACAAGAGGATGCACTCACCAGAGCCAGCTGGGAAGTTACTAGTGGGGTACTTATGTATAGTCTTTCTGAGGCTAGCTGACTGCCTGACAGAATGTAAAGCATTAAGCATTCCAGAAAGCCTCCAGTACAGCTCTTGCCCACCCCCCACCCACCTCAGGACCCACTGAAGACACCACTACCAGTGAACTCCCTCAGTCACCACTCACCACTACCTCCACCTGTGGACCACCAACATCACCCCCTGCTGGCCACTGGACCCCCCAACATCACCCCCTGCTGGCCACTGGACTCCCAACATCACTCCCTGGTGGCCACTGGACTCCCAACATCACCCCCTGGTGCCACTGGACTCCCAACATCACCCTCTGCTGGCCACTGGACTCTCAACATTGCCCCCTTGCTAGCTACTGGACCCCCAACATCACCTCCTAGTGGCCACTGGACCCCCAACATCACTCCCTGCTGGCCACTGGACTCTCAACATTGCCCCCTTGCTGGCTACTGGACTCCCAACATCACCCCCGGTGCCACTGGACTCCCAACATCACCCCCTGGTGGCCACTGGACTCCCAACATCACTCCCTGCTGGCCACTGGACTCCCAACATCACCCCCTGGTGCCACTGGACTCCCAACATCACTCCCTTGCTGGCTACTGGATCCCCAACATTGCCTGCTAGCCATTGCTTGCGTGCTGTTCTGCCCTTATGGTAACCCCATGGAGGGGCTAATTACCAGCTGGGCACAGTGTGCACACCTGTGATCTCAGCTCCAAATTTTGGCTCCAGTACTGGGCGGTAGTAGCACACCTTTAATCCTAGCACTCGAGCAGAGGCAGGCAGATCTCTGAGTTCAAGACCAGCGTGGTCTACAGAGCGAGTTCCAGGACAGCCAGGGCTACATAGAGAAACCTTGTCTCAAAAATAAATAAATAGCCGGGCGGTGGTGGCGCACGCCTTTAATCCCAGCACTCGGGAGGCAGATCTCTGTGAGTTCGAGGCCAGCCTGGGCTACCAAGTGAGTTCCAGGAGAGGCACAAAGCTACACAGAGAAACCCTGTCTCGAAAAACCAAAAATAAATAAATAAATAAATAAATAAATAAATAAATAAATAAATAAATTTTAAAAGAATAAATAAATAAATAAAATTGGCTTCAAAATGCCACGCTGTAGTTATACAAACAAGGGTGGGAATGGGAAGCCAGGGATTGCACAAGGGAGTTGTGAAAACCAGGAAGTTGGAAGGACAGCTCAGGACAACTTGCAGGGGTAACTGTCAGCCTCACCCCCAAGAGGCTAACTGCACAAGGCCAAGCAGGATTTCAAACGACACTGAGGCTGAATAGGGACTGAGGTGGACCAGGGATGGTAGTGTACACTTGGGTAGCTGAGGATTTAGGACAGTCTGGGCTATGGAGCAAGGTCCTGGCTCAAAGTGTGTGGGGAGTCGGGGAAGGAACCACATGGCACATGCCTTTAATCCCAGTGCTCCGGAGGCAGAAGCAGGAGGATCTCTGTCAGTTTGAAGCCATCCTGGTCTACGTAAGCAGGTTCCAGGCCAGCCATGATTGCACGGAGAGACCCTGTCTCAAAATAAAACAAAACAAAACAAAAGAAGAAGAAGAAAGACAAGGAAAAAGGGCTGAGGGAGATGGCTTTTCAAGCTTGGAGACCTGAGTTCAGACCCCAGGACCTGTGTGGAACCGTGACAGCATGTGTCTGTGAGGCCAGGCTAAGGCAGGGAGGCATGTAGACTGGAGGAGCCTGGAGCCTGCTCACCATCCAGTCTAGCTGAGTCAGGAAGCCCCAGATCCACTGAGAACCACCAGTGATAGAGGAGAACACCTGATGCTGGCCTCGGGCCTCCACACGTACACGTGCACTCATGCACACCAACACTAAAGGACGTGGTGCTTCTCCGGGTCTTGGTCCTCGGGTGAGCATCCCCTCCAGCCTCTGTGCGGCCGTGACCACTTTGCTTTCTGAGCCCGTGACCTGGTGCTCTGTTGTAGAGAGACCACAGGCAAGTGCTCAGTTCCCTGCTGTCCGGAGCCCTGGCCGGTGCGCTTGCCAAGACAGCGGTTGCCCCCCTGGACCGAACCAAGATCATCTTCCAAGGTAAGGCCTGTGCTTCTGCCCTTGTGCAACATGGAAGCACCAGGGGTCATCTCCCTTTCTCCCACAGCCCAAGACTTACACTTAGTCTCATATTGTAGCCCAGACCACCTTCAGATTCACTTTAGAGTCCAGGCTGGCCTTGAATTTGAAGAAATCCTTCTGCCTCAGCCTCCTAAGTGCTGGGATCACATGTCTTTGATACCACACCCAGCCCATGTTCTTCGGAGATACCAGTCACTGCTGGGGGTCACCTGCCTGTACCTTGAGTCTGCCACACCCACAGTCTTTGTTTACAAACCCAGTCACCTTTCCGGGGGCCTGGATGAGGACATGGATGTAACTTTGGGGGCTGAGCCTCCTGCCAATGGTCAAATGATGGCAGCCTCCCTCAGCTTCTGGGAGAGGGGCTCCCCACCACCACTGTGCCCCGGTGCTGCTGATGCTCGCTGGGTCCCCTGGCTGCTCAGGAGATGGAGGGATGACTAGAGAAAGAGCAGGCCTCTGTGTGACCGTCTTCATCCCTGTCGCCTGCAGTCTGAGCACGGCTGTGGCACCAGGCCTTGGGCAGGGCTCTCCTCAGCCTTGGGGCCTGTACTTCTGGATCTTTCCCACAAGCCCTTCTGGCCTACATAGCTCAGCCTCCTGGCCCATATGGTGACTAAAGACATGTAGTGTGGAGCGAGGCCGGCGTGCGGGGGCTGTGGGGAGGCAAGCTAGTGCTCCTGTGCTGGATGGGGGCATGAAGAACAGCAGACCAAGATAGCCTTGGCACTTGTCCTGGGGAGGCTCAGGTTCGGGGCTGGCAGCAGGGCCAGAGAACTGGGGTCCCTTCCAAGTGTACATCCCCAACACACAGCCTCACAGCTTCTGCCCAAGCCCCTTGCCATTCTTAGGCACCCTGTGCTGGCTCTACTACCCCTCCTGGGTCCTGGGCGGAGCACCCCACCCTACTGCATTCCTGTCCACCGCCCACACCAATGCAAAGCAAAGGCCAGGCCCCAGAGCCAGGAGCCTGACCGTTACATCTCATGGTCTCTGTGCTTTTGTTTGTTCCAGTGTCTTCGAAAAGATTTTCTGCCAAGGTGAGCTGCTACAGGGACTAGGAGCGGGTGGTCCGGGAGTTTCCAAGGGGCCCAACGTGCACAGGTCTCCTGGGAGGGTGGAGGCTGCTGTCCTGCCACCCTAACACACACCTGTGGGGTGGGATTTGGAAGCCTGTTTCTAGAACGTTTTTGGAAGGCGTCACTGTTGGATCAACAACCGTGTGCTGTGTGCTGGGCTCCCAGCCAGCCCTGCCACCCAGATTTTGTCCATCACTAGACACAATTCAGCATTTGAGGGGGCCTGAAAGCAGGGTGCAGGGAGCCCAGTGATCACAGCTCAGGCTGCTACTAGCTGGGCAGGCCCAGTGAGGGGTGCCAGCACCCACCCTCTGCATCTGAGGGTGCTGCCCGCAGAGTGCACCCAGGGCCGGTGGTGGCAAAGAAGTGCTGACCCCCCATCTTCTCCAGGAGGCCTTCCGGCTCCTCTACTTCACCTACCTCAATGAGGGCTTCCTCAGCCTATGGCGTGGGAACTCGGCCACCATGGTTCGAGTGATTCCATATGCTGCCATCCAGTTCAGCGCTCACGAGGAGTACAAGCGTGTCCTGGGCCACTACTATGGCTTCCGTGGAGAGTAAGGCTCCTGCCCACCGGGATCTGCCCTCCTCACAAATCACCCCGCCCCCTTCGGCTCCTCTTTGCCCAGGCTGTGCCCCTCACTAACACCTCCTATAGGACCACAGCCTCCCCGCCTCATCCTTCACCCCACCCTCCCTTCCTTCCCCTGTGCTGTCTCAACTGTCGTTTAATTAACCCTCTGACTGTCCAGACCTGATTCCCGCAGGTGCAGGGCACCATGTAGCCCCAGCCTTAGGGAAGGCACTCCTGCACACGGGGAGGGAGACCAGAGGTTACATTTGACACTGGCCTAAGTGACCCCATAAGCTCAGCCACTTGGAATCCTCCTGGGCTCCTGTTCTTCTGTACCCCAAAGGCTGAGGTGTGGGCATCCTGTCCCTACCCAGGCCTCAGCTTATTCTGCTTGTCTGCAGAGCCCTGCCCCCATGGCCCCGCCTCTTGGCTGGAGCCCTGGCAGGAACCACAGCTGCTTCCCTCACTTACCCTCTGGACCTGGTCAGAGCGAGGATGGCTGTGACGCCCAAGGAAATGTGAGTCCTGCCATGGGATCCATGCTGGCTGCTGTTACCAACAGAGGTGTATGTGGGGGTGCTCACTGGGGATCCCTCCAATGAGTGAGATTCTGCAGGGTTCCAGAAAGCATCATTGTGTCTCAAAGAATACCTAAGGGTAGCCAGCCGTGGTGGCACACGCCTTTAGTCCCAGCACTCAGGAGGCAGAGGCAGGCAGATGTCTGTGAGATGGAGGCCAGCCTGGTCTACAGAGTGAGTTCCAGAACAGCCAGGGCTACTCAGAGAAACCCTGTCTCTGAACAAAACAATCAAAAAGCCAAGGGTCAGCAGCCCTTGAAGATGGACCCCAAAGCTGACCTCTGGTCTGCATCTGTGCTCAGTGCCACCGACAACCCTTGCTCCACAGTAAATAAGTAAATGTCTAAAAACAACAACAAGCAAAACCAAATAAGAAACTGGGCACAGTGGGACACACCTGTGACCCAGACACTAGGGAGGCAGGAGTAACATCAGGGTTCCCAGCTCAGCCTGGGTCACAGATCCAGACCCCTCTCAACAAACAAGGCAATAAACGAGTACCTTAAGAACAGGACTGGAGAGGTGGCTGAGCAGTGAGGACCACTGGCTGCACTTGCAGACCCGGGTTTGACGATACCCAGCACCCATGTGGTGGCTCACAACTGTCTGTAACTCTAGTTCCAGGAGATCAGATGCCCTCTTCTGTCCTCTTCCAATGTGTGTGTAGACCTACATGTAGGCAAAACACCCGTACACACTAAGAGAGAGAGCCAGGTGTGTAGGGGCAGGGGTGGTGCCACATATAATTCCAGCAGAAGCAGACAGATCTCTATGAGTTCGAGGCCAGCCTGGTCTACATAGATAACTCCAGGTCAGCCAGGGCTATATAGTCAGGCCCTGCTTCAAAACAGGAAAACTAGAGCTGGAGGGCAGAGATATGAGGGTCTCTGTGAGTTCAAAGCCAGCCTGGTCTCCTTAGCAGCTCAGGTACTAGGACACTTGCCTGGCACATGCACAGGGCATTGGTACCAGCCCTGTGTCTGGCAGAGCAGGTAGTGCTGTCTCCATGGAGTTCCCTCATTCTCCTAGACAGGAGGAGTGAATGGGGTGCAGGCACTAAGCCCTGTCACATGGTCTCGGCAGGTATGGCAACATCTTTCACGTCTTCATCCGCATCTCAAGAGAGGAAGGGCTGAAGACCCTGTACTTCGGGTTCATACCCACTGTGCTGGGCGTCATTCCCTACGCGGGGCTCAGCTTCTTTACATACGAGTCACTGAAGAGCCTGCACCGAGGTAAGGAGAGATGGAGAGGTGGGATTTCGGGGAGCTGTCCCTGTGGACTCTACCTCATCCAGAGCCACACAGGAGGACAGGCAGGGACCCAGAGCCCAATTCGAAGACGTCCTGTGTCAGGTGGAACCCAGGAGCTTGGGTTGTAACCTTTAATGCGTCCATTCATTTTTATTCAGTTCTTTAGAAAAGGTCTCACGATGTAACCCAGGCTGGCCTCAGGTTTGCCTTGCAGCCAACAAAGACCTTAAATTCCGCCTTTCTCCTTCCTCCACATCTCCAGCCGGCACTGGGGTCACAGGCTGTCTCCCACACTCATCTTAGGAGGTGCTAGGGATAAAACTAAAACCCAGAGCCTCTTGAACTGGAGGGAGACACTGCAAACAGGCAGCAGCCCCGTCCCCAGGTGTTCTTGTTAAGTAGTAAGTCTCTGGGGGAGCCGAGGCCTCTCACTGGGACTGTGGGTGCACCTGGGATCTGAGCAGTCAGGAGAATGAGACAAGATTGCTGCAGGATCAAGGCCAGCCTGTGCTACATAACAAGACCCTGTATGAAAAACTCGGTTGGCAGGACAGTGGCCCGTCTGTGGGGCTTTCTTGGACCCTCACGGCCCCTTCTGTGCAGCGGTTCAGTGTTTGTGTAGAGCCTCCCACAGCTCGGCCACGGCAGGAAGGCAGGCCGCTAGATGCGGAGATGCTGTATGCCCAGCTGTCACACTGTGTTCAGCTGGTAACTCCGAAAAGAAGAAAGTCTGCACACAGTACAGATACAGGCTGTTAAATCCCTTTCGGTCTAGCTGTGTGTGGTGGCTCATGCCTGCCGTCCCGCTCAGGAGGCTGAGGCAGGAGGATGGCATGAGGTGGAGGCCAGTCTGGGCTACCCAGTGAGACTGTCACGGAACACCAACTGACAGTAGAGCCTGTCATCCGAGGTTACTTGAGCCTGTGCTGTACCTGCCGCAGGTGCTTGGTGACCTCTGGCCGCCGTGACCCTAGAGTCCACAGCAGCAGACTTGTATTTTCCTTTCCTGTGGTGTGGGCTGTGCTGGGCCTTTGCTCTATGGAGCCATGCCTACATCCCCCAGCAGGACACTAAGATGTCCCTGCACATCACTGCATTCCCCATTAGTTCATTGAAGTCAGGCAGAGGTACGTCCTCCATGTAGGAGGACGCCGTCTGTGTACCCTGTACTCTTAGGGATTCAAAGCTTCGGTGGGGAATCTTAGGACGCACCCCCACAGATGAGGGGCACTGAAAACTGTGTCCCTGTAGATGAGGGGAACTATTGTACATGTAGCCTAGGTAACTTTGTAAGTCTCACTGCTCTAAAATGTGTCTTGTGTTAGGCTGGGGTGTGGCTCGGTGGCAGAACACTAATCTGGCCTACATGAAGCCCTGGGTCCCATTCCCCATAGAGAGGGTGGCCTGTAAGTGGGGTCTTTGCTCTGCAAGTGTGGCACTCATGTGCCCTCTGCCCTGCAGAGTACAGTGGCCGCCCGCAGCCCTACCCCTTTGAGCGCATGGTCTTCGGAGCCTGTGCTGGCCTTATCGGGCAGTCAGCCTCCTACCCTCTGGACGTGGTGCGGCGGCGCATGCAGACGGCGGGTGTCACAGGCCACCAGCATGGCTCCATCCTGAGCACTCTGCGCTCCATCGTGCGTGAGGAGGGTGCGGTCCGGGGCCTCTACAAGGGCCTGAGCATGAACTGGCTGAAGGGCCCGATTGCTGTGGGAATCAGCTTCACCACTTTTGACCTCATGCAGATCCTGCTGCGCCGGCTGCAGAGCTAGGCCCACACAACAGTGGATGGTGAGCTGGTGGATTGAGGGCATGCAGCTGTACGCTGGCAGCCCTGATGGTACCTTGAGGATGGGCAGGAGGGTGGGACCTGGCTTGGGGCCCGAGAGCCCATAGCAAAGTGGTGATGGATCTTGGTTGTGCCCCTCCCTCCCTTCAGCTCCTTGCTAGTGGCTGGTGAGTCTCCCAGGGGTGTTACTCAAAGGCCCCTAAGGGGTCAGGTGCACCTCCTGGCCTGCTGCTGATTCTAGTGCCCACTAGCACACTGGGCTCAGAGCCCATCCCTTCTTGCTACGACCGTGCCTGGCCTGCAGATGTGACGGCCCTTCTCTCAAAGCCACACACTGGGGGGTCGCAGCTTGCTCAGTGGTGGCTGTACCTGTGTCCCTCAGCCCTCCACCATGCTGCTCATCCTCTCCCAGGTGACAGATGGCTGCTCTTGCCCACATAGCTTTCCCCCCAGAGCACTGTGCCCATCCCATTCCTGAGGGCTGCACCTGATCATTGCCAACTACCTGGCTTGTAACTTTTCCAGGAGGCTCCACGGCCACCAGGCAGGAGGTGCGGGCGGGTACAGGCCCCACTGGAAATGCCCATGTGGGTCTCCCTCACCTGGGATGTCTTCCAAAGCACGTTACCCGGGCCACCATGCGGGCCCAACGGCTTTTGTTTGCACAGCGCCCATGGGGATGGGGCGCAAACTCCTGAAACTGCCCAACCCCGAACTCTGGGCCTTCTGAGGGTCCCTGGTCCCCACCCAGGCTGTCATTCAGCGAGGCCAAATGAAGGCCCAAGATGGGCAGCGTGGCCTGTGAGAATGAGTGCAGAGTGACTTGGGCACCTGGAGTCCCCGATGTGTCACAGGGACTTCATGCCTTTCCTGGGGCCTGGGGTTCTTGATTTAGGGTCTTTGAGACAGCCCCCCCAGAAGCCCTGGCTAGCATGCCCCTCAGTGGGTTGCCTGGGCTAGCCTCCAACCTGCAGCAGTCCTCTTGCCTCTAGATTCCAGTTTTCAACTTATCCTGGCACAGGTCTGCACACACAGACCCCTACCCTGTGCAATCCAGTTCTGGCTCAGAGGTGAGCTAGGTATTGGCTCCCACAGCTGGATGGCAGGCATCTCACACGTGGGGCCTGCGCAGGGTGGCTTGACCCCCAGGCATTTTCAGTCTGGACTGCAGTCCTTCTCTTCCTCTATTTCTTACCTTGTGCCTGTGATGCTCGGCCATCTCCCTGCCTCCTTCGCAGATGGTGACGGGCCATCCCCACCATGTCCCCAGGCACCCACCCTGTGGTGGCTATGAGGGACCACCCTCATCCTCTTGTGAGTGTACTACCCACTCTGTTCCTTGCCTGGCCCCCATACTGAGGTGGAGAGGCAGGGCACCCCACACCAGGAGGTTGGATAGGACAGGTGGCACCATGTAGATGGCTGGGCAGAGCCCTGCATCGGGCAGCCGGCTGGGTGGGAGAGGCGAGGGTGTCACAGGTCCCTGATCTGCTTGCCCATATGCCTCCCAGCAGCTCTGGCCTGGGCCTCTGGCCTCTGTGGCTGCCCTCTCCCATGGTCACTGTCCAGTCTGGAGTTCTATTTTGATGCCATGAAAACATTTTGTTTATATATAATGTTTATATATTTTAAAGATTTGTGCCAAGAGAGTATATTTAATAAAAATTTAAATAATTTCTGCTTCTCACTTCTTCAACTCTGGCCCCTCCCCCATACTGTGAACTTCAGCCCGGAGACAGGGCTGGGGCTATTTGGCACTCTTAAATATTTTGTATATGGGTGCTTTGCCTGCATGTCTGTCTGACTGTGCATGCCTGGTGCCTGAGGAGGCCAGAAGAGGACATCAGATTCTCTGAGACTGGAATTGCTGATGATCATGAGTTGCCATGTGGGTGCTCAGAACTGAACCTGGGTCCTCTGCAAGAGCAGCCAGTGCTCTTAACTGCTAAGCTGTCTCTCCAGCCCCCTTGTTATCCTTGTTAAGAGAGTTGAGGTTTCCAAGTGTGTTGCCCAAGCACTCTGTGCATCTTTCTGCTCATGGATGCATGTATGACATAGGCTGCTGGGAAAGAGTGATGGCCAAAGATGGAGAACTGGACTGGGGCGTGGCTCTGGGTAGAGCCCCTGTCTAGAACCCCACAGTGGTGGACTGGGGCGTGGCTCTGGGTAGAGCCCCTGTCTAGAACCCCACAGTGGTGGACTGGGGTGTGGCTCTGGGTAGAGCCCCTGTCTAGAACCCCACAGTGGTGGACTGGGGCGTGGCTCTGGGTAGAGCCCCTGTCTAGAACCCCACAGTGGTGGGCTGGGGCGTGGCTCTGGGGTAGAGCACTTACTATTACACAAAAGGTCCTGGGTTCCTTTGCCAACACAAAAAAGACAAAGAGTCAAGAATATAGTAACCGCATACTGAATCCGTCAATAACAAAATGCTCCATGTGTTTATTTACACATCTGGGATATATAATCCAGCTGACTTGGAATTCCTGCATAGTGCTGGCCGGCCCGCCTCTGCCTGAGTCATTAGCCTTGCTTGGCAACAGAGGCATCAGCCACAGGAACCTCTGCTCTGGAACACAGCCCAGCCCCCGACCGGCCACGTGTCTGGGCGGAACCGTCTGAGGTGTACCCTCCACTCTCAAGTCACTCTTAAGTCCCGCAGAGCAGAGCATTGGTTTTGCAGAATTGTCTGCTTTTTGTGCCCCCTGAAGGGCGTATCACCCTTTACTTGCCCATCCTTGATTCCCACAGAATTTCACAAGCTCCCACAGCCCCTTGTCAGGGTCAGTTTGGGAGTCTGTCCCAAGAGGCAAGGAAACTCCAGACACGCCTTCGAAATCTTGTGTATTCATACCACACACGCATTAGCCCTGCTTGCTGTAGTCATGAGGATCTGAGTTCCAGTCCTCAGAACCCACATAAAGGGGACAGAGCAGCGCAAGTGTAATCCCAGCATTGCTGTGGCAAGGTGGGGGGTGGAAACCAGAGACTCCCTGAAGCTTGTTGAACAGCTAACCTGAGGAATTCAGGGTGAACAAAAAATCTCAAGGTAGAAGGCAAGGCCTGAGTGCTAGGTTGTCCTCTGATCCCACAGCACCTGTGGGCCTGTGGGCACACAGTCGCATTCCTAAGTCCTTTCCAACAGAGACAGGTGCCTTCTCTCCAGTGAGACCTCGGGGGCTATAACAGCACTGTCCTAACAAAACCAGCTCCAGACCACCGGCAGTGTCCCGGGCAGCACTACAGAAGCCTCCAGTTTTATTCTCGATGTACATTCTGCATATGTAGGAGAGTCATGCAAGCCATGCATGTCTCATAAACACACGTGTACACACACTACACTAAGTCATAGCAATAGGACAACTCTGGAGGTGGTGGCGACCCTGTCACCAAGGCCTTGAAATACATGACGGCAGTCAACTCACAGCTTCAATTTCTCTCCCCTCTCCTTCCTCCCAGCTGACATTCCTTCCCCTTCCCCTTTATTCTTTTCTTCTTGTTTTGGAGATATGGTCTTGTTACTAGTCTAGGCTAATCCTCCTGCCTCAGCCTCCCCAGTGTGCTGGGGAGATGGGCATGGTGACTCTTGTCGCTTTCCTTCCTAGTGATAGTGACACACCCAGGGATATTGAGATGCTGGGCATAGTCGGGCAGTGTGGCGCACGCCTTTAATCCCAGCACTCAGGAGGCAGAGCCAGGTGGATCTCTGTGAGTTCGAGGCCAGCCTGGTCTATAGAGTAAAATCCAGGACAGGCACCAAAACAACACAGAGAAACCCTGCCTCAAAAAAAAGAAAAGGCCGGGCGGTGGTGGCGCATGCCTTTAATCCCAGCACTTGAGAGGCAGAGCCAGGCGGATCTCTGTGAGTTCGAGGCCAGCCTGGTCTACAGAGTGAGTTCCAGGAAAGGCGCAAAGCTACACAGAGAAACCCTGTCTCAAAAAAACCAAAAAAAAAAAAAAGAAAAAGAAAAAGAAAAAAATCCGGGCCTGACACCCCCCACACACCCCCACCCCGCTAGCTCTCTCCTAGCCATCCCTAACCTCCATCTTCCCACTCCTGCCAGGTACCACTCTCTCCTAAGTCCTTCTCACCAGCCAGGTCTCCCCTGCTCATCTCCTCAGCCTCGGGATATTTCTGTAAAAGTGGCCCACCCCTTTTATTGAGAGGAGCCTCCCTGAAATCCTGCACACACACACACACACACACACACACACACACACACACACACACCACACTCGGGGACCATGGCCTCCAGATCCAGGGGAACCTGAATCATGATCTAGGCACGGAGGTGACAGAGATGGTGTCCCCACCCTCACCCCTAGGTCATCTAGGGGCACTAAGGTACACACACAGGCAGCAGTCCCAGTCCTGGTGGATCACGCTAGGAAGCTGCCAGCTGCTGGTGGAAGTAGAGGCCAAAGAGGCTGGAGAGCAGCTGGCAGGCCGCGGTCCACCAGATGAGGTAGGCCAGCACACCACGGAGGAAGAGGGGTGTAAGCAGGCTGCCCAGAACCCCTGCGACCTGGGCTGCAGTCTGCTGGGCTTCATCCTCTGCAGGGTCCACAGAGATTAAGGTGTCTGAGGACTGTGGCGGGGCCAGTGAGGTTGGAGCAGGGCCCAGGGCCCAAGAGTAGCCGCCTGCAGGAGGGAAGAAGGGAATTATGGGTGGAGACAGAACAGTGGGAGTCTAGAGGCTTTCATACCCTGCCCACTAGGTTATACCCCACTGACCTTGGGGGGCCTCCATCCTCCCCAGTCTGCTGATCCAGCTCCAACCTCCCTGTCTGTAGGTCTTGTCCCCACAGGACAAAAGTCTGTAGCCTTGCCTAAATGCTGCCCTCACTTCTTTTTATTTATTTATTTAAGATTTATTCCAGCCAGAAGAGGGCACCAGATCTCATTACAGATGGTTGTGAGCCACCATGTGGTTGCTGGGAATTGAACTCGGGACCTCTGGAAGAGCAGTCAGTGCTCTTAACCCCTGAGCCATCTCTTCTATAGCTGGCCCCCACCTTTACCAAGCATGTCCTTGCTCAGACCCTACTCCTAGCTTTTATCTGAAGGCCCCACTTTACCAGACCTGTCCCCCTCCTCTATCGGCTGGCCCCGCCCTCTTCCCACCAGCTCCTCACCCAGGGTCTTGAGCAGCAGCGTGCAGTGCAAAGTGAGGATGAGGGGCGTCAGGTACTGCAGGCTCACCACGGTCACGTAGCAGTAAACCCGGACTACCTGGCAGGGAGGCAGTAGAGGCTGCAGAGGGGGTGGTTCCCAGGGCAGGGACCCCATGACCAGGCCAGGCCCCCTTAGCCCAGGGACTGTCCCACCCGGGGTGCATACCCGCTGCTGAATCTCGCGGGCCTCAATGCGGCCAGCCTCCTTGCGCAGCTGCTCCACGCGAGACTTGGCTAGGCACAGGTAGGCCTGCAGGTGTGGCCGGGTCACGGAGAGCCGCAGCAGGCACAGCGCCACCAGCACCCAGAGGCGCAGGGAGTCGAAGGCCCCTTCTGATGGCCTGCAACAAGAGCCAAGGGCAGGGAGTTGGGGTGAGCCCTCCCTCCCCAGGCCACAATCTCTCCAGTTCATCCCAGTCTCAAGACACCCCAGGTCCCTCAACACCCCGACACACGCACAGAGAAGAGGTCGCGTTCCTCCTGGGTGGCTGGTATAGGAAGTCACGGGCGACAGGCTTTGTCCAGAGCCACAGGGTGCACATGGGCGACAGGAAGCTGGTATGCAGGAGCAGCCTGGGGAGAGCACCAGGTGGGGCCAGGCTCCTGACCCCCAGCCTCTACCTCAACCCCCCACCCCATCCCGGGAGCCCCGCCTAACTGCAGCAGTGGCCGATCTGCAGACAGGGTCAGCGCGTCCTGGTGGGTCTGGGCCATCCTCAGGCCTGGGAAAATGAGGAAGGCGCCCAACAAGGAGCCTAGCACCGCAAGCCCAAGGCGGAGGGCCAGCTTGATCACAGGGAGTCTGGGGAGAAGAAAAGGTCTCAGGGAATCCACGGCTGGTCAGAATTCAGCCTTGCGGGTAGGGCTCCCTCTACCTGTACCTCCCCACAAGATCCAGTCCCCAGGACTCACGCCCAGTCCCAACCCTGCTTCTTCAGAACAGGCTCCAGGTTCTGGGTCACACTGGCTAGACCTAGGGGAAGAAGATCAAGTGTGTAGATTGTTACGGTTTCCAAGGCTGGCCAGCTTTCCAGCTCCCAGAATGCACCCGTCTCTGCCTCCCCAGTGTGAAGTTTACAGGCATGGGCAGCCCTTGTCCACCTTTGACATGGGCGCACACTCAGGTCCTCACTTGCGAGCGCTGTCTCACACTAGCCCAAGCCCCAGCTCTGACGGTCTATTTTACTGTATCTATTTTTTTGTATATGAATGTTTTGCCGGCATGTATAACTGCCACATTGTGTCTGATGCCTGTGGAGGTCAGAAGAGGGCATCAGATACCCTGGAAATGGAGTTACAGGTAGTTGTGAGCATTCCACGTGGATGCTAGAAATTGAACCTTGGTCCTCTGCAAGAGCAGCCAGTGCTCTTAATCACTGAGCCATTTCTACAGCCCCAGACAATCTATTTTAATTGTCTCTTATTTTCCCGTGCTGGAATGCAACCCAGAACCTCCAGATGTGCTGTGCAGGTGCCCTGCCACTGAGCCACATGGAGACCTGCTAGGCCCAGGCTGTGCGGGACTCTTCAAGAAATAGAACCTTGGGCTGTTGAGATGGCTCAGAGGAGGCACTGGCTGCTTTTCCAGAGTCCTGAGCTCAATTCCCAGCACCCACATGGTGGCTCACAATCATCTGTAATGGGATCTGATTCCTTCTTCTGGTGTGTATGAAGACAGAGCACTCATATACATACAGACAGACAGACATACATAAACCTTAACAAACAAAAACAACTGCAGAACCGGGCTAGGTGGATGGCTCAGCAGTTAAGGGCGCTTGCTGCCCTCACCTGACTCACCCAGTGGCTCACAGCCTAAGTCCGACACACAGACACACGACAGCAAAGCATCTACACATGTGGAATAAGAATAAACCTTTACGGGGCTGGAGAGATGGCTCAGAGGTTAAGAGCACTAACTGCTCTTCCAGAGGTCCTGAGTTCAATTCCCAGCAACCACATGGTGGCTCACAACCATCTGTAATGAGATCTGGTGCCCTCTTCTAGCCTGCAGGGATAACACTGTATATATAATAAATAAATAAATCTTTAAAAGAAAAAAAAAGAATAAACCTTTAAAAGCAGTAATAACATAAACCTTTTTTTTTTTTTAATTTATGTGCATTGGTGTTTTGCCTGCATGAGAGTGTTGGGTCCCCAGTAGCTGGAGTTACAGACAGCTGTGAGCTGCCATGTATGTGCTGAGAACTGAACACAGGTCCTCTGGAAGAACAGCCAGTGCTCTTAACCACTGAGCCATCTCTCCAGCCCCCATAATAACATCAGTCTTTTTTTTTTTTTTTGGGGGGGGGGGGTTTGAGACAGGGTTTCTCTGTGTAGCTTTGCGCCTTTTCCTGGAACTCACTTGGTAGCCCAGGCTGGCCTCGAACTCACAGAGATCCGCCTGGCTCTGCCTCCTGAGTGCTGGGATTAAAGGCGTGCGCCACCACTGCCTAGCTAATAACATCAGTCTTAATCCCAGGATGTGGGTGGCAGAGGCTGAAGGATCTCTGTGAGTTTGAGGCCAGCCAGGGCCATAGAATGAGACCCAGTCTCAAAGGAAAAAAACAGAAACAGAAACAGAAGGCGAACAGGTAGGTGAGCAGGGAAGTACACCCACCTGGCTCCAGCCCCAGCTCCAGGGTCTCCTCCCGCACCACCTGCACGAGCATGGCCAGGAGGAGGAAGAGGAAGGCAGAGGCCAGACACACTGAGCGCTCCCCGCCCTCCTTGGCACTGAAGTACAGCCGGGTCACCGTGAGGAATACCTTGCTGGGGGTGGGGTTAAGAAAGCTAGGGCAGCACTCCGAGGCAGAGGCAGGCAGATCTGAGTCTGAGGCCTGTCTATAGAGTTCCAAAACAGCCAGGGCTACACAGGGAAACCCTGTCTCCAAAAAACAAAATAAGACAAAACAAAAACAAAGATGGACCAACTCCCAGCAAGCTGTTCCCTGGTTTTCCCGAATGGATAGACCTGGAGGGACAGGAACCCATCCAGTGAGGCCAATCCAAAAAAAAACCCACCAGACTGTGTGTACAGTGTGGTGACACACACCTGTCACTGCAGCACTCAGGAGGGTGAGTCAGGAGTTGGAGGTCATGCTGGCCTGCACACCTCTGTGGCACAGTGGATGATCCCATAGCCAAGTTAGAGGGACAGGGAAACTCGGCCGAGTCCCACTCCCCACACCTTGAGCCCCAGAGGAAGGATACAGAGAGAAGGCCAGTGTGAGCAGGCACCAGAACACAGCAATGTTGGCCTCCTGGACCGGGCCCAGCACAAAATAGTAGGCCTCCGTGAAGAGGTACACGCCCACAGAGTACACAGCGAAATCCACGAACCACTGGTACTCCAAAAAGAAGCGCAGGACTGCGGGGGACAGGAGCTCAGCTGCCAAAGCCATCCCAACCCGCCCCCCACTCCCCATCCTTACGCCTGGGCAGGGTGACCCACAAAGCCGTCCCAACCCGCCCCCCACTCCCCATCCTTACGCCTGGGCAGGGTGACCCAGCAGCAGGGGAGGGGAGTGGGGGCTGAGCTGGGTGTTACCTAGGGCATCCACAGCAGTGAGGGGACAGGTCTCCAGCTGGAAAGGGGCATCTCTAGGCACTGACAGTGGCTTCTCATCATGAAGGCCATTGGTCCAGCTGAGCACATGAGGACAGTGAAGGGTGAGGTATAGTGATCTCCTCTGGGACTGCCAGAAAATCCGGATGGTGCTGGCTTGGGAAGACCTTCAGCCACATTAGGTGTGGGGGCAGCCTAGGCACAGGGCCAGCCCAGAGCAAACAGCCAGGAACACAGGATGCTAACTGCACCCACCTGTGCCAAGCTCTGCAGCGGGAGGGAAGGCTCCGTCCCTCTGCCGGAACCCCGGGCAGGAGTGAGGCCTGTCCCTGGGCAGGAGGGCATAGCCCTGCCTGGGCCCTGTGGAGTCGAAATGGGGGCCACTCACCGTTCCTTCCTGCTTCTGGGCCTCGGTTTCCCGGCTAGCACCCGCAGCTCTTCCTCCGACGGGTGTATGTATCGGAACAGACTGAGGATGAAAACAGTCAGGGAAGCGTGGCCTGAGGGCATGAGGCAAAGAACCCAGATCTGGCCTTGAGGACAGAGCATGAGGCAGTGGCAGAGCTGTGGCAGGGTACAGCCCTGTGGGAAGGTGGCCCAGGGTGCCTGGGAGTAGCCATAGCCAGGGAATTCTGGGAAAATGAGACGGGGGAACTGATCCAGTCACAGGGGGGCTTGGGAATCCAGGATACCCTTAAACCTGTAAGCTGACTCTCCTGGGGCCCATGCATTTTTCTAAGGAGAAAACATTCCCACAGTATCTTCTGAAGGGGCCAGACTCCAAAACTGCAAGCAGGAGAGAGCTGGATTACCAAAGGCCAGGAGGGGAGGGGGGTGGGCTCTGTTGTCAAGATGATCAAGATGTACTTTAGAGACACTAGAGGAGATCAGGCATGGGGGTGCACAGGTGGCTCACCGCTGCCTGTGACTCCAATTCTGATGCCTCCCCAGGCATCGGCACTCATGTGAGCACCACATGTGGAAACACACACCTACACACAATTAAAAGTAGTCATCTTCGAGAGAGAGAGACAGAGAGAGAGAGAGAGAGAGAGAGAGGGAGGGAGGGAGGAGGGAGGGAGAGAGGGAGGGAGGGAGGGAGGAGGGAGGGAGAGGAGGGAGGGAGGAGAGAGAGGAGGGAGGGAGGAGGGAGGGAGGGAGAGGAGGGAGGGAGGAGGGAGAGGAGGGAGGGAGGAGGGAGGGAGGAGGAAGAGAAGAGGGAGGGAGGAGGAAGGGAGAGAAGGAGGGAGGGAGAGAAGGAGGGAGGGAGGGAGGAGGAAAGGAGAGGAGGGAGGGAGGAGGGAGGGAGGAGGAAGAGAAGAGGGAGGGAGAAGGGAGAGAAGAGGGAGGGAGGAGGGAGGGAGGGAGGAGGAAAGGAGAGGAGGGAGGGAGGGAGGAGGGAAGGAGAGGAGGGAGGGAGAGAAGAGGGAGGGAGGGAGGAGGGAGGAAGAGAGGGAGGGAGGGATGAGGGAGGGAGGGAGAGAAGAGGGAGGGAGGGAGAGAAGGAGGGAGGAGGGAGGAAGAGAAGGAGGGAGGAGAGAGGGAGGAGGGAGGGAGAGAAGGAGGGAGAAGGAGGAAGCATACACCAGGAGGCTCGGGGCAGGCAGATGGGCGTGGCCACAGGCTCCGCCCACGGCCGGTGGGACCGGGCTTACCTGCCATTACACAGCAGCCAGCGGGCGAAGGAGCAGTGGGGGGCCAGCCTGTGCATGAGGGTGGCGGTGAACAGGGTCACCACCAGCTGCACTCCGAGGACCGCCTGAGGGAGCAGCTCTAGTCAGAAAGTCGGAAGCTCCCTGAAGTAACCCAAGCTATTTACAGAGAAGATGGGCGGATGGGGAGTGCCAGCCTCGGGCTTTGGTGGCATCTCTCAGAAGGCAACTGGGGTGATGCCAGCGTTCATCTTGGGGGTCCCAGACACTCCACCCACCTGCGGATTTCTGGGCCTGACCTCTGCTCGTCAGACCCCTGACCCCCTTTCCCTGCATGTTTTTGTTCTGTGAGCCCTGATGCCCCTGTGTAGCCAGGAACCTACAGAACTCTGCCTGCCTCTGGCTCCCCAGTGTTGGAAATTAAGGGCCAGAGCAACCACATCCAACCATTTGTTTAAAGAATGTTTCCTAGCCTGGTGGTGGTGGCGGCGGCGCACGCCTTTAATGCCAGCACTCAGGAGGCAGAGGCAGGTGGATCTCTGTGAACTCGAGGCCAGCCTGAGCTACAGAGTGAGATCCAGGCCAAGGCTACATGGTAAAACCCTTTCTAAATAACATTTTTTTTTTCAATACAGGGTTTCTCTGTGTAGCCCTGGCTGTCCTGGAACTCACTCTGTAGACCAGGTTGGCCTCCAACTCGGAGATCTGCCTGCCTCTGTCTCCTGAATGCTGAGATTAAAGGCGTGCGCCACCATCACCCATCTAAAAAAGAATTTTTTTAAAACGGGTTTAAAGAAAAGAAAAGGAGGGGAGGATGGAGAGATGACTCAGTGGTTAAGAGCACTGGTTGCTCTTTCAGAGGACACAGGTTCAATTCCCAGCACCCATTTGGCAGCTCATAACACTCTAACTCCAGTCCCAGGGAATCCCACAACCTTCTGCGGCCTCTAAGGACAGCAGATATACACGTGGTGCACAGACATACATACAGCATCCATACTTAATAAACAAAATAAAATAACGAAAACAAAGTATCTTTTAAAAAGAAAAACGGAAAACCGTGCATGGTGACACAAGCCTGTCATCCCAGCACTCCGGAGGCGGAGGCAGGAGAATCAGAAGTTTGAGGTCACCGAGGCTATGAAGAAGTTCTAGTACAACCTGGACTGCACGAGACCCTGTCAGGAAGCAGGGCCTGCTGCAGTCCCGGCTCCCTTCACCCCTGAGGAGAGCCCTGGCTTCACCTTCCCCCGCGTCCTGCACCGACTACACCCCACTTCCAGTCGCCCACCCGCCCTCCGAGCTTTCGGGGTCTCTCTCTGCTCGGCCAGGAGCCCTCCACCCTCGCAGTCCCTGTGCCGCCCTCCGCACAGCCGGACCCCACACGTCCCGCGGCAGGGACCCCACGGGGCCTGCTCACCATGTCCGCTCCCTGAGCGCACCCACGCACAAGGCTGGAGGTGGGGAAGCGACGCGGATCTTGGCCAATTAGAGACGGGACCCTGTTGACGAGCAGCCCGAGAAACCGGTCATCGGGCTAAGAACGCGGAGGGGTTCGCAATGAATGTCGGGAATTGTAGTTCTAGCAGGAGCAGGCGCTTTTATGTTTGCTGTCTTTTTCCTCCTTTTCTTATCTTCCTTTCTTGTTTTTTTTCTTAGTGTGTGTGTGTGTGTGTGTGTGTGTGTGTGTGTGTGTGTGTGTGTGTGTGTGTGTGTGTGTGTGTGTGTGACAGACACAGAGCACAGAGACAGAGTCCCTATGTAGACCAGGCTAGCGGGCTCTGCTTCCCTAGTTTGGAGATTTAAGGCACACACCACCACGTTGGACCTTTTTTTTAAAACTGATCTTTAAAAAGCTTCACAGCCTGGAATGATTGTGCACACTTTTAATCCCAGCACTCTGGAGGCAGAGGCAGGAGGATCTCTGTGAATTCGAGGTCAGCCTGGTCTACAGAGTGAGTTCCAGTCCAGCCAGGGATGTCACACAGAGAAACCCAGTCTCGAAAAACCAATAAATTAATAAACAAACAAGTAAGATTCCTTTTATTTTTTAGTATGTGTCTGTATTCGTGTGGGTTTGTGCACCTGACTACAGTGTCCTCGGAGTCCAGAGGAGGGGGCCAGACCCTTTAAACCTGAAGTTACAGCGGCCGGTCATTTGTGGGCTGAGCAAAGTGCTTGGAGCTGGGCTTGGGTCCCAGCAAGAGCAGCACTCACTCCTAACCAATTAACTAACCTCCTTAGCTCCTGATTTGTTTTGATTGGTGGAGGTTGTTTTTTATTTTTTGTTTTTTGAGACAGGGTTTCTTGGTGTAGCCCTGGCTGTCCTGGAACTTGATCTGTAGACCAGGCTGTGAAAGACTCTGGCCAGCCTGAGCACAGTGAGCTTGGCTCTGGCAGGCCTTGCCCTTCTCCCCGAATCCTCTGCCTTGTTAAAAACCATTAGATTACATTCCTAAAGCTAGCCACCAAGGTCTGTTCCCTTATCTGGCCATTTCCTCCTCCTGAGGCTGACTGCCAAGGTCCAGCTATCAAGGCCCCCTTTGGCTCACCTAATTAGCATCCCCAATTAAAATTAAACACCTCATCCTATCGTGGGGTTTCCCCCTTTACCTTTATAAACTGTCATTTGCCTATGCACCACATCTGTCTCCCTTCTATCCAGAGGCAGTCCTTGGTCCTTCTGGAACCAACACCCCTTCCCCCTCTCCCTTTCCCCCGCCCCTTCTCCCTCATCACCGGCTCCTCTACCACCGTGTCCTAGCCCATTCTATCACAGACCTCCCCTTTCCCTCCTCTCAAAAATTACATCTGCAAAGTCATTTGCTGTGCTTTTCTGCCTGAGTCAGAAAGCAGCCACTTTAACTTTTCTTCCCTGCTTAATAAAGAATCTCTCTATGAAAACAGATGTTTGGGTGTTGTCTAATTCGGGGTCCAGGAGGAAGCCCCACTGTGGGTGGGGGATTTCCTTCAGACTGGCCTCAGACTCACAGAGATCTGCCTGCCTCTGCCTCCCGAGTGCTGGGATTAAAGGCGTGTGACAGTGTACCTGGCTCGTTTTTTTGTTTTTTATTGCATTTATTTGTGTGTGTGTGTGTGTGTGTGTGTTTGTGTGTGTGTGTGTAGGACAGAGGACAACTTGCTGGAGTCAGTACTCTCCTTCTATCATGTGGGCCTCAGGGGATCTAACTCAGGTAATCTGGCTTCACAGAAAAGGCCTTAACATACTCAGTGGTCTTGTTGGCCTATTTGTTTTTAGATGGGGTCTGAACTTCGTTCTATGTTATGTGACCAAGGATGACCTTGAAGTTCTGATCCTCCTGCCTCAAGTGACAGATGTGTGTACTGGGTCAGTTTTCTCATTGCTGGGGACGAAGCCTAGATGTGCACAGACAAGCCTTGTACTGTGTGAGTGACCTCCCCAGCTCACTCCACCACCACCCCAGTTCAGAATGCGGCCTGGACATCTGTGTGGCTGCCTTCCCTAAGGCACTCTTCTCACTAGCCATCAGGTGTGGTAGATCACATGGTTGTCTACTCACTTGGAGGGCTGAGGCAGGAGGATGTTTTAAGTCCAAGCTGGTCAAAGGACCTGAGTTCCAACCCCGGCACAACCATGGTGGAAGGACAGAACCAACTCCTGCAAGCTGACCTCTGACCTCTATAGCACTCAAACATACATTATGCACAGACACAATACTAGTTAGAAATTTTTAAAAAGGGGGTGTTCCATGGGCTTGGTGACTCACCTCTTTAATTCCTGTACTAGCAAGACAGAGCAGGCCCGTTTTTGTGCATTTGGAGCTAGCCTGGTCTTCATGACATCCAGGCCCGTCAAGGACACATTATGAGGCAATGGCTCACAAAATAAATCTTAAAACACAGATTCCAAACAGCTCAAACAACAATGGGAAAATTTTGGCTCATGTAATAGAAAATGCTAGAGTAATCCAATTCACAAGGTGATGTAGTGTTGCACACCTGTAATCAGCATTTGGGAGGCTGAGGCTGGAGGTTTGTGAATTTGAGACCAGCACAAGCTGGCGGTCCCAGGTTCTATAAGGAGACCCTGTTTTGTTTCACAAAAAAACAAAAGCCATCATCACATACAACAACCTTGGCTTCAGACATAGCTTGATTAAGAACTCAGTGTGGACCTCGGGACCCTACGGCATTTCCCAGGTAGCTTGGAGGGAGGGCTCCTGAGTGTGAAATCCTGGACACGACTGGGGGTACATGCCCATGGGCAAGAAGTCCACACAGTTGACTGTGTTGTCTCTGTGGGTGATTCTGTCATTGTTTATGAATCCAGGTGGATGTCTGTGCGAGGCAATTCACAGTGACTTTGGTCCTCTGGAGTCAGACTGTCCCATTGAGAGAGGGTGGGCATCTCTGCTTCCCACTGCTGGAGCTACAGACATGCAATGCCTGGCCTTTTTGTGAGTATGTGATTCAGACTCATGTCATCATGCTCTAGGCACAGCTACTTTGTTCTCTGAGCCATCTGGGTCTCATTTATGGTCTGGTCTAGTCTGGTCCAGTGTGCTGGAGTTTTAGGTTAGCTTTGACACAAGCTAGTCACCTGAGAGCAGGAAACTTCAACTGAGAAGATGCCTCCATAAGATCAGGCTGTAGGCAAGCCTGTAGGGCATTTTCTTAATTAGTGATTGATGGGGGAAGGTCCAGCCCATTGTGGGCGGTGCCATCCCTGGGCTGGTGGTCTTGGGTTCTATAAGAAAGCAGGCTGATGGGCAGCAGTGGCACACGCCTTTAATCTCAGCACTCGGGACACAGAGCCAGGCAGATCTCTGTGAGTTCAAGGCCAGCCTGGTCTACAGAGCAAGATCCAGGACAGGCACCAAAACGGAACAGAGAAACCCTGTCTCGAAAAACCAAAAAAAAAAAAAAAAAAAAAAAAAAGCAAGCAAGCTGCTTCTCCATGGCCTCTGCATCAGCTCCAGTCTCCAGGTTCCTGGTCTGGTCTGACCCGGACCGGTCTGGTGTGCTGTCTTTTTCAGACATGATCTCACTATGTAGTTCTGGCTAGCTTGGAAATCTCAATGAATAGTAGGCTGCCCTCTAACTCAGAAATCCTCCTCCTTTGCATCCCGAGTGCTGGAATTAAAGGCTTAGGACTCTACTCCAGGCCTCTCGGGCCTATTTATTTCTAAAAACCTCCCTGTCCCCTCCTGGCTCGAGGTCTGGGCTGTGGAAGCCCTGAGAATCTTTCTAGAACCTGGTGGTCTCTCCTGGGTCCCTTTGGGCTTCACAACCAGGCTTCATCTTGCTCATGTGCAGCCGGTGCTCTTGATTCTGTTTCAGTGTCTGGACCTGAGTGGCCTAGGGCAGTTAGCCAACCCCCTGCCTCCTGCCCCAGTGATGTCCCAGGCACCAAGCTGGGGGAGGGCAGAGCCAGGAAGGGCAGGGCAGATCACAGAGGGTCTGGGAGACCCTGCCAGTGCCATCCAAGGCTGGGGCAACCTTCCCCCCTCCTGCTCCAGGACACAGTGTCACTGGCAGACCCTGAGGCTTGGGTGAAAGGGGAGGGCTGAGCCTAGGAACTTTTTTAAAATCTTGTTTTTACATTGACTTACGTCAGTGGTTCTCAACCTTCCTAGTGCTGCGACTCTTAATACTTTGCTCATGTTGTGCTGACCCCCACCATAAAATGATTTTCATTGCTACTTCATATCTGTAATTTTGCTGTTATGAATCGTAATGTAAATATCCATGTTTTCTGATATCTTAGGTGACCCCTGGGAAAGGGTCATTGTCTCTTTACACCATGTGTGTTTCCTCTGGGAACTGAACTCGGAGTGGCGAGCACCTTTGCCCACTGGATGAGCCATCTCGCCTGCCCTAGGGGATGACCCCCTTTAGAAACTGAAAGTTGTGTGTATGTGCACTATTCATATAGGTGCATGTGTGTGAGTTCCAGGGTATACTTCCCTGTCCCTTCGAAAAAGCCATGAGGACATTAGGTGTCCCCTTTGAGGCAGGGACTCTGAAGGTGAGGCTCAGTTTTCTAGGCTAGATTAACAGCCAGCGAGCCTCCGCCAGAGCTGGGATTAATGGTATGTGCAGGGCACAGGCTTGTTGCCAGAGCGCTGGGGGCTGAGCCACCATGGTGCCCTCTGAGCCGTCTCTCAGCTCAGGACACGTGAAGGAGGAAGGCTGCAACCAGAGCCCTGCTTCCCCCACTGAACTGTTTTTCCATATTTTATGTCTGTCTATTTGTGCCATGGTGTCAATACAGCCGAGAAGCGGGTGGTGTCATGGGTCACACAGCCCCGAGGCCGAGAAGGGGGTGGGGTCTGTGAAAGGGGGTGGGGTCTGTGAAAGGGGTGGGGTCTGTGGAAGGGGGTGGGGTCTGTGGAAGGGGGTGGGGTCAAGTATCTTCTCCATCACCTTCCATCTTCTGCCACTAAGCCCCAGCCATCCTGTCTCCACCTCACCGGCACCCTGACCACATCCGGCTTTTTATATGGGTGCTGGAGATTCGAACTCAGACCCTAATGCTTGCACAGCAGGCTCTCTTACCACTGAACCTTTTCCCTCCCTCTCCCTACTTACATATTTAATCATTCATCTTGTGAATGCTGCGTGTGCGCCGGCGCCTGCGTGAGGAGGTCAGTGGACAACCCGCAGGCGGCTGGTTCTCTCCTTCCACCATAGAACTCAGGTCGACAAGACCGGCAGCAAGTGCCCTTACCCCTGAGCCATTTTGGGGTGGCCTCCTGCTTACTTTTTTAAGCAGTGTCTTTTTTTGTCTCAGGCTGGCCTAGAACACCTGGTCACCATAGGCAACTCACTCTCACTCGCACTGGCACCAGCCATGGTGACACAGCTGTGGACCCCTATCAGACTCACACCTCCTGGAGCAGCTCAGGCCTTCTGGCTTGCCCTTGGTGGCATCCCCTGTGGCTCCTTCTCAGATCACATCCCCACCTTCCACCTGGCCCTGCTCCTCTTGTAATCCGTTTCTACGACGTGCACCCCAAAATCGGTGTAGGAATAAAGGAGGCCTTTGGAGAGGCTGGGTGTGGATACCCCAGGCTCAGGAGGCTCTGGGGGCACGGGGCTGCCCAGCGCTCTCCCGGAGCCGTGGACTTTATTGATGCAGCAGCCCCAGGAAGGGTTATGTGCAGGGAACCCGAGACTGCGGGGATCTCTGTGGAGGCTGCTCCAGCCTTCTGCACGCTACCGCGGCCAGCCGTCGGGGGTCAAGCGGCGCAGGGAGGCTGCGGGACGCAGTGGCTCCGCCAGGGGCCTGGCGAGGAGCAGGGGGTAGGGGAAGGGCCTGGGGAAGTCGCCAGAGGCCCCAGTGGTGGGGGACAGACGCTCGGACTTGATGCTGACCGGGGGCGTCGGAGGGGAGGCCACTCGGCTGGGGGGACCCTCCTCACACAGGCTGCGGGCACTGCTGGAGAGAGGGGCAAGGAAGGTCAGAGAGACCTACAGGTAGATAAGAAATCTTACCGGCCATGGGGTTCTGTGGGTCCCCTCTAAATCTCACAGCCCACCTACAACCCGGTCCAGGCAAGTCTCCCGACGGCCAGGGGCGCCCAACTCACCCTGGCCGGGCCGGGTCCACCGCGTCCCTCGTCGGGGGCCAGGGCGAGGGCTGCAGGGGGAGCGGAGCGGCGTCTCCGGGGCTGCAATCTGCCGGGAGAGGCTGGCTGAGTCGGGCTCCTGTCCGAATCCCGGCCCTCCCCACGCCCGGACTCAGGGCTGGGTCGAGGGACCCCACCGGGCAGGTAAGTCAGACAGGGTGGGCGCACCTGCGGAACCTGGTGGCAGGAAGGCAAAGCTACCCAGAGCGGAGCCGGGGGCGGCGCCGGGGCTCTGCAGGCCGCTGTACAGGCTCCTCTGTCGGGACAGCAAAAAGGGAAAACTGTGGCCAGGGTGTGACCACCTGCCTCCTCCCTTCCTCTCTCTCCCTCCTTTCCTTCCTTCTCCTCTTCCTCCTCCATCCTCTCCCATTGCCCCCTCTCACCGAGGTGCCCAGTCCCCCTCGGGCCCCAACCAGGCCCGCTGGCAGATCTGGCCTCCGCCCATCAGTCGCCAGGTACAGGGGTGAGGGCATCTTGCCGGCGAGGTGGCTCGGAGAGAAGATGGGGTGTCCCAGGCCTGGGGGGGGGGGAGACCCGGGGAGAGAGGGACGGTTAGTGTCACCAGCGAGACCAGAGCCCAGGATCCACCCCCCACCCCCGACCCTGGCTGCTCCTAGCGCTCACCTGGGGGTCGAAAGTGGGGCTGGCGGCTGTGGACAGACGGGACCTCCCCCAGCCCGCCAGGGTCGCAGCCGGGCGGGGCGAGTGGGACCCGGTATGACAGTTCTGAGACCGACATCGCAGGGGTCACCGGCTGCGGACAGAGACGTGGGAGAATGAGGCGGAGGGCCTGCGTGCCCCAGACGTCCCTGAGGGGCGCTCTCCACTCAGGCTTAGATCCAAGGCTGGGGTTGCTGGGTGGGCTCCAGCAGCCTGGTTCGGGGTCCAGGCCTTTCTCTGCGAACCATGGGGTGTCGGATCATCCGAGGAATTGTGGCCGGAAGATTTGTTCGTTGAACCCTTACGTGTCTTTCAAAGCCCTAGTTACAACGCACATTCCACAGGGACTGATTGCTCATCCGCCCAGGACGGCCCTTTATACTACTCTCTGGGTTTCAACCTCAAAATCTGTATTGGAAGTGTGTTTAGGGGTCGGAGGGATTCGGAGAAGGGACATGGAAGTTCTCTTACATAGATCCGAGGCAGGGGCGAAGACGGGCCTCTGTCGCCTCCCAGCGTCCTCAGCAGTTTCTCTTCAGGCCCCTCTGGCCCCTCCTCCACCTCCAGCTCAGGCCCATCCAGGCCCACGCCCCTCCTCTTCAGTGTCTGTAGGAACAGCAGATGACAGGGTGGGCGGGCCCTCGGATCTTAACCGACTCCTGGAACTTGGTTCTAGGGTACCTGAGAGAGGAGACCTTCCCGGGCCAGTCTGCCTAGAGGGATACGCGACAGGCGTGGCCTGTTCCAAGGGGACCCCAGGGACTGAAACCACAATAAGTTCCCCGAGCTCAGGAGCTACCGAGGTCATGCAGCGCGGCTGGAATGCTCCCGGGGCCTGCAGGTGGCTTCAGGTACCTGCAGGATGTCCGCGTTGGTACGGCTCTCATGCGGTTCGCTGTACTCGGTGTATTTGAGCAGCACCCGGTCCATGTCGCTGCTCGCATACTGGAAGAGGCGCTGCGCGCTGTTGAAGATAATCAGCGCGATGTCGCAGTCACAAAGCACGCTCAGCTCATAAGCCTTCTTCATCAGCCCGAACTTGCGCTTGGTGAATGTCACCTGCGCCACAGAGGCGAGATGGAGTTGGGGGGTGGTGGTGAGAGACGGAGTTGGGGGGTAGGATGAGGGCGTTAAAGGAGGGTGTCCCTAAGAGACTGCAGAGCGAGCTTCTCTCTGGCTTCTCTGATTCAGTTTCCATCTGAAACTTTGGAAACTTCTCTGCGTGTCTGCAACTCCACCCAAGTGTCCAATTCTTTTCCGAGACTGGGCCCCGGAAGCAGTTTCTGTCTCAGTCTCCCCAAACTGGCCCCAGGACTCAGACTTCTCTGCAAGACCATTTGGCCTTGGCCTTGCTGTGTCTCTGCCCAGAATGCTACTTCCTCCAATGGCAACGCAACCTGCGAACTCACCTGCCTGTTCCTTTGGTCTAGAATGCGTGAGATCTGGATTTTTTTCCTCCCCATGGTGCCTGGCTATTCTGAGTGACGGTTCTGTAAGAGAGGGCAGAGGGAGAGAGTGAACGGAACAACGCCAACAGTACCAGCCTCTGTCCTGCCTGCTTCATGTCCCTGAGCGACAACGAGGAGGCATGAGGACAAGGAGAAGGCAGGCAGGCCTCTTAACCCAGACAGTCCCTACTGGGCACCAGCTGATGCACTGCATGCTCAATAAATGCAATGCAACATGGAGATCCATGCACTTCCACATCCCTGCACCCAGGAAGCGGAAGCAGGAGGAAGCTGGGTTCCAGGCCAGCCTCAGCTTTACCTGGGAGATGGAGGACAGCCTGGAGTACACCACTTACTCAAATGGGAAGGATCACTTGGGTGCACTCCAGGCAGTGGACACAGACATGGAGGCTGTTTGCCACTGGGGGCGGGTGGAGGATGAGTGGAGACAAGTTTCCTCTGTCCACCACACTGGCCCTACCCTTGGGTAGGCAGCAGGTGTCTCTGGGCCACCTCATCCACCCTGTTTTTTGTTGGTTTTTGTTTTTGTTTTTTGTTTTGTTTTGTTGAGACAAGATCTCTCCATGTAGCCCTGGCTGTCTGGAACTTGCAATGTAAATTAGGCTGGCCCCAAACTCACAGAGATCCGCCTGCTTCCGCTTCCGGAGCACTGGGCTTAGTCATGTGCCACCACACCCAGTTCTTTTCTTTAATTTAGTGAATTCTGAATAAAATTCACTATGTTAAAGTGCATGATTAAATGGCATTTGGTGTGTTTTCCTGTACCGTATACTCATTACCTTAGTCTATTTCCAGAACATTCCATGGTCATCAAGGCAGCAGCAGTTGCTCCTGCTCCCTGCCCCCCTCCCCGTTCCCTCTGCTTCCTGGATCCATGGAGTTCCCTGTTCTGGACATCTCCACACATGGGGTCACACACCATCTGGGCCTAGGGGCTCCTCACATTTTCATTATGGAACTTGGAAGGAGAGTGTTCTGAGACACGATTTTGCCAAGTAGTCCAGGCTGGCCCAGAACTCAAAATCCCCCTGCCTCAGCCTCCAAGGTACCAGCAAAAAAGGTGTGGTCACCACATCCCCCTCAGGGAAAATGCTCTGCTGTGTTTTTGCTGCACAGTCTTGAGGAAAAGTCACCCCTGGCAGACCTGGGGACTCCACCAAAGGGTTCACATGGGGACTTGGGAAGCTCCTGGCCTCCATGGTAGAGAGCCTGGGTCTCCTTAGTGGGGCTTCCAGAAGTTCTAGACTAGTCTGGGCTATGGTGAGAACTTAAACAAATAAACTTAAATAAAGAGGCAGGAGGACTGCTGGAGTCTAGGAGCTCTAGGCTAGTCTGGGCTTCATTGCAGGATTGTCTCAAAAGAGGGAGGCTAGGGAGATAGCTCAGCTGATAAAGTGCTTGCTGTGTGAGTGTGAGGACTGACGCCACCACTCAAGAGCACAGGTCTGCAGCCCTTGCACTGGGAGGCAGAGCCAGGCAGATGCTCCGCTCCGGGCCAGCCAGTCAGCCCAAAGGAGCAAGCTCCGCCGCCGTTAGTGAATGTCTCACAAAGTGGGGTCTCAGGAGGAGGGGCTAGAGCACTGGTTTCACAAGAATGAAGACCTGAGTTTGAATCCCAGGACCCACATGAATTCTGGGTGCCCATGTCTAACCCCAGTGCTGAGAATGGGGGGCACAGGAGGAGTCCTGGGGCTTGGTGGTCATGAGCAGGGTTCAGTGAGAGACCCTGTCTGAAAAGAATAATGTGGGAAGTGAGATCAGGGCACAGTACACATACACATACACACACACAAAGTACACATACACACACACATACACACAGTACACACACACACAGTACACACACACACAGAGGAAAGAACAGAGCTAGGGGTCTAGGGCACTACATCCTGCCTACAAGCCTGGGCTCCCAAAGACCCTGACCAGGGGGCTGAAGGCTGGGCCTGGGACACATGACTTAGAGACAGAGAAGTAACTGGCCATTCTCAGATGACCTGATCTGAGCCTTTTTTTCTCTTTCTTTTCTTTCTTTCTTTTTTTTTTTTTTTTCTTTTTAGGAGATAGGGTCTCTATAGCCCAGGCTGGCCTCAAACTCACTGTAGCGAAAGCAGGCCACTGTGTTGGGGATCTAGAACCCTTTCACAATACAAAGGTATCTGTTTCCCACAGGGAGGCCGAGACAGACACAGGGGCCCTCACCCTGTTGGGGACAGTCCCCTCTGCAGACTAGGGGGCCATACAACCGCTCTTGCCTCACAAGTGGCTGAGGCTTCCAGTCAGTGGTCACCTTAGGGTCACACGGGCCTGCATCCATCTCCCCGTGGGGATGCCTCTCCCTCAGCCTCCACCTGCTGTCTTGAGAGTTGGGTGGGTGACAGGTAGACAGAGCATGACCAGTGCCATCCTTGGCTGGTAATGAGCTCCTAAGAACATGAGCTGGAGGCCTCAAAGGGTGGTTCACCCTCAAAGGGTGGTTCACCCTCAAAGGGGGGTTCACACCTGTGATCCTAGCACTCCAGAGGCCGAGGCAGCAGGATGACTGAGAGTTCTGGGCTAGCCTGGGCTGCAGGGTGAGTTGCTGCCTCAACAAAAAAAGGAAATATTGTGTTTCTGAGCTGAGATCACTCCCGCCAGTGATACTAGCACTCCGGAGGCTGTGGCAGGGGGTTTCTTGAGCTTTGGAGTCAGTCAGACCTACAAGGCCTACATAGTGGGGCTCTGTCTGAAAAAAAAAAAACAAACAAAAAGATATGGTGGCACACACCTTCCATCTCAGCACCGAAAACGTAGAGGCGGAGGATTAGGAGTTCTAGGCCAGCCTCAACTAAACAGTAAATCTGAGGCTAACCTGGGCTACATGAGACTCTGTTTCCCTCCCATAAAAAGAAAAAGAAGTCCAGATCCACTGAACTGGCCAGGGTTGCTGCCTAATCCCCAACTTGAGGACTGACTGTGGCTCCCCATCTTCCTAGGAGTCCTGCATATCCAACAGTGTGGAATACTTCAGCTAACATAGGTGAGAAGCTATGGGCTAGCCTCCACCCTCTTGGAGCTGGGTCTGAGTCAAATCCAAGAAACAGATCCAAAAACAGCAGGCCCTGCTCCAGCTTCTCTTACTAAATTTAACCCCCTCGCTAATTTTACCCTTAGCTGGAGTCAGGCCTTTCCCAGGGCTGGGATGTGTGGTCAGAGCCCAGGCAGGTCCCTGGAGGCTGAAAGGGGGCACTGGACCGGAGGTTCCCCTGGCCAAGATGACTCCGGAAATGCCCCCACCCCCGGGTCCCGTGACAGCCAGGCCAGGCTTGGACCTGAGTCACTGGGTCCTAGAAGACCTGAGGGCAGCTCCCTGTGCCCTTGAGATGTGAGGCAGGGACAATGGTGGGGGAGGGCTGGAGGTGGGGTGCAGGGAGAAAGGATGTGGGGGCTTTCTCTGAACAGACCTGAGGGCAGACAGGGAAGCAAGTTCCTAGCAGAGGGAACAGTGGCTGCAGGGTTCTGCAGCGGGAGGGGCCAGAGCCTGGAGCAGGGCTAGGGCCTCTGCCTCCAGCACACAGGTGACTTTGAGAGAGTTGTGGAGAAACAGGCTTTTTATTTTCATTTCTTGAGACACGATCTCATATCCTAGAACTCATTCTGTAGACCAGGCTGTTCTCACAGAGCTCTGCCTGCCTCTGCCTCCTCAGTGCTGGGATTAAAGGCGTGCACCACCACACCCAGTTTGCTCTGCAATTCTTCTGTAGCTGAGGATGCCCTTAAACTCTTCCTGAGAGTTTTGTATGCTGCTGGGGATGGAACCCAGGTCTCCACAGGTGCTAGGCAAGTGTTCCACCTAGAGAGCCACAAGTCCAACCCAACTGAACCTGGCTGGGTGTGTTTACTTGTTTTCTCTGTGATAAAAACGTTGTAAATGAATTTATTATTTCATGTGTATGTGCTTTTCTGCATGAATGTCTGTGCATGTAGGGCTGCATGCCTAGTGCCCAAGATGGCCAGATGTTACAGACAGCTGTAAGCAGCCACGTAGGTGCTGGGAATTGAACCCAAGTCCTCTGGAAGGGCAGCCAGTGCTCTTAACCTGAGAAATCTCTTCAACCCCCTAATTTAATTTTTTGTTTCTTTGTTTGTTTGTTTTTGTCTTTTGAGACAGGGTTTCTTTGTAGCTTTGGAGCCTTTCCTGGAACTCACTCTGTAACCCAGGCTAGCTTTGAACTCACAGAGATCCAACTGCCTCAGCCTCCAAGTGCTGGGATTAAAAGCGTGTGCCAGCTGGGTAGTGGTGGCGCTCGCCTTTAATCCCAGCACTGGGGAGGCAGAGCCAGGCGGATCTTTGTGAGTTCAAGGCCAGCCCGGTCTATAGAACGAGATCCAGAAAAGGCGCAAAGCTACACCGAGAAACCCTGTCTCGAAAAAAACCAAAAAAAATAAATAAATAAATAAAATAAAAATAAAAATAAAAATAAAAGCGTGTGCCACCACTGTCCTGCAATTTAAAATTTTTACGTGTATTAGGGATTTGGGGTTTTGTTGTCACAGGATGTCACTATTAAAACACGATGACCTTGAACTCACACGTATCTGCCAGCCTCGGCCTCCCCAGTGTTGGAACTAAGGGCACAACCACTGCTCCTAACTACTCATTTTTATTTTTTATTTTTTGACACAGGGTCTAGGTTGATTTGAACTCCTGATCCCCCCTCCCTTGGGCTCGAGTGCTGGGATGACATTCAGACTCTCAGGGGAGCAGGTGGTTGGGGTCAGGGTGCAGTTAAGGGGGGTGGGCAGGAGGATAGGGCTCTGCCCAGTCATGGGTGCCTGATTGAAATTCCAGCACCCACATAAGGAACCAAGTGTGTACCCCATCTTCCCTGGGGAGGTTGAGGTGGGGCCTACTGGCCAGTCTGAATCTGAGCTCCAGGGTTAGTGAAAGACCTTGTCTCAAACAAGGTGGAGCCAGGCCTTTAATTCCAGCCTTGGGAGGTAGAGGCTGATAGATCTCTGTGAGTTCAGAATGGCCAGGGCCACATAGTGAGATGTATAGTGACTGAGGGAGACACCCCATGTTGACCTCTGGCCTTCATACAACACACAAGAAAGAAAGATGAGACACCCCTCCTAGCTCCCCTCCCCCAGCTTCCCTGCACACTTCCTCTTAGACCTCCCCAGCGGACACCCTGCCCAGAAATACACGAGAGAATGCAAATCTCCACTCACTCAGCACGGGCTGGAGACCTGTGTGGCCCAGGTGTGAAGGGCCAAGAGGAGTGCGGAGGCGGAGGCGGCCGCCTGCGCTGGGCAGACCTATCTGTACTTCCATGCAAATTACCCAGCCACAGACTGACCCGGGTGCCTCTGCTCCAGATGTCGGGGTGATCGGAATGTGGGGAGGAAGGGGCATAAGGAGGCAGCTGAGGACAGTGTTGTCTAGCCAGGAAGGGAGTATTCAGCAGGGCATAGTGATGCAGATCTGTCATCCAGGACTGGCAAGGTAGAGGACAGAGGATCAGGAGGCCAAGGTCATCCAAGGCTACATAGGTACTTGGAGGCCAGCCTGGGCTACATGAGACCCTGCCTCAAAAATAAACAAATAATCAACTAATTGACATGAAATTTAAAAAAAAAAAAGCCTAAAATGCCCACACTGGCTCATGGCCATCACAGGGACTGTGTCCATCCAGGGTAGAGTAGTGTGAAAGGGAGAGGCAGGCTGGGTCCTGGAGGAAGAAGTACTGTGCACAGTGAGAAGAGGGTCTGTAGCCGTGCTGAGTAGGGCTGATGGGGACACTGGGGGCTGGTATGTGGGTGACACACATGGCCTGGGTGGTCCAAGAGCCAGAGTCTCAGGTCTGAGCACAGGGGGTGGGTTGCTGTGGAAATCATAGCATCTACGACAGGCAGGAGGGCTGTTTCCAGCGGAGTCAGTGCAAAGGTCCCGCAGGGAGGCAAGGGGGTAGGTCCGCTGCTGTCCTGCAGAGTCAGGAGACCTGAGGTCATCCAGGGATCCAACAGTGGAAGGAGAGAACCCACTCCAGGAAGCTGTCTTCTGAACACCACACACTGCTTGAGGCATGTGCACACACACACACACACACACACACACACACACACACACACACACGGATAAATTAACGATTGTTAATTTTTTGTTTTAAAGGCAGGGTCTCACTATGTAGCCCTGACTCTCTTGGAACTCACTATGTAAACCAGGCTGGCCAGGACTGAGGTCTACCTGCCTCTGCCTCCTTCACGATGGGATTAAAGGGGTGTGGCACCACACCTGGCTATGAATGTAATTTTTTATTAGCACCTCCCGCCCCCCATCTCTCTCAGACCTCTGTCTGATGGGATTTGTGGTTAGAAAGTCAATCAACAGGCTGGGCGGTGGTGGTGCACACCTTTAATCCCAGCACTGGGGAGGCAGAGGCAGGCGGATCTCTGTGAGTTCGAGGCCAGCCTGGGCTACAGGACAGGCAGGGCTACACAGAGAAACCATCTCGAAAAAAGAAAAAAGAAAAAAAAAGAAAGGCAATCAACAAACTCTCCTGAAGGTCTTACAAGCCACAAACTATCACCTCCCTAGGTTGGTGAGGCCTCTGGGTCCCTAGGTGATGGAAACGAGGGTGACTAGGAGGGATCCCACCTTCCAGTAACCTTTAGCCTCTTACCAAATGAGGCCTCGGTCCCCCCCCACCCCAAATGAAAACAGGTTAGAAACTCCCCTCCCACCCGGGCCTTTCAATTTGTCTTTCCTTCCCAGAAGCCAAATTTGGACTTCAGGATGTTGAGTGCCAGGCCACGTCCAGCCTCCTGCTTGTTCCCCACGATGGGCCACCGGGCTGCACAGGGACCCACAGCCCAGCGCGAGCAGAGAAAGCAGAAGTGAGAGGCAGGTGGGAGCCAGGCCCGCGGGACACGCGGCCTCACGCAACCCGGGCTGCGGTTTCATCACCTGCTCCCAGGACTCCTCATTACGAAGACAGGAAGCGCCCCCTGGAAAACCGGGACCCCTCCCCGCCCTCTCCTGGGGGACGAGCCGCTGAGAGCGACCCCAGCTGCCCATCTCCCCGCAGCTGCAGCCGGCGACACGCCCCTCCGCACTGGGCGGGGCCTGTAGGGCAGGGGGCGGGACCTCGCCCCCCTCAGCTCGGCCGAGCACCTGCCGGGCTGAGCAGGTGTGTGTGCTGCAGCTTCATCACCAAAACCGGGTCAGTCTGGACCGCCCAGGGGTGCCTGGCTGCCTAGTCCTTTCAGATGGCTTCGGGGTCACCTCTCCTCAGCCTCTGGGCAGGGGACAGACCAGTATAAAGGTCCCAAGTAGTCCCATGCTGGGTACTGGGCGGCTGGAAGAGCTGGAGAAACATTCATCAGATGGACAGATTGGGAAGAGACTACTTCGGACCACGGGAATATAACAACGGATCCCCAAAACACTCCGGGATCCTTGCCTACAATAGTCTTCAAAGGATCTGGCCTAGTGTAACACTTGTTACTCCAGAGTTCAGGAGGTGAGGCAGGAGGATTGCTTTCAGTTCGAAGCCAACTTGAGTAAATAGTGAGTTTCTGGGTAGCCTGGGCTACAGTGAAATCCCATCTCACAAAACAAAAACATAGAGATACCCCTAAATCCACACAGCTCTCCAAACATTAACCCCAACATGAGACCAGCTACGGAATCTCCAAGTACGCAGATGCACGCAGCTTCAGATGCACGCAGCTTCCACCACCCAGACTGCCACAGACCCAGCCAGTCCCCTCAGACATGCAGGGAGACCCCTAAACACTCACACATCCTCCCTCAATAGCTCTGACATATGCAGACCTCTAGATCCACACTGGACCCTATGACATGCATGCATCCCTAGATACAGGTGGCCCTGTCCCTGTGGAGACAGCCCTGCCCCAGCTTCCCTACTGAGGTGGGTGCTCAGCATTTAGCATGAGGCTCTGAGAGATCTGAGGGGGTGGGGCAAATCTCATTTCCAGAATTCTAGGAAGGTCCCCGGCGTTCCTGTGTCCATGGGTCCCTCTGGTGTCTCTGAGGGAACCGAGGCTCAGTTGAAAACCTCTGATCTGTTCAAGGTGGGGGTCACAGATGGTGAATTCAGTGGGACCAACACTGTGTCAGGAGCCATACTGGCCACTGGCTGGCTGTCCAGAGCTGGGTCAAGGGCCAACAAGTGCTATTCCAAGTTGCTTTCTTCCTTTTGGGCTGAAGATATGTTGATATGCAGGGTGTGTGCTAGGCCAGCCCACTCCTTGTCCTCGGTCCCCTTTAAGGACCTCATGGCACACAACACAAACCTCAGGCCACAGACGGCCTGTGGCCAACAATGTGAGACCCTGCTCTGTAAGACATTCTCATCCAGTTGAAGTCTGGATTCCATCCCCACCACCCCATGGAAACAGGCATAGTACACACCTGTAATACCAGCACAAAGATGTTCAAGGACGCTTCAACTACATGAATTCAAGGCCAGCCTGGACTACGTGAAACCCTATATTAAAACAAAACAAACCACACTTGGTGGTACATGCCCTTATTCCTGGCACTGTGAAGCAGAGGCAGGCAGATCTCTGAGTTCAAGACCAGCCTGGTCTACATAGTGAATTCCAGGCTAGCCAAGGCTACATAGTGAGACCCTGTCTCAGAACAACAGCAACAACAAAAATGAAAAACAAAACAAAAACCCTGCACATAAAATAAAAATCAAGTTTAACAAAGAGAGACAGAGAGGGGGATTTGGGGGAGAGATGTGGCTGAGGAGAAGGCTCAATAGGTCAGATGTTTAAGCATGTGGACCTGGGTTTGATCCCCAGACCCCATACACAAGCCAGGCAGAGCCTGAGGACTTGATGGTTGGCCAGTCTTTCCAAAAGGCAAGTTCCAGGTTTGGTGAAAGACTGTCTCAAAAGGTGAGAGGGCACCCATAGGTGTGATCACCCACCTGGTAATGGCCACAGCTCCAGGAGCAGGGACAGACCCATGCTCGGAGCCTGATCCTGCTGCCCATGTCAGGGGTACCCAAGGCCTCCAGACATGTCCCTCGAGCCTCCACAGTGGCTGCAGGGACAGCCCAAGATTTCCCTCTTTGTTCCACAGAAAGATCTTCCCTCAGGGAATTGGTCCCCAGAGGCCCAGGCCTCCCTGCTTGGGAAATTAACACATCTGTCAGCACTGGGCGGAAGGGACTCTGCCCACGGCTTCCAGACTAGTAGCTGGAAACCTGAGATGAGGTGTGGGGACATTCTGTGTCCTGCTTTGTGTGCCCAGAAATGTCAGGGACACCCAGGCAAGGGGTGGCAGACAATAGGCTCCCCTCTGGCCGTCAACGGCAGATACATAACTGTGCCTGGGAGGTCTGTGTGGAAGGAATGGGAAGAATAGCTTGGTCTGGTAGCTTGTGCCTGTCATCCAGCAATTGGGAGGTAGAGGCAGGACCAGGAGGCTAGCCTCAGCTGCACAGTGAGTTTGAGGGTGGCCTGGGCTGCATAGGAGCCTATCTAAAAAAGGAAAGAAAAAATGGGACACCTGGGCCAGTGACTGTGACAGTGGCCATCTGAGGAGGGGCCTGAGGACGCCATCCAGGTAGCCTGCCCGGTGGACAGGAGAGCCAGTGCAAAGGTCCTGAAGAGGGAGGCTGATGCTGATGTGAAGCCTGTTCCTAACCAAGACACCTGGGTGTCTTCCATCTACCCTTGGGGAACGCCCACGCCCTCAGGGTCGGACCCGGTGAGTGAGGGCTGCGGAAGTGGAGCGCAGGGAGCAGAGCACTATGGGATGCGTTATGTTGATCCAGGGTTCTCAGATTTAGTGGCTGTAGTGGAGAGGGCGGTTTTGTAGGAGGAAACCTGGACGGCACACAGCAGGAAGACCACCAGGGCTGCGGGTTGGGAAAGATGAGACAAGCCTGAGTATGCACACAGCTGTGGTGGCACCAGGCCTTCACCACCATCGCTGCCCCCTTCTTGTCCTCACCCCGACTTGGAGTAAACTAAGACCTAAAGAGGATGAACAGGGGTGAGCGGCCTCTCCTCAGCCCTTCTACGTGGAAACAGCTCACAGTATCTATTACGATTGAGCGCCTACTGTTTGCCTAAGCCATTGACACATGACCCGCCTCAGAGAAACAGCCCAGCTACTGAGAGACATGGGTCCTCCTAATCAGAGGAAATGGGCTTCTCCTCAGGGCTGGGTGGCAAGACTCCCAGGTTCCCAGTTAGGAGCAGGTTTGGGCAGAAGTGTCAGCCTGCCACACTCCACACTGGGGAGGGGGTCTGCTTTTGTCATCCCAGACTGGGTATGTCAGGACAGATACACATGTCCCTGGCAAAGCCAGATACAATGGCATATGCCTATCATCCTAGCTCTGAGATGCAGAAGGATCAAGAGCTCAAGGTCATCCTTAGCTACACAGCGACTCTGAAGCCAGCCTGTGATACATGAGACTGTCTCAAACAAACAAAACAAAAACAACAACAAACCAGGAAGCCAGTCGGTGGTGGTGGTGCATGCCTCTAATCCCAGCACTCTAGAGGCAGAGGCAGGTGAATCTCTGTGAGTTCGAGGCCAGCCTGGTCTATAGAGCGAGTTCCAGGAAAGGCAAAGTTACACAGGGAAACTTTGTCTTGAAAAACCAATAAAACAAAACAAAACTCCTGGAAACCAAGTTTGGGCTCAAGTTGCCTTGCCATGGTCACAAAGGCAGACAGAGCTCAGAGAAGGGGAGTACCTTAGTAAAGGTGGGTGGCGGTGGTTAGGTCCTCTACCATAGCTTCTGTTCTCTAAGGGCCTGGGAGTAGCCTTGAGCCCCACCTTTCTCCTAGGGGGCTGGGTTTCCCCACCTGCCCTTAGGATCCTCTCTTCGGAAATCCAGCCTCATAAGCTGGGCCTGGTGACATCTGTCACCCCAGCACTGAGGAGGTGGGAGCAGGGAGATCGGGCCTTCAAGGCTGGCCTGGGCAACTTTCGAGCTGAAGAGAAGCTCAGTGGTTCAGAGTGCTTACCACTGTTGCAGACGACTCGAGTTTGCTTCCCAGTACCCACAGCAAGTGGCTCACAACTTCATCTCACAGGTACCCTCTCTCCCCCTATACATAATATTTAAAAATAATAAAAAAAAGCTGGTTGGTGGTGGCACACGCCTTTAATCCCAGCACTCGGGAGGCAGAGGCAGAAGGATCTTTGTGAGTCTGAGGCCAGCCTGGTCTACAGAGTGAGACCCAGGAAAGGCACAAAGCTACACAGAAAAACCCTGTCTCGAAAAACCAAATAATAATAATAATAATAATAATAATAATAATAATAATAATAATAACAATCTTTAAAACAGTAAAGAGAAAAATCCAAGCCAGCTTTCACATGGCCTCCAGCCTTAAGTATCCCCAAATTCTGTCCCCTTCAGGGCAAGTTTTGTTTTGTTTTTTTTTGGTTTTTTTTGAGACAGGGTTTCTCTGTGAAACAGTCCTGGCTGTCCTGGAACTCACTCTGTAGACCAGGCTGGCCTCAAACTCACAGAGATCACCTGGCTCTGCCTCCAGAGTGCTGGGATTAGAGGCGTGCACCACCACCGCTTGGCTCAGGACAAGTTTTGTTCTCTCTTTAGCTACAGAGTGGGTGACAGACCCAGCCTGGAGGGAGCAAGCCTTTTCAGAGGCCTCTGCAAACTTAGCAAGCAAACTGAAAACACTGATCCTTCTAAACTGAAGTAGATCCCCCCCACCTCCAGGGCCCTGGATGGAACTTGCACACGTTCACAGGCGATCTCCCCAGATACTCACTGCTGAATTCTAGTTAAGCATTCTCCCCAACCCCTGTCCACCAAGGGCTCTTTTGAACCTGGGTTTGTTCACAACAGTCAGAATTCCTGTCCCCAGTCCCATAAGGCCATAGTCCTCAACTTTCCCAGGAAGGACTCTAAGGCAAGCAGGTGGAGGCCTAGACTGTGTCTGAACTCTGTCTGCATCTAGGGCTGGGGCTGGGCAGGGTCCTGGAGGCAGGGAGCGGGTCAGGACCATGAAAGGGACACTGGCTCGGTGTCTGTGAATTGTTCCCGATGCAGTTTCTAAGGAAGACACATGCCCGAAGGAGACAGGCAATGGCTGCCAAGTGGTGTGCACCCCAAGAGGGGTGTGCACCCCAAGAGGGGTGTCTCAGCTCAGAGACGTAACTTCATCACAGAACCAACCCTCACCAAAACTTCAAACAGTGTCTCAAGCAGGGACACATCTGTGATCTCACATTTTGGAAACTGAGGTAGGATTGACGAATGCTCAAGGCTAGCCTGGGCTACATACAGAAACCCTATCTCAACCTTTCAACCCCCCTCTACCCAAAAGAAAGAAATTCACAAACACAGCCATCAATGGGTACACATCTGTGATTGTGACACTTGAGAGACCAAAAATAGATTGCCGTGAGGTCCAGGCTAGCCTGAGCTACAGAGGTGTCTTTCTTTGCCAAAGTCTCACTATATAGCTTTGTCTGGCTTAGGGCTCATTATATAGACCAGGCTGGCCTGGAAAGATCTGCCTGGCTCTGCCTCACTGGGATTAAAGGCATGCACCACCAAACATGGCTACACAGACTTCTAGGCCAACCTGGGCTACAGACAGACCCTTTCTCAAACTCCCAAAAGAACCCTCAAACCATGGAGTGTGGTCACACTTGAGATCCCAGCACTTGGACGGCTAGGGAAGGAGGGTTTGAGGCTGGCCTGGCTACATAGTGAATTCCAGACTAACCTGGACAAAGACCCTGTCTCAAACTCCCTCCTCTCAAGGGGAAGAAGCCTCCAACAGTTGAGTGTGGTCACAGGCTTGTGATCACAACACTCTGGAGACTGAGGTAGGAGGACTGCTGTGAACTTGAGGCTGACCTGGGCTATATAGTAACTTCCAGACTAGCTTGGGCTAAACCGAGACCCTACTCAGCAAACACTCCAGGCCCCCTACCCCTCAGACACCGCACGCACACACTGCCCTCTGCACCCACCGTGCCCGGAGCCGCGCACACCTCTGCAGTCCCGGAGTAGGTCCCCCCCCGGAGCCGCGCACACCTCTGCAGTCCCGGAGTAGGTCCCCGCCGGCCGCACCTGCCTGCTAGTCCACGCGTCTGCTGAAGCTGCAGCACTGAGCTCCGCTCCTGCCGGGCCGCAGCCGCCTTCCCGCGCAGCCCCGCCCCCGAGAGGTGATTGGATGGAGGTGGGATCATTTGCATAGGAGCGGATGCTTGGGAGAATCCTGGCTGATCCGAAGTAACTGAGACTAGAGAAGCAGGGCTTGGCAGTGCATGTCTGTGAGTTCGAGGCCAGTTTGGTCTACAAAGCGAGTTAACAAAGAAAACATATCTGGAAAACAAAACAAAACAAAACAAAATACCACCACCAACAAAAAAACGAAAGAAAGAGGGGGTGGGAGAGATGGCTCAGCGGTTAAGAGAACTGATTGCTCTTTCAGAGGACCAGGGTTCAATTCCCAGCTCCCACACGGCAGCTAACAACTGTCTCTAACTCCAAGATCTGACACCCTCACATAGACATACATGCAGGCAAAACACCAATAAACATAAAATAAAAATAAATAAATTATACGAAAGAAAGGGAAAAAAAGGAAAAAGAAAACAGGGTCAGGTGGCCAGTTGAAACTGCTATGATGAACAGAGTTCAATCCCTGGTACTTGAATGGTGGAATCTGACGTCCCTACGCTGTGGCCCACATATCTATATAAATAAAGATGGTTTAAAAAACAATACAGGGCAAGGATGCATGTAAACAACTGGGTTTCTCCATGAGGTCACCTCACAGTGACCCTGGCCTTAACTTGGACCTTGTTCAGAGCTCTGCCACTGTTAGCCCAGACCACACACTGCCGCCTGTTTTGAGGACACAGTCTGCCCTCCCAGCTCTTCCAGCTGGAGTATGCTAAGTTTCTGGATCAAGGGCATCCTGGGCAATTCTGAGACTCTTCCTCTAAATAAAGAAATAAATTGGGCCCAGGTACTCAAGAGGCTGAGACAGGAGGATGGTGAGTCTAAGGCCAGCCCAGACGACTTGGTAACACCGTGGCGGAAAATGAATACATGAGTAAATAGGAGGCGTGAGGATGTGATGGAGTGCTTGCCTGGTCTGCAGCAAGTCATCTTCCATCCCCAGCACTGAGAGGACAAACAGCGCCAGTGTAACCTTAGCATTAACACGGCAGAGGCGGGGATTGCTTCAAGTTCCAGGGCAACCTAGGCTACTGACTGAGACTGTCCAATAAATAAATAAAATAATTCCTTAGAGCCCCGATTCTGCTGGCAAATGGGACCAAGCCAGGCTTTAATGCTGGCTCGTGGCCTCCTGGGATCACCTATGTAGCCCCCCAGCTGTGCCTCCGGCCAGTGTCCTGGACTTCTACTGGACCCCGCTGACCTTGTGACTTTACCCTGTCCTCTTCTGGTCTTCCACCGCAGAGGGAAGGTCACTGTGTGGGGCTCCCACCCACCCTCAGCTGGAGTCCCAGCACCATCCTGCATAGGGCCATGGCCAGAAGAAGACCCAGGCCAGAAGTGCTTGAGGTGAGCGTCAAAGGGAAAAGAATTACAGGATCAGAGGTCAGGGACAAGGCTGGCTGTGGAGTGAAGGCCCAGGACGGTGGAGTAGTCTCTCTATTCCCCACTCCCCAGATCTTGGGAGGTGGGGCTGGGCCAGTGGGTCAGTGGGAGGGCGGACCAGAACTGTGGACGAGAGCCATACCAGGAGCACGGGGAGTGCTTCCCGGAAACTGGGACATCGGCAGTGGGTTTTCCAACATGAGGAGTTTGCCCCTGGGTGAAGGACTTTGGGGTGTGGGGCAGGAGCACAGCTGACCGGGGGGCCTCTGCCCTGTTCCACACCTGTGTAGCTGGAACCCTGCCTGTCGGTTCAGCACGATTTCCCAGCCCCCCGACCGTGTTTCACTCAGGGCTCAGGGCAGTCCTCTTGCCTTAGCCCCTAAGCATTTGGATGACAGCAGTGAACCACTTCCCATAGTGGTTGCTCCAGACTCAAATAGATTCGCGCTGTGCCCTCGCCCAGTTGCTCACTCCACACTCACAGGTGTCCCCAGGACACACCGAGATCCGCGCCCAGCCTGGGGGCTTCTGCCTGGGCTCCGAGATGAAGAACAAGGCTCCTGTAGGTGAAGGAGCCTGGGGAGCCTCGGCCCCCCGGGGCCCCGCTGTTTACCTGGCCACCTCCCCCTGGCTCTGATGCAACCCGCAGGCTCTGGTTACGTGAGGGCGGCAGCTGCAGCCGGCCCGGCCAGGGCCCAACCCGCCCACACAAAGCCACGCCCCACACCCACAGAGGCTCACCCCACTGCCCTGACCCCTTCAATCCCATCACCCTCAGTGTCCCTGGAGGGATGGTCAAGTTACTACCTCTGGTTATTCAGGTGAGGCGGTGCATGAGTGGATGGAGCGAGGGACGAGGAGGTCTGAAAGCAAAGGCTCTTTGCTTCTTGGATTTTTTGCTCTCTCTCCTGTGAGGAGCCGAAGTTGGCTTCAGATTACTTATGTAATAACAACCCTGAGCCTGGCGTGGTTTCAAATGCTTTTAGTCCCAGTACTCAGGAGGCAGAGGCAGGAGGATCGCTCAGTTAGAGGCCAGCCTGGTCTGCAGAGCGAGTTCCAGGACAGCCAGGATTACATAAAGAGACCTTGTATTGGCAACAAAACAAAGGGATAACCCTACATTTCTGACCCTCCTGCCTCGGTGCGGGATGTCAGGCATGTGCGTCTGCCTGGCTGTTTGAGACAGGGTCCCACTCTGCAGGTCTGGTTGACTGCACTGCGGCAGTGCTGTGGTGACAGGCGTGAGTCACCAGGGAAGGGCTGAAAGCTTTCTGGGGGCCCACTTATCCTGGGATTAGAAAACCCCGCCCCTTTGAGGGGCTTGCTGTGCGATCACTGGCTGGTCACTTCACCTCTCTGCTAGTGGATAAAGTAGGGACAAAAGCCACAGGTTCTGGGGGAACCATTTCTCTGTCCTTCCCATCCTCTGAGAACCTCCTCCCTCAACTCCATCCACCCAGTGCTGGGGTGCATACATCAGACTCCACGTCCTCCACCGGGGACTCCTGGGAGCCAGGCCCAGCATGCTGGCACCAAAGACTGTCTGCATGGGTCTCTTCAAGACCTGTAGACCCTGAAGACAGCCTGTGAAGAGGAGGGCAGAGCCACATCTGGGGCACACACAGGTCTGTTCCTGGATAGAGAAGGCTTCCCGGAGGCTAGGGGCAGAGAAAGCAGGAAATGAAAGACAGGCTTGGGGCGGGGAGCACACGGAAAGCCAGAGGGGCCGCAGGGTGGCTCAGAGCTTAAGAGTACATTCTGTTCTTGCAGAAGACTGATTTCAGTTCCCAGCACCCCCATGGAGGCTCACAACCAACTTTAACCCCAGCACCCTCTTCCTGCCTCCTGAACACCCGCACTTCTGCATACCCACACATATACGCAAAACTAAAAATAAAGTAAATCTCTAAAAAACATAGTAAGTTTTATTTATACTTTACAATGAAATGTTTATTAAAAAGCTAGCAACGCTGGGCCTGGTGGTGCTGGGCTGTGACCTCAGCACGGAAGAGCTGAGGCACAGGGTCTGAAGCTCATGGCCGGCCTGTTACATAGCAAGAGCCGTGTCTAAAAGGAAATCAATTCAGGAACTGTGAGATGCTCAGTGGAAAAGGTGCTAGCTGCCAAACCGGATGACCTGAGTTTGGTCCCCATAGTGGGAAGACACCCCAAGCTGTCCTCTGACCTCCTCCACATATATGCCATGATACTAATGTGCCCCCCAATAAAATAAATGCAAAAGTTTCAAAAGTCATAAGCACAGGCCACCGTGGGTTCCCTTCCAGCCCTGACAGGTCTGGAGGAGCCTAGTCTTCACTCAAGGTCAGACCCCTTGCAGGTTATTCCCAGCCAGGTGGCTGCTAGGTTCCATCTTGCTTGTCCCATGGCACAGGAAGGTCATTGCCTGTCTCCAAGTTACCGAGTGAGGTGGGGAGGGGAGGCTGTGAGCTTTGGTTGGAGCAGTGTGGGGACAGATATAAGGCTTGCTGAGTGCCCTGGTCCCTTGGAGGCTCAGTTCACTCTCAAAGGACCAGGAGCCTCTGCTGGGTTTGTGTGGGGCAGGACTGTGCGCCAAGATCAATGCTCAGCTGGGGGTGGGAGGGATGCAAATGAGATGTAAATTATTAACCATGGCTGGGGAGGCCTGGGCAACAGGTGCTGAGGTGGGGGAGAGACCCGAGTCCTACTCTGGAACCTCTGAAAGGTGCCAGCTGCCAGGTGAGGGGGCACCCGGGGCTGGGGGTGTTAAGGAGCCCTGGAAGCGCACTAGGTGCCCCAGGCCTGCCCCCTAAAGTTCAGAGCACCCAGTTGTTTCAATGGCTGAATCCTGCAGGTACTTTTTACATTTACTATCTATTTACATGCATGTATCTATAGAGGCATACTTGTGTGGGTGTTGGGGTTACAAGCTTTGGCCACATTCCTGGCCTTTTGTTTTTGTTTTTGTTTTTTGAGACAAGGTTTCTCTATGTAGCTCCAGCTGTCCTTGAACTCACAGAGATCTGCCTGCCTCTGCCTCCTGAGCGCTGGGATTAAAGGTTTGCCTTCCTGCCATGCCTAGCTTTTTTAATGTGGGTTCTGGTGGCTGAACTCAGGTCCTCACAGTTGTGAGGCAGGTGTGTAGCTGATGGAGCCATCCCCCTAGCCCCTCCATGTCTGGCGGCACAGCTGGGTCTGGTGGCCCCGCTGTGCACGGCTCACCTGCAGTCTTAGGCAGAACTGCGACACAGTGCTCTTGCTCCAACTGCTCCAACTGTGGCAATTTATCTGGTTGGAGTTTGTGGGGGTTTTTGTTAGTTTGTTTGGTGTGTGTGTGATTCTGGGGATGGAACCCAGGGCCCAGTTGTAGGCCAGACATGCGCCCTGCCCCATCGTGACCCAGGAGACGGGAGCTGGTGGCCAAGCCAGAGTAGGAGACAGTTATCCAGTGTCTCCTGAGAGGTCAGACAGGGAGATGTGTTCACCTCAATCTCAGAGAAGCCAGCACCCAGCCCTGCACCACACATATCAGAGGCAGGGTCAGGGTCTGGTCTTGAGCTATGTGATATGATACAGGTCATGTGACCCCAGCATGGAAGAACAACTTCTGGACATTCAATGTATATGCACCAAGATTGCCCCGGAGGTGCTACCGGAACAGTGACCCTGGTTCATGGCAATTATGGCCGAGCCAGGAGGCACCAGACACTGGCCACCTTGCTAGGTGTTCAGTTCCTGCTGAGTTCTCAGTGTGGTGTCTGAGAGCCTGCTTCTGCAGGGACTGGGAGGGGGACAAGGGGACAGGAGCAGGGGGGGGTGGGGCAAAGGGTCAGAAGGCCAGGGTGTGAATCCTGGTGCCCACAGGCGGGGCGGTACCTGGAGCAGCGTCTCACCACTAACTCACTTTGCTCTTGTGTAAGTAAGATGAGACTGTGGAGAGGGTCATGGATTTAGACAGGCAGTGTGTATCTGACCCCATGAAGTGACCGGAGGAGAGTGGCTTTGGGGGACACAGGGGTGGCAATCTCAGGAAGGTAAAGAACTCTGTAGAGATCAAACTGGGATCAGGAGGAGCCCAGGATGCCACGAGGTAAACAGACCAGGAGACACATGATGAAGGGGTGCCCAGGTGCGGGCTGGGTATGGGCAGGATGCACCAGGGCTGACAGGATCACAGTGCACACACCTGGGAGCCCTTCTAGCTTCGGGCCCTCCCAGATGCCCCATGGGATTCTCAAGTCAAGAACAGCCCATCTCCTGTGGTGCTGGTGACAGCCAGTGAGTGCCCAGAAACCTGGCAAGCTGAGGCACTCAGTGAATGCTCACTGACTGGTGCCCAGTAAGTTCTTGCTACCCAAGCAGCTTGAGAAATGCTTACTGTACAAGGGAGTTGCTCAATTCGTGCTCGATGACATTCTGACTACTGTCTAGGAGGAGCACTCTGCTGCCTCTGGGCTTTGGGCTGCAAGCCAGTCTCCTCACACCCCTGGGCCTCTGCAGCAGAGGATGGTCAGCACCAATGGGGCCCAAAGGGATCAGCCCCTCTGCTTGAGGTGGTGAGGGGACCCTAGACCCCCACCACAACACAGCAACAGGCAAAGGCCAGAGGAAGCCCCAGCTGTGTGCAGCCTGAAGCAGTCTCCGGGCTGGTCAGTTTATAGTACTGTAAGATGTTAGGATGTGGGGTGATTCTCTCCCGCATAGACACAGCTGTCACAATGTACAGCCGTCACTGACCACGCGACCTCAGCTGGATGAGCCATGTTTACATGAAGAAAAAGCTGAAGACCAGAGAAGGGAGCGTGCAGCCTCAGGGTCCCACAGCAGCTGAGTGGTCGGGGGCAGAGGAGGCAGGGCTCTGCCTGAGGGAGAGGAAGATGAGGCAACAAGAGGCCTGATCAGCAGAGATCAGAGTGGGAACCCCAAGCCAGCCCCCCATCCCAGAAGAGCAGCCAGGAAACCCAACAGTTAGACAGCAGGTCCCGGCAGGGACACAAATGGGTTAGCTCAGCAGAGGGGCAGCCTCCACACTGACCTGGGTGGGGAAGGCGGTGGCCCCGAGTCTTCCGGGGTCAGGGTCAGGCCACAGAAGGAGGGGATGGTTTCTCCTGGCTGGAACAAAACATTTGGGGTGCATGAGACTGATGCCACGGGCCAGGGGCCAGCTCAGCCGAGCTGACTTGAGGCTGGAGTCACACCCTGGTCCCCCCCAAGACCTGAGCTCCTGAGTAAGGGTGGGATCAGCACCTACGTCAGAGGCCAGGCCAGGGCCTGGGCAGATGGGGCACACACAGATGCAAGAGTGGAGAGGGGTCGCCAGCACTTTCTGCTGCTGCTCCTCTCACTCCAGCGACAGGCCAGAGTCGGGGGACCCCAGGTAAAGACTGGCTGCGGCCGGTGCAGGTCAGCTCTGCGTTTATTGAGTTATAACCAACACACAAAAAGTCCAAGGTCAGCAGGTGCTTTTCATCTTACTGGGCCTCAGCTGGAGAAACCACAGCAGGACAGGGTGGAAAGTCCAGTTCCCCACCAACCTCAGCTTCCCACTGAGTTACTCCTCTTGCTCTTTTTATGGGCCCAGAGTGCCAGCCTCAGGGCCTTGCTCTGGTCATATTTCTGGGGATGCCAGGATGCTGCTCCTTGATCACACACTTCCTCTGACCTGTGTTTCTCGGTCACTGTCCCTGTGAGTCTGTCAATCAGGCACCACTGTATTCCTCACATGCAGCTGGGTTACAGGATATTTGTGCCACAGATAACAAAGAATACCTGGACAGCTCACTGGTTAGGGTGGTGACAGGGGCTGGGGTGGGGGCAGGTGGCTGAGGCTACCTGTGGCTCTGAGCGCTGGTGTTCATGTGGTCCCGGATACTGATGGCCTGTTTGAGCAGGCCTTCCACACTACGGAAATACACACTGCTGTCCACTAGGCTCTTCACAGCACTGGAACAGAAAGGAGGGAGGTCAGCGTCAAGGCTGCCAGGAAGGTTCCTATCCTGGCCACACCAGCAGCCTTAGTGAGGAGCTGTGGAAGTCAGCTCAGCCTTCAACACCGTTAACTACTAACAACTAAAAGAGATTCAATGTCTGTAAAGCGAACACTCAGTGTGTCTGTCTGCCTGAGACACTGCTATCCTGCTCAGGGAAAGGATACCTCTCAACCCAGTGACTGTTGTGGGTGTGGCTTTCCAGGGATGGAACTGCTCTTTATGCAGTTTAAAAGGTGGCTGGCTGGCTGTGTAACTTTGCTTTTAGGATTTGAAGTGTATAGGTCAGGCATGGTTGTACATGCCTGTCCTCCTAGGACTGGGGAAGGCTGAGGCAGGAGGATCCTGAGTTTGAAGGCAGCCTGGGCTGTAGAGTGAGACCCAATCTCAAAATTATATGAATCTTTTTTTTTTTTTTTTTTTTTTTTGGTTTTTCGAGACAGGGTTTCTCTTTGTAGCTTTGCGCCTTTCCTGGATCTCACTCTGTAGCCCAGGCTGGCCTCAAACTCACAGAGATCCGCCTGCCTCTGCCTCCCGAGTGCTGGGATTAAAGGCGTGCGCCGCCACTGCCACCGCCACCACCACCACCTGGCTTGAATCTTTGTTAAAAAAGCATTTCTTTGTGGAGGGCATGCATCTGCAGCAGTGCCCTATGGGGTCAGAGGGCAACCTGCAAGAGGCAGGCTTGGCGCAGGCACCTTCACCCACCGAGCCCTCTCTCTGGCCCCACGTCCTTCCTAAGAGTCCTGGCGTCATCTGTGTGAAGGGCTTTATCACTCACTCTCATGTCCAGAAAACCCTACAGAACCGTGCAAATGAGGGTGTCAGGTCCTCAGTAAGAGCCCATGAGAAGCCCAGGCCATCGAGGACGTGCTTATCAAAAGCAACTGGCTATCTGAACCTGACTTTACAGAAGTTGTGAGATGCTGGAGTGGGTGAGTGTGGCTGGACACTGCTGTGGGATGTCTTTCTGTATGCTGTGAATATGTGTTGCTATGATTGGTTAATAAAGAAGCTGCGCTGGCCTATGGCAAGACAGCTTGGAGGCAGGTGGGAAATCCAAGGAGAGAGACGGGAAAGAAAAAGGCGGAGTCTGGAGAGACGCCAGCACTGCCAGGAGAAACAAGATGTGAAAGTACCGGCTGGCTTACTTATAGATGAATAGAAATGGGTTAAGTTGTAAGAGCTAGCCAGCAAGAAGCCTGCCACAGGCCATGCAATTGGTAATTAATATTAAGCCTCTGAATGATTATTTTGTAAGTGGCTGGGGGACCATGCAGGCTGGGTGGAATGGAAAAACCTTCTGGCTACAGGACACAGGGCTGATGACTCAAAAGGAGGGCTGACCTGCTACTGAGGAGGCCCAAGAATGCAGAGAAAAGCCAGGCATGGCGGCACACTCCTTTAATTCCAGCATAGCTCTATGCCTGGGGTCCACACAGTGGAAGGAGAACAGATTCTTGTGAACTGTCCTCTGCCCTCTACTTGTGTGCACCATGGCACATGTGTGCCTACACACACAAACACACACACACACACACACACACACACACACACACACACACTAAAATGACCTCAGTTCCAGGGAAGGCAGAGGCAGAAGGACTGCTTAAACCTGGGTATTCAAGGCCAGCCTGGAGAGACACCAAGACCCAACTCAAAAACAACATGGCAGGTAGAAGTGGTGGCATGTTCAGTACCTGCTGGCCAGGCTCTCTCTGCACTAGAGGACACATCACAGGGTGGAGGGCAACCCTGACTCCCCTTAACTGTGGTCCAGCCTCAGGCTCTGTGCCACCGCTCAGCTGGGAGGGAGCTTATCTGTGTGGCTTATGTGTGAATATGTGTTTGCACGTGTGTGGAGGTCAACACTGGGCATGCTCATCAATTGCTCTCCACCTTATTTTTCACACAAGAATTCCAGCAACGGAGTCTTAGCCCCTAATTTGAGACAAGAGTCTCTCATTAAACTAGAACTCGATGGCGGGACCGGCTGCCTAAGGGAGCTCTGGGCATGCTCCTGCCTCCAGCTCCTCAGGACTTGCTGGTGCACATCAACTGTCCACAAGGGTACTTCGGATGGAACTTGTGCAGCAAGCACTTTATCCAGTGAGCCCTCAGCCCCGTCAGAGGCAGATAGTCAATTCCCCAAACTCCCCAAGAACAACTGCGAGGGACCCAACAGAGGTGTCCTGGCTGCCACAATGTAGGGATAGAGATTGGGAATCTATGCCACTCTGCCCTGTGACGATACAGTAGGGTGTCTCACCTGCAGGCATACTCCACGGTGTATATGGCACCTTGGCTCTGCTCCTCCCACCTCTGCATGTCAGCCTGCAGGATTGGGGAGTGTTAGGAGGGAACAAGTGTTCTATGACAGATCCCCTCCGAGTTCCCCATCCCCGAGCCCCACCTGAGTCCTCCACCTCCCCACCTGAGTCCTCCACCCCCACCTGAGTCCTCCACCCCCCCATCTGAGTCCTCCACCCCCACCTGAGTCCTCCACCCCCCATCTGAGTCCTCCACCCCCACTTGAGTCCTCCACCCCCCCACCTGAGTCCTCCACCTCACTTGAGTCCTCCACCCCCCACCTGAGTCCTCCACCCCCACCTGAGTCCTCCACCCCCCACCTGAGTCCTCTACCCCCACCTGAGTCCTCCACCCCCACCTGAGTCCTCCACCCCCACCTGAGTCCTCCACCCCCACCTGAGTCCTCCACCCCCCCACCTGAGTCCTCCACCTCACTTGAGTCCTCCACCCCCCCACCTGAGTCCTCCACCCCCACCTGAGTCCTCCATTCCTTAGCTGTCTTGGTTGGGGCTTCCCTACTCCTTGCTTAGACCACAGACTTCTCCTGCAGTCCTCTTCCCCTTAAAGCTATGTGGCTGGCAGGCCTCAAGCCCTTGGCACTGGCTATTTCTTCTGCCTGGCACACCCTTCCGTGGGCTCTTCGCTCACCTTGCTCGTCACAACACAGACCATGCTGTCTCCTTCAAAAGCCACCCAAGGGCTGTCCCCACTGTGCAACCTGATTCAGCTGCCACAGGCCACCTCACCAGAGTCTCTGCTTTAACTTCAGCCCCTCTACATGTAGCACCCCACTCCTGATCAGGAGCTGTGAGTGGACTTGGAGGAGATCCTCAGCAGGGCTGGCAGAACTCACCTTGTGCTGGGCCAGCTCCGGCAGTGAGCGGCGCACATGTTCCTGTAGCCGGTACAGGGCCACTGACGGCTCGTTGGCCAGGACATAGACACTCTCAGTGAACTTGTCTGTGACTGAGAGACACGATGGGAACAGGAGACAAGTGTTAGACCCCTGTCTTTATTCTATTTTGAATTATGTGTATGTGTGTATCTATGTGAGTGTATACACACATAGGTGCAGTGCCATGGAGGCCAGAAGAGCTGGTGGTTGTGAGCTGCACACTGTGAATGCTGGGAACCAAACCCCAGACATTTGTAAGACCACTACTGAGACATCTCTCTAGCTTTTTTTTTTTTTTTTTTTTTTAAAGCTAGGGTCTCATGTAGCCCAGAGCAGACGTTAGCTTTCTGTATCCAAGGATGACTTTGAACTCCCAATCCTCCTGCCTCCACCTCCTGAGTGCTGAGAATGCAGATGTGTGACGCCACACTTAGTTTATGTGGTGCTGGGCATGTAACCCAGAGTTTCATGCATGCCAGGCAAGCACTCTGCCAGCTGAGCCCAAGCCCACATTAGACTCCTGGTTGTTCAATCTTCGAGCCCAATCAGCGGGGAGGAGCTGCCAGGGTGCTCCTGCACCTGCCATCCACACTGAACTCACCCAATCAGAGGGGCGGGGCTGCCAGGGTGCTCCTGCACCTGCCATCCACACTGAACTCACAGGCTTTTCCCACTGCAAACCCACTTTCAGGGGACACTGGTGAACAGTACTATTGCCACTGAGACCCCTTGGCCTCTTTTATAATATCATAGTAGAGACCAGCATGGAACATCATATGAGAATCCAGTAGCTCTGGATTCCCTGCAACTCACTGTGTAAACCAGGCTGTCCTCAAACTCAGAGCAATCCTCCTGCCTCTGCCTCCCAAGTGCTGGGAAGAGAAGCATGCACTAGCTGACCAGAGAATGACCAGAGAACCCAAAGGTGCCTCAAGTCCACATCCTTGTGTGGCCTCTACTTTGACCAAAATGGGAATGGTGTGAAAGCCCACATCCCTTGCTGTTCTGGAACAACTCTTAGGTATACACCATCACCAGCCCTGCCATAGCAGCATGCCTACTGAGGCTGCCCTCTAAAGAACCCAGCAATGTGCCTGTAAAGCCCGCCTGCTTCCTTTTCCCCAGAACTCATGTGTCTCCCACAAGTCAACTGCACATAAACCATCATCCTATGGTAGACTTCGAGCAAGGGCTTTCCAGTCAGCCAAGTCTCCAACCTTCTTGCCCGATCCATCAAGAATCTTGTTGCTTCCAACTGCACTTGTCCCCACTCCCGCTGCAGGTACCAGACCAGCTCTGACAACAGTCCCAGCTCCGGGCTGCAGATGGCGCCAACACCCAAGGCAAAAATGACGTAGGCCCCGCCTTTCTTATCATCCAGGGCTTCCACCAGCCAAAGAGAATAACCTACTTATCCAGTTTTTATTTACTTTGCAATGTCGAGGATCAAACCTACAGCCTTCAACATTCTGGGCAGAATGCTCACGACTGAGCTACTGCCTCAGCTCTTCTCTTGAGACTGAGTCTCACTAGAATTAAACTGGCCTTCAATCAGTAATCCTGCTTCTTGCCTCTAGAGGAAAGATTAGAGCACTTCGTCACCAAGCCTGCTCGTTTACGTGTTCACAGGATAAGAAACAAATTAAATTGAGCATGGGGTGCGCGCCTTTAATCCCAGCACTCGGGAGGCAGAGCCAGGCGGATCTCTCTGAGTTCAAGGCCAGCCTGGTCTACAGAGCGAGATCCAGGACAGGCACCAAAACTACACAGAGAAACCCTGTCTCAAAGAAAAAAAAAAAAGGCAGAGGTGTTAGAGGCCAGCCTGATCTACATAGCGAGTTTTCCAAAACAGCCAGGGCTACATCCTGAGACCTTGTCTCAGAAACCAAAAACAGAAAGAGAGCCTTCCCCTGCTCCGGGTCACTACTACACGGCTGTCACATCACCTCCCGCCGGGAGACACTGGCCTCCCTTTTCCGCTGAGCCCCGCACTGCCTTTTCCAGGCTGCGGTCGGGCGACTCCCCGACCCCTCCAATCCGCCCGGTGTCCCGCAACACCTTTCTTTCCCTTCAGCTGCATCTCTGGTTCTTCCATAGTGAAGGCCGCCAGACAGGGGCCCAAAACCGGAACCGGAAGTCGGGGGACTGGGACGTCTGCCTAAACTTTCCGGGTTGAAACAGCCGCCGCAAGCCTCCAGTTCTGGTGTCGGGTTCGCTGACCCCTCTTCGCGCCCCCTTTTATTCAGACCGGAGATGGAAGAAGGCAATCCCGCGCGTGCGTGGGTAGGATGGAGATTTCCTGGTGCCTAGGATACCTAGTCAAGGACTCCCTGCTGCCACCATATCCCTGCACATGCTGATAACCCTCTGGGACCAGGGAGGCACCAGTGAAACTCGGTCCCTTTAAATCCTCTAAGTCCCTCCCACGTGTCTCCGCCCCGGTCTGGAGAACGCTCCGCTCTCCCACCCGCAAGTGGCTCCGATTGGGGAAGACGGGGGGGGGGGGGGGGGGGGGGGGGGGGGGGGGGGGGGGGACGGGGGGGAGGGGACGCAAGAGAGGCAGCACATGCGCAGTGAAATCCTTAGCAGGTTGAGGCTGCCTCACCCCTGCACAAGGAGAACGCGCGCATGCTCCGCCGTACTTATTGACCTCCGCGGAAGCCATGCCCTGTCCTCGGATCTTAAAGGGCTAGAAGCAGCTTCGGTTCCTTGCACTTTTGCTGGGAAGGGGTGCGCAGGCGCAGTGAGGAGTTCTCCAGTTGGAGTAGTCGTCGCGTATTAAGTTGCTGCTGTCTGTCCCAGCAGAGGAAGCTAGAGTGCTGAGCGTCCGACCACCAATTTGCACCTCACTAGATCCACTGGACCAGAAAAGTTTGTGAATAGGGGTTCCCGAGTTTTGGGATACCCAGGCTTGCAGCGTAGGGGGACGGAGGAGGCTGGAGGGAGGTGAGTGGACCTCCTGTGTCGTATCGTTTATAGAGCCCTAAGTCATTTTGGAGGACCCCGACCCAAATAACCACAGAGGGACACTGGTAAGTTTAGTGTTAGTATCTCTCTGTGCTGTTTTCTGACATGACCTCTCTGAGGCCTCGTTTTTTCACCTTATTGAGGAGAAAACTGAGGTTCAGCTTAGTCATAGCCCAGGTTTTCACAGCTTGTAAGTGAGGGGATTTGAACACAGACTGCTGCCCGAACTACGATTTTATTGCCTGGTGCAAGTGCCTGGGATTCTGGTGTTAATTTCTTGGCAATAGCAATTATCCAAAGCCTTAAGTTTCCCATTCTCACTATATAAGGCTGAGTATGCAGAGCATGCCGTGTGTGTGTGTGTGTGTGTGTGTGTGTGTGTGTGTGTGCGCGCGCGCGCGCGCATATATACATATACACACACACACTACACACACACACATACATACACAGAGAGAGACAGAGACAGAGACAGAGAGAGAGATTTTTTTGAGATAGGGTCTCTCTAACATAGCCCTGGCTGTTCTGGAACTTACTAGGTAGACCAGGCTGGCCTCAAACTCTAAGGATCTACCTACTTCTGGCTCCTGAGTACTGGCATTAAAGGTGTGCACCACCATGTCAGGACCTAACCAAGTCCCAGCCCCTGATAAGAACTAATTTATTCCTTTATTTGGGGGTGGGATGTGCTATGGAGGCCAGAGGACAACTTACTAGAGTCAATTCTTTCCCTCACCATGTGGGTTCCTGGGATTAAACTTAGATCATCTGGCCTGATGTCAAGCTGAGCTATCTTGGGGACCCAAGAGCTTTTGATAATTATTGTCATCTCTTCCCTCTAGCTCCCCATATGGAGCCCACTCAGCTTGCAGAGAACCTCATCCCAAACCAGCAATCCCCTGCTCCTGAACTTGAGGATCCTGAGGACCCCAGAGACGAATCCCCAGACAGCTCAGATACTGTGGTCCTCAGTCTGTTCCCCTGCACCCCAGAGGCTGTGAATCCTGAAGCAGATGCCAGTGGATCCTCATTACATGGTGAGAACCTGGGTTTCGGTGAGGGAAACTGTCAGGTTCCACATGAACTCTCTGCCCTCATGGCAGGAGACTTGGGACTACTCTTCCCCTCCACCCTCCTAGATTATTTTTTTTATTTGTGTGTGTGTGTGTGTGTGTGTGTGTGTGTGTGTGTGATGTATATGCATGTTCCTGAGGTTGTGTGCATGTGTTCACACTACTGCATGTGCATATGTGTGCACATGCATGGAGACCAGATGTTGACTTGGATACCTTGTCTATAAAAAATATTTCATTTTTTAAAATATTTGCCAGGCATGGTTGGCACACATCTTTAATCCCAGCTCTCAGGAGACAGAACTAGGCATCTCTGTGAGTTCAAGGTCAGCCTGGGCTACAAGGGAGTTCCAGGACATTCAAGGACAGTCAAGGTCACTTAGACCTTGTCTTTAAAAAGTGTGGTGGGATAGGTAGAGAGATATCTGAATTGTTTAGAGCACTTGTTCTTCCGGAGGATCTGGGTTCAATTCCCAGCACCCACAGGGCAGCTTATAACCATCTTAACAACTCCAGCTTTTCAACCCAAATACCCCCAGAGATCCGACAAATTCCTCTGGCCTTTGAGGACATCAGACACACAGATGGTACACATACATTCATGCAAGCAAACTATACACATAAAATAAAACAAGACCATCTAAACAAAAAAGTTTTAAAGGGTTTTTATTTTTTTTTATTTTATTTATTTTTTGTATATTGTTATTTTGCCTGTGTGAGGGTGTCGGGTCCCCTGGAACTGTAGTTACAGACAGTTCTGAGCTGCCATGTGCTTTTAAGCACTGAGCCATCTCTAAAGCCCCTAAAGGATTTTTTTTAAAGATTTATTTGTTTATTATGTATACAGTATTCTGTCTGCATGCATATCTGCAGGCCAGAAGAGGGCACCAGATCTCATTACAGATGATTGTGAGCCACCATGTGGGTGCTGGGATTGAACTCAGGACCTCTGGAAGAGCAGTGTTCTTAACTGCTGAGCCATCTCTCCAGCACCCCCAAAGGATTTTTAAATGTTTTATTTTATGTGTATGAGTGCTTTGCCTGCATGTGTTTGCACCATGTGCATGCAGTGCCTGAGGGAGCCAGAGGAGGGTGTCTGAACCCTGGAACTGCAGTTGTAGACCCTCCCCCAACACAGATGCCGATCAAACCTGGGGCTCTTGAACCCCAGAGAAACATCTCTGCAGTCCCTAAATTTTTACATTACATTTATTTATTTCATGTGTGTTTGTGCACATGTATGAACATGTGTGTATGTGGAGGATGGAAGGCAATTTTCAGGATAGGTTTTCTCTTGTATCTGGTGGGTCCTAGGGACGGAGCTCAGGTCATCGAGCGCACAACACGTGCCTTTACCAGCTGAGCCATCATTCTGGCCGCCGCCTTATGTTCAGGAGGCAGAGGCAGGTGGATCTCTGTGTTTGAGGCCAGTCTGGTCCATACGACAAGTTCCAAGACATCCAGGACTCTAAATAGAGTGGCTCTCTCTATATACATACATATATACACACATGCATACATACATGTGCACATATACATACAAATACACTAATTTTTTTTTTTTTTTTTGAAACATTCACTGTGTAACCCTGGCTGGCCTAGAACTCACTACGTAGACCGATTGGCCTCGAAGTCACAGAGACCTGCCCGCTTCTGCCTCTATAGTGCTAGGACTCACTGACTAGCAGGTCAAGCTGAATCAGTGAGTTTCAGGTTCAGTCAACCTGGGATCAAATGCGTACTCCACCACACCTGGCCATTTTGTAAATGTCTTTAGTGTGGCAAAATACATACATTTACTATTTGGACACAATTGCAGTACAGTTAGTGAACTTTGGCACACTCACCAGCTTGTGCCACCATCACTTCTATCTAGTTCCAGAATATTTCCATCACTGCAGAAGACTCCCCTCCCCCAGGCCGGGGCAACACTGATCTGCCTCCTGTCTCTGGTAATTGCCTGTTCACATTGTTCTGGTCGATATGTGTCCCGGGGGTGGCCCGACATCTTGAACTCATGATTGACCAAGTGTGGCATGGGGCAGCTAGCTCTACATTACTCTTCATGATCACATGGTATACTAGGGGGTGGGCGGACCACATTTGTTGACCTGTTTATCTATGCACAAACATTTGGGTGGTTTCTTTTTATTTTTAAATTTGTGTGTGTGTGTGTGTGTGTGTGTGTGTGTGTGTGTGTTTGAGCATGCATGCATGCACTGGTGCCAACAGAAACCAGAAGATATTGGCTCTTGCTGGAGCTGGAGTTACAGGTGGCTGTGAGCTGGCAATGTGGGTGCTGGGAGCTGAACGAACCCCAGTCCTTTTTTAAGAACAACTAACACTCTCAGTAGCTGAGCCAGCTCTCTGCCCACCCCCCAGTTTCTTCTGTGCTGTTGGGAACAGTACTGCTTCCAGCACCACGTTTTCATTTGAACTAGGCTGTCTGAGAACTTCAGAGGTAGAAACAGGAAGATTTGAAATTCAGGGTTATCCTCAACTACGGAGAGATCCTGGGCTACACGAGACCTTGTCTCAAAAGCCAGGAAGGCTCCCACGGGGATGACTGGGTCAGGTAATGCTGCCCTGTGAACAAAGGGACCTGAGTTCAATCCCGAGCAGCCAGAGCAGAAGCTGGTGTGGTAAAACACACTTGCAGTTCCATCTCCGAGGAGGCGGAGACAGGGGGGTCCCAGGACCTGATGGACAGCCAGCCTAGCCCAAATGGTGAGCCCCAAGCCTGTCTCAAAAGACAAGGTAGACAGCTCCTGAGGAGTACACCTGAGGTTGACCTCTGACCTCTGTATGTGAGTGCATGCTCGCGCGCGCACACACAGTTGGTCCATCCCTTCCCCTTCTCTATTTCCTTATGTGAAACATCCTGAGCCCAGGCCTCCTTGTCCCTAAACACCCCTAATTTGATGTCCCACCAGGACCTGTGTCCTCCCTACCTCTGCCCAGCTTGTTGGGAGTGGAGCGGGGGTCACCTGAGAGCCACCTGCTCTAACCATCTTCTCAGGCAGACTCGCAGCCGGCCCTGCTTTTGTACTCTTACCTGCCTTTTCTCCTTCCTTCTTTTCTATGGCAGGATTTCACTGTGTAGCTCAGGATAGCCTCAAACTTGGGATTTCCCTCCTGCCTCTGCCTCCCCAGGATTGGGATTATGGGGTGTGCCCCTCAAACCTATTTGTTCTATGGCCTTTTTATGGCCCCTCTCTTTGGTTTCTCTGTGTAGCCCTGGCTGTCCTGGAACTCGCTCTGTGGCTCAGGCTAGCCTTGAACTCACAGAGATCTGTCTGCCTCTGCCTCCTGAGTACTGGGATTAAATGTGTGTACTACCATCGCCTGGCTATTTATCTCTCATTTTTATTTACTTATAGTCTTCGAAAAGATTTATTTTTACTTAAAAAAATCATGTGTATGGGTGTTTTGTCTGTTCGGGTGTCTGTGCAGCATTCATGCCAAGTGCCCACAGAGGCCAGAAGAAGGCGTCAGGTCCCCTGGACCTGGAGTTACAGTCGGTTGTGAGCCAGCATATGGATGCCATAAACCAAATCTGGTCCTCTGGAAGAACAGAGTGCTCTTAACCACTGAGCCATCTTTCTAACCCAATTTTGATTTTTAATTATGTACATGTGTAGTGCATATATTGTCCACAGAGGCCAGAAGTATTGGGTGCCCTGGGGCTGGAGCTACAGGTTGTGGTTGTGACTCACACAACATGGGTGCTAGGAACCAAATTCAGGTCCTTTGGAAGAGCAGCAAGCACTCTTAACCAAAGAATGATCTCTCCATCTCCCTTCTCTTGTTTTGTGCTGGGAATCAGCCCGGTCCTCACACACTAGGCCAGTGCTGTCACCGCCCTGGATCAACAGCTCTTCTCTTCCTCTACCTTCCCTCCTCTTTGTTTGCTTTGGTTTTTACGAGACAGGATTTCTCTGTGTAACAGCCCTGGCTATCCTGGAACTCACTCTGTAGACCAGGCTGGCCTCGAACTCAGAACCCTTGGAGTGCTGGGATCAAAGGCATGTGCCACCACTGCCTAGCCTCCTATTTCTTTAACATAGGGTTTCATTCTGTGGCCCAGGCTGCTGCGACTTGTGATACCTGCCCCAGCCTCCTGAGTAGCTGGGGAAGTGAGCCTGCACCACTAGGCCCCGCCCCTTCGCCCTCCATTTTAAAAGGTTATTTTATTTACTGTTAGCATCTGTGTGGATGTGGGCGTGCACATGGAGATCACAGGGGTGGCCTTTGAAAGCTTGGAGCCCACAGCGTATGCCTGACACCCGAGACAAGGAGACAAGCAGACAGGGGACGGGCTCTTCCTCTCCCTGCAGGCAGCTTCTTGAAGCACTCAACAACCCTCACGAACCGGCAGCGTGGGAATGAGGTCTCGGCGCTGCCAGCCACCCTGGATTGTAAGTAGAACTCAAGGAGGGGTGGGGTGGGGGGGGGCTAGAGGAGTCCTTACAAGCCCGGCAGGGCATCCCATGGCCCAGCACTTGGGAGATGGAGGCAGGGGGGTCAGAAGTTCAAGGACATCCCTGGTTACTCACTGAGTTGGAGGTCAGCCTAGACAAAGAAAAGCCACAGGGATTGAGGAATGTGGCTCGGTTGGTAGTCTGCTCACCAGCATGCACAAAGTTCTGAGTTCACCCCAAGCTCCTCATACCTGTCACCTCAGCACTCAGGAGGGTCAGCAGTTCCAGGTCATCCTTGGCTACATAGCAAGTTGCAGGCCAGCCTGGGCTATGAGACCCTCTCAAAAAAAACCAAAGAGGACGATTTTGAACAGGGTAAACTGAGGCCTGGGGAGGGGATGGAGTGGGTGAACACTGTGCCTGTCTCTGGCCCCAGCTCTGTCCATCCACCAGCTTGCAGCCCAAGGGGAGCTGAGCCAACTGAAGGACCATCTGCGGAAAGGTACGTGTGTCCTCTGTGTGCATGCACACGCCTGTCTGGTAGGGGAACTTGTGTGTGAGTGGCTTGTGTGAACATGTATGTTTTGTGTATGTTCCCCTTCATGAGACCCCCGAACCCTGCCCACCCCACTCATGAGAGTGCACAGTTTTGTCATCTCCCACCCCATGTCCCTCCCACTTGTCAGGTGACAACCTGATCAACAAACCAGATGAACGTGGCTTCACCCCCCTCATCTGGGCTTCAGCCTTTGGAGAAATTGAGACAGTTCGCTTCCTGCTAGACTGGGTACGTCCTGGGGACGCAGGGACAGGCTGGGCTCTCAGCTTCTGATGCTGCTGCCTTTGAGATGGGCTGCCCCACTTGAGGACCCTGAGATTTCTGCTTCCCTAGGGTGCTGACCCTCACATCCTGGCCAAGGAGAGGGAGAGCGCCCTGTCGCTTGCCAGCATGGGCGGTTACACCGACATCGTGAGGTTGTTGCTTGAACGTGACGTGGACATCAACATCTATGACTGGGTGAGCACTGCCACCTTGATCTGTCATAGCCTCCTAAGCTTCCATTCCTGCTCCACATGGATGGAGTCCCCGGGAGGTGCTAGGCCTGCCCTGGGTTCTGGGAACACAGGACAACTGTTATCACAGCTGGTAAGACTTCCCATTAATGGGAGACAGATGCACAAAGAGAATGAGTAGAGCTCTGAGGGTAGGCTCACCAGCAGCTGCCGTGAGAAGTGAGGGAGGGCTACCTGGAAGAATGGGCATCTAAGAGACACCGAGCATGAGAGCCCATGTGGTAGACAGCAAGTGGGGTGAACTGGCAGCCAGGGCAGGGGCAATGGTTTTCACCTAGTCTTATCCCACAGAACGGGGGGACACCACTACTTTACGCTGTGCGTGGGAACCATGTGAAGTGTGTGGAGGCCTTACTGGGTGAGTAGGAGATCACTGGGCACTTTGGGAATCCTGGACTCCAAAAGTAGACAAGAAGAGGCAGAGCAGTGAGTGTGTGGGTTTTCCTGTTTGATCCAGTCAGCCACATTGAGCCCCCCCCCCCCCCCAGGGACTCCAAATCCTAAGTCCTGTTCTTTGGGTAGGGGGGCACTGAGGCCCTGCAGTCCCCAAGCCCTGCGGCCAGGGGCTCCTGACTCTCAGATGCAGCCCTGTGCACAGTGCTTGTTCTGCTTTGCAGCCCGGGGCGCTGACCTCACCACAGAGGCCGACTCTGGCTACACCCCAATGGACCTCGCAGTGGCCCTGGGATACCGCAAAGGTGGGCTTGAGATCCTGGGGTGGATGGAGGGACCGTGTGTGGGGTGGTCACAGAGGGGTACACAGGGTGCTCCCCGAAGGTGCTAGGTGATGCCCTTTAGCACCCAGGCACCTCCTCATCCTGGCCCTTGGCACTTGGGCTGTGGTAGGGGCACCAGTGCCTGACAGGGATGGAAGCCACTCGGGTACACAGACACGCAGATACCAATAGCCCCAGCTTAGCTCCAGGGTAGGTTTAGATCTTAGTCCTCCCTGCCACAGGCACGCATGCACCATGACACACGGTGCTGGGGTGGAGCACTTCACTGAGGCCACCCCAAACTTGTGTCTATTTCTGCGGCTATAACAGAATACAAGGTAGAAGGCTTTATTTAGACAGACTCATGGTTCTGGAGGCGGGAGAGCTACAGCTGTGTGGCCACACTGGCTGAGGGTCTGGTATTGCTTTGACTGAGCGGGGAGCAAGAGCCGGAGTGGGTGTGAAGCAGGAAGTCGAGAGAAGCCCGGAGGCCTTGTCTTAAAACAGCCGATTCTCCAGGGAGCTCTGCCCCGCTGCCCAGCTGCAGCAGACCACTTGTGAGGAGTCCCAGCCTCTGGGCTGAGCCCCTCCGGGGTCTCCTTCACTCCTGCTCATGGCCCCCTGAGCAGCCTCTCCAGTCCCCTCCCACTCATACCTCCTCCCACAGTGCAACAGGTGATGGAGAGCCACATCCTCAAACTGTTCCAGAGTACCCTCGGGCCTGCTGATCCCGAGTGAAGACGGCCTGTTGGGAACCCAGGCACTCAGGGAACAAACCAGTCTGCCCACAACTGGCTTGAGGCAGCTCCTGGACAGTGGTGGGAAGGGGCCTTCCCCAACAAGAACCAATAAATCTGTGGAGATCTTGAAGGGCTTCCAGGTGCCTCCCAGGGGGGCTTCCTGGAGGAGGTGGCCGCCGATAGCTCTCACACTGCTTTCTCACCCAGCACCCGCAGGTGGTAGATGACCACACGGCCAAAAAAGTCGGTGGTGTCCTCAAAGGTCAACTTCAGCTGATCCACCTCCACAGTGGGGATGGAGAAGGTGTGGCCTCTAGCAGTCAAGGAAATGGTGACTTTGTTTCTGACCGACCAGGCCACCTTCCCAGTTCAGACGCCACCCAATGGACTACAGACCCTTTCTTGGTGCCTCTCATACCCAGCAAGAAATCAACAGCACCTTCTGCCCCCCACAGGGCTTTACTGTGTAGCTCTGGCTGTCCTGGATCTCACTCTGTAGACCAGGCTGGCCTCGAACTCACAGAGATCCGCCTGGCTCTGCCTCGTGAGTGCTGGGATTAAAGGTGTGAACCACCACTGCCCGGCCACCTTATTTTTTGATGGCCTCAAAACTCACTGTGTACCTGAGGATGACCTTGAACTCCTGACCCTCCTACTTATACCTCCGGAGCACTAAAGCTCCATGTAATAGCTCCTGCTCAGGTGTAGGAGGCCAAAGCTTTGGAGACAGTATGGTTATGTGGCCAGGCTGGCCTAACATTTTAGATCCTTCACCTCAGCTTCTCCAGTGCCTGTACCACCACACCCTCCAGAGCCAACCCTTTTAGAAGACCATATCCCTCAGACCCCAGGCCAAGCAGGATATTTGAAGAGCATTGCTGTCCTCAGGGTAGAGGTCCACAATCTTGCTGAGGGTGCCCCCGCCCTTTGAACCTGCAGTGGAGAAAGACAAGCTGAGAATCCAGGGAACCCCTTTGACACCCACCTCTCACGACCTTCCAGTACCTTCCAAGCAGCTGTGGCGACTGGAGAAGCCGCCCTGGAACTGCACCTGCAGCTGTGTGACGTGAACACGCTGGGGAAACTCGAGTGTCACCCACTGGGAGGGGCCCTGGAAGCAGATGGGTACTTGGTAACCGCAGGGTAAGGGCCTATTATGCTCTGCTCACCTGTCAAGTCCCACGGCCACAGCCAGTCCAGCGAGAGTGAGCGCGCAGTCATTTCTAGTTCTCCCCAAATTTCTCAAGGCACCCTGCACCCCGAATCTGCTTCACACTCGGAATGGAGGGGTGTGGAAGCGCCTCACCTGGTCAGAGTTCCAGCACGTCTCCTCATCCTGGTCAAAAAGATGTTTCTTCCCAAACTGCCGGCTGTTGCGATGAAGCACAGAACTCACCCTGCAGGACAGGAGCAGGGCGAGGGGCCTCGGCACGACTGTGAGCCACCCTCCAGGCCAGCCAGCCCCACCCGCAAGAACTCTGCCACCACCAGTCTGGAACAAGACCACCAGCCCTCGCCCGGGCCAGGGACACGGCCGCCTGGCTCCGCCCCCAGCCTGCCCTACCCGCCACCAGGTCGGGACCCTAGATCTCACCTGGCCTCACCACCACTGCTCAGCTCCCAGTTCATCCGCCCCCTTGAGTCTCACCTGCTCACGGTCTCGGGGCAAACCAAAGACTGGCTCATCTCGGCTCTGCGACGCCTTGCCCAGAGCTCAGCGCGAGTTCGAACTCCGGCGCTGCCACTCCCCACTTGACCCAGGTGACAAGGCGGTGATCCGGGAACCGGAGAGAGACAGAAGCAGCTGCCTAAACTTTACAGCCTAGCCCAAGTTTTTCCGCAGATTCGCGAACCCGACACCAAACCCGGAACCGCGTGCGGACAGCGCACGCGCAGTGTAGCCAGGACCCACCCACCGCGCGCGGTGCCGGGGCGGGGTTTGTGGCGACTTCGCTTCGCCTCTTAAAGAGCCCGCACCCCGAGGTTTCTCATTCCGTGGAGCTGGAGGGAAAACGCAGGCGGTCCCCCTCCCGGATACAAAACGTTCTCACACAGCCTTCTAGTGATCGTGTCTCCTGCGGAGGGCCTCCCTCGCCGCGGATGCAATCCAGCTTCCCCAGCAGGGTTTGGTGGGCGCCTGCCGTCCCTCAGGAGGCTAAGCAGGAGGCTTGCATGTTTCATGCCAACATGGACAATTCAGCAAGATGTCTCAAAAAAAAAACTTTTTGGTATATAATATATTTCTTAATTTATCTTGTGTGTATGAGGACTTTGTGCCTGGTGTTTGAATGAGACTCCCTGTGGGTGCTGAGAATCGAACCCCAGTCCTTGGAAAGAACAAGTGTTCTTAACCACGGAGCCAACTCTTAAGCCCTTAATGTGCTTTTTGAGACAGGGTCTCGTTGTGTAGACTTGGCTGCCTGGAACTCCCAGAAATCCTCCTGCCTCTGCCTCCTGAGCCCTGGAATTAAAGGCATGAGCCACCACACCCTGCTGTGGGATTTAAATATATTTTTTTATTTTTTATTTATTTTTTTTTGGTTTTTCGAGACAGGGTTTCTCTATGTAGTTTTGCGCCTTTCCTGGAACTCGCTTTGGAGACCAGGCTGGCCTCGAACTAACAGAGATCCGCCTGCCTCTGCCTCCCGAGTGCTGGGACTAAAGGCGTGCGCCACCACTGCCCGGCTAAATATATTTTTTAATTAAAAACATTTTATTGCTGGGCGATGGTGGTGCACGCCTTTAATCCCAGGCTCAGGAGGCAGAGGCAGGCAAATCTGTGATTTTGAGGCCAGCTTGATCTATACAGAAGAGTGCCAGGAAATCCAGGGTTATACAAAGAAACCCTGTCTCAAAAAAAAAAACAAAACAAAACAAAACAACAACAACAACAACAAACATTTTATTTAATGTGTAATGAGTTTTTCTTGAATGTTCATACCATGTAAGTCTGGTACCTCTCCATCTAGAAGAGGACATCAGATCTTCCAGTGTGGGTGCTGGGACCTGAACGTGGGTCCTCTGCAAGAGGAAAGTGCTCTTAACCACTCTCCAGCCCCTAATTTTTTTTTATTACATTTATTTGTATAAGTCAGAGCACAACGTGTTAGGAATTGGTTTTCTCCTTACACCACATGGATCCTGGGGACTGAGCTTGAGTAATCAGGCTTGGCCATGTCCTCAGCTAAGGATGTAGTTCAGTGATAGAAGGCTACCAGAAAGTGCTAGGTGGGGGTTAGTTCCATTGCCAGCACAGAATGAACTGGTAAGTCTCAGCAAATGGTGTTATGGAAGGCTTGTTCAGAGAATCGGCATAGGTGGGTTTTGTAGGATGAACAGTTTACCCCAGCGGTAACAAAACAAAACCACTCAGACACCGCAAACCCTGTGGTTCAGGGATGAACCACAAAGACAAACAGGCTGAGGAAGCCCTGAAGGAAGGGCTTTCTGGGAGGGAACACCTAGTGGGAACGAGTTCCAGGCCAGGGATTGGAAAAGTAAAGGCATAGACTGAGGTGACAGACCTTTGGAGCCAATGCCTACTGAGCTGGAGCAGCTTTGGGGAGAGGGTCGGACCCCCACCTCTCTGAATTAAGACTCCCAAGCTAGAGCAGTCCCTGGGGTTGAATGGTCTTAGATCTTTTCCTTTTTCTACTAGAGCCAGAAGGGTTCCCAAGGCATCCACTAGTGTCTCCCCAAGCCCACCCCAGGAAGCGGGGCTGGCAGGGTAACTGGGTCACCATCGGGAGAGCTGCCCTGCTAGCCTGTAAATGCCAGAACTTCCTTGCCAGAACTTCAGTTATGGGTCCCATCCAGACCTAGCCTAGCAGTCCTCCAAGGGCTATGGAGGAAGCGTGTGGAGTTAAAAGCTGGGCTGTGTGATCTCAGACAAACATTTGACCTCTGAGCTCAGCTTCCTGTCAGTGGAAAGTAGGCTGTTTGGGTTGACGCCTAGTAACAATAATATGAGACACTGGGACTCAGACAAGGTCTGTCTCCAGGCACAGGCTCATCATTATCCTGCCTATGGCTGTCTGGTATCACTTCTATGGCACTGAATGCAAAAAAACGTGGCCGTGGTGCCTGAAGAGGCTGCATACAATCCCAGCCGGATCCTTCCTATATCGCTCCTGGCTCTGGCATGAGGCTGCCTGGCCCCCTGGGACATGGCCAGCTCCTTACCCTCTTCCCGCCTCCTCACCCCACTGGCGCCTGGGCATGAAAGAGCCTCCTGTTTCACCAGGGAATTAGTAGTTCTGAGTTCCCAGTGAGGCAGCCAACGCGGTCCATTCATCCGCCTAAGTAAGGGAGCCTGAGTGCTGCCTCCTTCCCACCGCTCTACAGGCCCTGAGGCAGGGAGGGTGCCATAAGGACCGGATCTGTCTATTCATTCTCTCTCCATTTTTTTTTCCTGTTTGTTTGTTTGTTTGTTTGAAGACAGGGTCTCACTGTGTAGCTCTGTCTGTCCTGTAACTCACTCTGTAGACCAGGCTGGCTTAGAACTCTCAGAGATCTGCCTGCCTCTGCCTCCCACGTGTTTGGATTAAAGGAGAGCTCCACTATGCCTAGTTTTCTTTTTCTTTCTTTCTTTCTTTCTTTCTTTCTTTCTTTCTTTCTTTCTTTCTTTCTTTCCTTTGTGACAGAGTTGCTGGCCTCAAATTCATTATGCAGCCAAAAATAGCCTTAAAATCCCAGTCCTTCTCAGGTGGTTGGTGGCATTGTGTGTAACTGTCTACATGTGACCATGGACAGCTAGAGGGATATTGCCCCAAGACCTGGCTGTCCAGGAGCTTCCTGCCACCCATGTGGCCTTTGGGCCATTCATCCCCACCGCCCCCTTACCTCATCCCCTGATGGCAGCCCCAGGGTGCTTGAGACAGAAAAGACCTTCCAGGCTGGAGGTAGGGACTTTCTGGATCCCAGAGTGGGCCTATAAATAGCTCTTTGAGCCTTACAGATTCCCAGGCAAGGTTCCCTCACTCAAGACCCCGGCAACAGCAGGTCTGGGCACTGGGCCAGTCCTCTCTTTTCAGCCCTGGCACCAACCCAGGAATGGGGTTGGTGCAAAGCTGGAGGGTCAGCTTGGCTCTGGGGCTGCAGACAAGGTCTGTGCAACTTTAGGCAGGGCATCTCATCTCCCTGAGCCTCAGTTTCCCCCAGCAAATTCCAAATGAGCAACAGTAAGATGGTAGCCCTGGGTGTGGTAAAGCACGCTTCATCCTAGCATTCAGGGGCTGAGGCAGGAGAATCAGAGGACCAAGATTATCCTCAATGGACCAAGGTTATCCTCAGGGACCAAAATTATCCTCAGTGGACCAAGGTTATCCTCAGTGGACCAAGGTTATCCTCAGTGAACCAAGGTCATCCTCAGGGACCAACATCCTCAGTGGACCAAGGTCATCCTCAGGGACCAAGATTCTCAGTGGACCAAGGTTATTCTTAGGGACCAAGGTCATCCTTAGCTGCTTAAAATGAACTGCAGGCTAGCCTGGGCTGACACTTGGTCTCAAAAATGCAAAACAGTAATGCACGAACGCATTCGTGCTCACACACACACACATTTCCTGTTGCATTCTAGCAATATATGCAGAGCACTCATACTCTTCATTGAGAGGGGTTAACTGAGGCACGGGAGGATGAGGTGGCTGGTTCAGAGTTGCATGGTTATGAGTGGTAAAAACAGCAGATCTTTCCCCTCATTCGTTCAGAACATCTTGTTTGTTTGTTTGTTTTGTTTTCCTAGACAGGGTTTCTCTGAGTGTCCTGGATCTCACTCTGTAGTCCAGGCTGGCTTTGAACTCAAAGAGATCCACCTGCATCTGCCTCCCAAGTGCTGGGATTAAAGGTGTGCTCCGCTGCTACTGCCCTGCATAACTTTTTTTTTTTTTTTTGTTTTTTTTTTTTTGTTTTTTTTTGTTTTTCGAGACAGGGTTTCTCTGTGTAGCTTTGCACCTTTTCCTGGAACTCACTTGGTAGCCCAGGCTGGCCTCGAACTCACAGAGATCCACCTGGCTCTGCCTCCCGAGTGCTGGGATTAAAGGCGTGCGCCGCCGCCGCCGCCGCCGCCGCCGCCGCCGCCGCCGCCGCCGCCGCCGCCGCCACCACCACCACCGCCCGGCTAACTTTTTCTTCTTTCTGTTGTTTGTTTAAGATTGATTCTTACTTTAGCTGAGTCTAACCCAGAAATTACTGTGTAGCCCAGGCTGTCCTAAAACCGGTGACAATTCTCCTCCTGAAGCCTCTTAAGCACTAGGGTGACAGTTGCCAGCCGTCACACCCTGTCTTCATGGTGATAAATTCAGAAGGCATGTAATTTGCTCTGATGGGGGTGGCATGGGGGGACGAGGGGAGAGAGGGGATGGTTCATCTTGATTTGATTGTCAACTTGATAGGATCTCACTAAGAAAATATTTCCCTAAGGAAACAAACTTTTGTTTGTTTGTTTTTTAAAATAATGTATTTATTTAATTTTATGTGCAGTGGTGTTTTGCCTGCATGTATGTTTGTGTGAGGGTGCCAGATCTCCTGGAACTGGAGTTACAGACAGTTGTGAGCTGCCATGTTGGTTCTGGGAATTGAACCCGGGTCCTCTGAAGAGCAGCCTGTGCTCTTAACGGCTGAGCCAACTCTCCAGCCCTGGAAACAAACTTTTGGACATGTGGGACTATCTAGATTAGTTGACTGGGTGGGAAGGTCCCCCTTCTGAATATGCTGTCTTTACGTTAGTTTTCTGAGGATTTTGTTACAGCTACCAGACCAGTGTGGAGGGGTCTCCAGTGGGGACTGACCACATCACAGTGCGTGCAAAGCACATACTGTACCCAGGGCCATGTTCATTGGTTAGGCAATATTGTTATTTATTGGAGGGGGTGCACGTGTGCCATGGTGTGAATGTGGAGGTCAGAGGACAACCTGCAGGACTCAGGTCGTCAGGCTCGGTGCCTTTACCTTCTGGGTCACCATCTTAGTCCAAAATTGTCCCCTGTTTTAATTTTATTTCATTATTTTAAAAGAACTTTTTGCTGGGTGGTGGTGGCACACGCCTTTAATCCAGCACTCAGGAGGCAGAGACAGGCAGATCTATGAGTTCAAGGCCAGCCTGTACAGAGTGAGTTCCAGGACAGCCAGGGCTACACAGAAAAACCCTGTCTTGAAAAAACAACAACAACAACAACAAAAAGAAACTGTCTCGAAACACCCCCCCCAAAAAAAAAAAAAAAAACCGTGTGTGTGTGTGTGTGTGTGTGTGTGTGTGTGTGTGTGTGTGTGTGTAGGGCTGGGATCAGGGCTCTGTGGATAGAGTGCTTGCCTAGCATGCACAAGCCCCAGGTTCCATCCCCAGCACCACATACCCCAGGCATGGTGGAGCATGCACGGGCAATCCCAGCATTTGGGAGGTGAAGCCAGAGGACCAGGAATTCAAAGTCATCTTTGGATACATAGGAGTTAGAGGCCAGTCTCGTTACATAGCAAGTTCCAGGCTGGAATATATGAGATCCTGCATTGTTTTTTTAAAGGATGTGGCAGGTGCTGAGACATAAGCAGTTAAGACCATTTGCTGCTCTTGCAGAGGACTCAAGTCTGGTTCCCAGTGCCCTTGTACAGCAGGTCAAAACTGTTTATCCTGCCAGCTTCTGGGGCTCTGATTCCTTCTGACCTCGTTAGGTGTTCACACGCAGAGACACACCCTTCAAGGTAAATAGAAGTAAATCTGTGAACAACAACAAAACAATAACAAGGCTGGGTATGTTGGTAACATTGTACCCATTGTTCTGGAAGCAGAGACAGGAGGGTCATTTGAAGTTCAAGTCTAGCCTAGGCTACATCCTTGCCAGTTCATACCAGCCAGGATTACAGGGCGAGCCGTCTCAAATCAAGCAATCCACAGCAAGCAAACAAACCAAGCCCTGAGGTCAGTGGATTAGTAATCCCGCAGCGAGGTGGGTTTAAGGATGTTTATATTATTTAAAGATAGCTGTCTCTTCTCGAGCTCACAATTTTCACTCCTTGAGAGAAAACCCCTTTCCCACAAGCAGTCATTCACAGCCCTGATATGTTTCCTGTTTCCGTGGGCTGGACTGTCCTGGGACCAAACATGATGCAGCCTTTAGTGCCTGCCTGTCCCTGACAATGCAGTCTCTTCATTCCAGGTTTATCCCAGTTGTGTGCAGAATTTTTCATGGCTACATAACATTCCACTGTGGAGATCTAGATTTATTCTGGTTCCTTTGGAGAGGCAGTTCTGTAGTCCAGGATAACTGTGGAATCAGGATCCCCTGCCTCAACCTGTTGAGTGCTGGTATCACTGGTGTGTGCCACCTTGTCTGAGTGAGATCTACAATCTGTGGGGCAGAGCAAATACCTGTGTGTGTGTGTGTGTGTGTGTGTGTGTGTGTGCGCGCGCTCAGGGGTGTACCCCTGTACATGTGAGTGTGGAGGTCACAGGTTGACATGGAATGTCTCGCTCTATTTCTCTCCAATTTCTTTGTTTATCCATTCACTTGTTTTTGAGACACGCTCATCGTTTTGGCTAGACCAGCTGGACATAGGACTCCGGACTGGGCAGTGGAGGAACGCGCCTTTGGAGGCAGAGGCAGGCTGAACTCTGAGTTTGAGGCCAGCCTGGTCTACAGAGTGAGTTCCAGGCCAATCAGGGCTACACAGAGAAATCCTGTCCTAAACAAAAAGAGAGAGAAGGAGACAGACAGACAGACACAGGGCTCCACCTGGCTCTGTCCTCTGCACTGGGGTTATAGGAATGACACAATGACACTGCACATGACTTCTACATGGGTCCCAGGGGACTCAGGGGCTTGTGAAGCAAGCACGTCCCCCACTGAGCCATCCTGAGGCTCCCCCTCTCTCAGGCCCAGCCCTGTCTTCTGTAGCCCAGACTGATCTCCATCTGGTATGTAACTGGGGATGAACCTGGAACTCCTAAGTGCTAAGTACAGGTGTGCACCGACATGCCATGCCTGGGTTATGAGATGCTGCGGATCCAACCCAAGGTTTCCTGCATGCTAAGCAAGCATCCTACCTACCAGCTGAGGCACATCCCCAGCCCCTAAAATCAAGGGTTCCAGTCAAGGCTGCACAAATGCTCCTGCCCAAAGTAGGAGTATCCTAAACACATGGCCCTGGTGTGCACCCTTAAAACGATAGAACCAAATGAGTGAGTGATGGTGCGTGAGCAAGTGAGTGAGTGATGGTGAATGAGCAAGTGAGTGAGTGATGGTGAGTGAGGGATGGGGGAGTGATGGGTGAGTGATGGTGAGTGAGTGATGGTGAATGAGGGATGGGGGAGTGATGGGTGAGTGAGTGAGTGATGGTGAGTGAGCAAGTGAGTGAGTGAGTGATGGTGAGTGAGTGATGGTGAGTGAGTGATAGTGAGTGAGTGATGGTGAGTGGTGAGTGAGTGAATGATGGTGAGTGAGCAAGTGAGTGAGTGAGTGATGGTGAGTGAGTGAGTGATGGTGAGTGAGTGATGGTGAGTGAGTGATGGTGAGTGAGTGAATGATGGTGAGTGAGCAAGTGAGTGAGCGAGTGATGGTGAGTGAGTGATGGTGAGTGAGTGAGTGATGGTGAGTGAGCAAATGAGTGAGTGAGTGATGGTGAGTGAGTGATGGTGAGTGAGTGATGGTGAGTGATGATGAGCGAGTGATGGTGAGTGAGGGATGGTGAGTGATGATGAGCGAGTGATGGTGAGTGAGCAAATGAGTGAGTGAGTGATGGTGAGTGAGTGATGGTGAGTGAGTGATGGTGAGTGATGATGAGCGAGTGATGGTGAGTGAGGGATGGTGAGTGAGCGAGTGAGCGAGTGAGTGGGGTGCTGGAGCAGTTCTGCACTTCACTGTCCCTGCCCCGATTCCCCTGTGTGGGTGCAGGTCAGAGACTGCAGTCACTTCTTCCACCCTGCAGGTCCCAAGGATCGAATTCAGGCCTCAGGTTTGGCAGCAAAAACTCCTTCTAGGAGCCGTCCTCGGAGCCTCGGACAGTCGGGTTCGAATCTCTGCTCTCCCCTTTCCATCTGCGCGGCCTTAGCAAACACTCTCCTCCCTGAGGCTATTTCCCCACCTGTAAATTGGAGCAGGTGGCCTCAGGAGGCATGGGGGGCATTTAGTGGGGTTCCTAAGGGGGCAACAGGAAGTGGGGCGGAGTCTGGCGAAGCCTGGCCCTGGGCTGTGTCAGAGAGAGACGTGAAAGGAATCTCAGGCCGGCCCCCACCCCCACCCCCTTTCCCCCCACCCCCCACCCCCATCCTACCCACCCCCGCCCCGCCCAGCGCAGCTGGGGGCCTGGGCTGCGCATGCGCACAGCATCCCCGTGGTCCCTTATAAGCAAGGAGGCTGAGCCTGGCTTGCTGAGCACCCGGCGCAGGGGCTGGAGAAGCACCGGGGCCGGCCGCGCGTCCTTTGTGCCGGGGCCGTGGGGATGTGTCCGCGCTAAGGAGCCAGGTGTGGGGGGCCCGCAGAGAGGGGGGCAACAGGGTTTCGGACTTGGGGAGGACTGACCAGGATGAAGGCGAAGCCCCCCTCCCGGATGGGGCTGGGCAGGGGGAGGTGGGGGAGGGGATCAGTTTGGGGGGCCAAGCACATGAGGGGCGGTCGTAGGGGTGTTGGGAACGGAAGGGAGTCTTGAATGAAAAGGTTTCCCCTTCCCGGTGGGGAGGGTCCCTGGCCGCGGATAGTTCTCTGGATCAAGCAGGAGGCGCCGGGAGCTAGGGCTAGGGGAGGGGCACCCCGAGTTTGGAAGAAAGACAAGGGCATCCTGGACATAACCCAGGGAATCTTGGGACTGGGTACCCCGGTGTTTTAGCTGAGACACCGCGGGAATTTGAAGTGGGGACCTCCAATTTACAAGTGAATGGAGGGCTGCGGTGGGGCGGGAGCCCCAATTCAAGAGTGTCTGCAGATGAGCCTAGGTCTCTGGGAAGGGAAGCCAGACAGGTCTCTGTCATCTAGCTGCATCCTGGGCTCAGGCTGCCCCATCCTAAGGGGGCTCCCTGTTTTTCTAACAGATGTGGAGTTGGGGTACAGTCCCTTTTTCCAGCGAGCATGCTAATGCTGGGTGTGGGTTCTGATCTACCCCAATATGGGTGTCCAGGACCTGGATGGACCCTGCGGGGAGACAGGGAACCCCCAGATGTTGCACATCTCCACATCATCTCAGCCCTCCACACCGGCGTTTCACCCCCAGTCTGTCTCTATGGTGCATTTTTTAAACTGTTTGGGTCTAGGTGCTGGGAGGGAGGGGACCTGGCCATGAGGTATTCGAGTGACCCCCATCGATATACCACAGTGTGGCTTTGTTCATTCTAAGTGTCTGGGATGAAGCCAGGCTGAGGCAGGCCAAGGTGGGCGATGTCCCAAGCTGGGCATGTTGGGATGGGATGAATGCATGCACTGTGCCACCCCAGATCCTGGCAGTCTCAGTGGCCCCTGAACATCCCCACAGGGAAATAGGGAATGTTCTCACCCCTTTTGTGGGGGTCTTTGTGTGTCAACCTGCCACGAGGAGAGGCATTATCAGGGGACCTGGGGTCTCCTGTGGCTGATACAACTGCAGTTAGTGTCTTTTGTTTCAAAACTGTGACGGGGACCACATTACCAGTGGCCATGCATCGGACACCAAGGCCACATGCATCCCAGTCTGTACTCAGGGCTGGTGTGACAGCCTGTGGGAGGAGCCAGACCTGGTGGTTGATCATTGGGGGCTTCAGCAGAGGGCTCCAGACTGTGGGTGTCTTTGTGTAGAGGCCGCACAGCCTACCCAGTGAGCGCCTGCATGGGTTCTCTTTGTTAGTGTCCCTGGAAGTCGCGTGTGTGTCTCTCCTGGGGTGTATGTCTGGGGTGTGTTTTGTGAATAGGAACAGGTGACCCAGAGCATGGGGGTGCAAGGCTGAGGAGTCACAGTGGGAGGGGTGGGATCTCCAGCTTGGCTTCTCTTTTCCTACACAGTATTCCATGTTCATGCCTGTGCATACAAATCCAGTGTGAGTCTCAGGCCAGGAATCCACAGTGTCTGCAAGTGCGTGTGTGTGAATGTGTGTGGCCTTTGCCCAGGACCAGAAATCCTCCTGAAGCTCATGTAACTGATGTCCCCACACCATAGGGTGCAGACAGGTATACCCTTGCCCAGACACAGCACCACAGATGCAGTCACACACCCAGTGACACTAGATGGTAAGTGCCCAGCTCCAACTCGGTGGAGAGACAAGAGACAGAGTGGGTGGGAATGGGACACACACACACACACACACACACACACACACACACACGAACACGCACACACATGCATGCACACATACACTTGAATGTGTCTCCCCTTTCCCCTGCAGGCCCCTGCTTGCATATACATGAGGCTAATGCATCATTCATGAGGGGGTGGGCCCAGACCTCAGCCCAAATGCTGCCACTTACCTCTGGCGGCCCAGGGGAGGAAGTATTTTAAGAGAAGATTGTGGGTGTGTGAGGGTGTGAGGGGAAGGGAGAGAGAAGGTGTTAAGGAGGAGCATGAGGCTGACATTGTGTCTGTCACTGTGTTGGGCTACCTTGGGGTATTTTTAGGGTGTTCCCAAGGTTTTGTGTACAAAGAGCTGTTCTTAAATTTGATGTATTTTTACAAGTCTTAGCCCACTCTTTCGAGATAACTTCAGAGGGTTTAGACTGGATGAGGCTTATTTTACAGGTGGGGAAACTGAGGTATGGGGGAATAAGACCCCTGGTGCAGAGTCGCATGGAGGTTCAGTAGGTAGAATGTGACATGGATTCTTTTGGGGGTTGTTTTTGAGACAGGGTTTCTCTGTGTAGCCTTGGCTATCCTGAAACTCACTCTGTAGACTGGGCTGGCCTCGAACTCAGAGATCCACCTGCCTTTGTCTCCTGAGTGTTGAGATTAAAGGCATGCGCCACCACACCCAGATGGATTCTTTTTTTTTTTTTGAGACTGGTTCTCATGTAGTCAGGTTGACTTTAAATTCAAAATGAAATTCAGGGTAGCCTCAAATCCTTCCAAGTGCTGGGATGACAGTCTTTGGCCACCACACCCATGTGAACTCAATTGTGTGGAGAAGGCTGGGGAGAAAAAGAGAGAGAATGAGAGAACACACATTTTCTGGCCTTGAACTCTCCTAAAATCCTGATGGGGTGATCTCAGCCATTAGTGTACTTCACATTGGCTTAGGGTTCCAGGGGAAGAATGGGGATGGCCTAGGTTGAAGTTAGAGGTTGTAGACATTGCAAGTTGGTAGCCCGTGCTCCGCTGCGCACTCCAAAACCAACAGCTCACCTTCTCTGGGTGCTCAGGCAGGCCAGGCTCAGGGTTCAGCACCAAGGACAGGTCCACGGCAGGCATATCGGCTAGTGCCTGGAGAACAGGGAGGAGAGCAGAAGGAAGTTGAGCTCTTCAAGGACTCTGGAGACCCCACCCACAAGGGCCTGCTCTTCTTTGATAGGCTGAAGAGCGGGTTTGCAAGTGGCCCTGTGACTTACCCTCTCCAGTCCCCTGTGAGGGGCCTGAGTTGAGAGAAGGCCAAAGTTTTGTTGAATAATCTCTGGGGAATGGATTTATTTTAGGCACCTGAGGTAGAAGTCACTCACAGGCATTTAATAATTGCCTACCATATACCGGATGGGACACAGTCCCTCTGGAGAGGATGGCCCCAGGGCAGAGGAAGCTGCTTCTGTGGGTTGTAAACAGTCAGCTGTGAGGACTGGGCTGGGGAAGGGCCTGGGGCCCCCAAAAGGATAAGGACCCACTGCTTCCCTTAGGAGCTCCCAATCTAGTGGTGGAAGCTCGCTTGAAAAGCAGGATTTCAGACTTGGCAGTGTGGAGTTTAATGATAATATTAGCCACAGCTAAGATGTTCTCCTTCAAGAGAGTTGCTGGAAACATTGTGTATGAGTTGACTCATCCATCCCTGCAGCCAGCTGTTATCCTCATCTGAACCATAGGGAAAGGAAGGCAGAAAGAAGCCAAGCTCCTTGCTAAAGTCACACAGCAAGGAAGAGGCAGAGTCATAGGACTTGCTGTGCAGATCGCGCTGGCCTAAACCTGTGCAGATTCTGTCTGCACCCTCCAGGGCTGAGATGTGAGATTGTGTGAGCCACCAATCCCAGCATGGAGTGATATGCAGGACTCAGGGTCAGGGGCTAGAAGTGGGGTCCCCACAGGAGTGTGGCAAGGACTGGGAAGAGAACCCAAGGCTGTGTAAGCCTGGAGGGTGCTGGGCCAGAACCCAGGCCCGCGAGCTCAGCAGGTGTCCCACCACTAAGCTGCACTCTGCCTCACTGCTTGGATTCTGAAGTGAGATGCTCTGGGTTCAAATCCTGCATGGCCCCTGCTTTCCTTGCTCTGTGACCTTCACTGACATGCTGGCCTTTCTGAGTTCTGGTTCCTCCATGTTCGGGGTTGGGGGAGGGGTCTGTGCCATGACTCACCTGCCTCCCTCTCCTTTGCTCCTAGCTCCAGTATGGGGGCCACATCTGTCTGGGCCTCAGGCCTCCTGGTGCTGAGGCTGCTGCTCCTGGTGGCTGGGGATCAGGGTGAGTGGGGCCTACGGGGCTGGGGGTGGGATCCTGTCTGCTGTCAACCATGGGTCAGCGGGATGGGATGAGGCCTTTTCATTCCAGAGCCTTCTCCTGCTGGTCCTCTAGCTGGGTCTGCAAAATAAAACAAGAATAGCTGGAACCAGTCTTTGAACAGTCAAAGGGAAACAAGGTACCTGAGAGGTTATTTTTAGTCATAACCAGCAGAGGCTGGAGGTTCCCGCCTCTCACTGTCTTTTGCTGAAATGATCTGAAAAAGAAAGGTTGGGGGAGAGAGCCAGCAGCCCGGGGCTTGGCTACTGATGTCTGCCACGGGCGGGAAGGGAAGGAAGATCTCTGTGCCGCCCCTGGAATCTCCCCAATGGTGGTCAATTCCAGACTTTATGAATCCCTTACTGAGTTTCTCTGTGGCCATAGGCAAGAGTATTTGTTTCTCTGATCTTCAGGTTCCTAATGTCCCTAAAAGAAGACAAGCCTTTTCCACCGCGGATGGTTGTGGGTATTCAATGACTTGACTTCACTCACCCGACATACTGGCACACCTCTGTAATCCCAAGCATTTGGCCAATAGAACAGGAGGATGAGAAGTGCAAGGTCATCCTGGGCTACATAGCAAGTTTGAGGACAACCTGGGCTACAGCTGACCCTGTCTGAAACCAGAAGGAAAAAGGAAAGAAACAAACACAACTGCCAGTGTCTGCCTCTGGCTTAACTTCTGAGGCTTAGAGAAGGAAAGGGATTTCCCCAGGGCCACACAGCAAGCCAGAGATAATGACAGCCATAGTTCGCCCATCTAAGCAGCCTTTGGAATGCTGCCGAGAGAGACAGAACCATGAGTGGTCTGGCCCAGCAGTCCCTTTTTGCACTGTGACACTGTGTGGACAGCCTGGCCTCTCTGGCCTCCATCTCTCTGTAAAGTGTTAGTGTAGCTGAGTGTAGTGCACACCTTTAATCCCACACTAGGGAGGCAGAGGCAGGAGAATCTCGGAGTGTGAGCCAGCCTGGTCTATGTGCTGAGTTCCAGGTCTACATAGTCAGACACTGTCTCAAAAAACAAAACAAAGAGTTAGTGAAAGAAAAAGAGAAAACAATCCGCTAAAACAAGACATCTAGTGTCCTGCTGACCCCTGCCTCTGATTCGGGTCCTCTTTCCATCCCAGACACACAGGACACCATCACCACGGAAAAGGGCCTTCACATGCTGAAGTCGGGGTCGGGACCCATCCGCGCTGCCCTGGCGGAGCTGGTGGCCCTGCCCTGCCTCTTTTCCTGGCAGCCATTGCTAGGCACCCTTCGAGACATTCCTCGAATCAAGTGGACCAAGGTTCGCACTGCATCAGGCCAGCGACAGGATTTGCCCATCTTGGTGGCCAAGGACAATGTGGTGCGTGTGGCCAAGGGCTGGCAGGGGCGGGTGTCACTGCCCGCTTATCCCCGGCACAGAACCAATGCTACGCTTCTCTTGGGGCCACTTCGGGCCAGTGACTCTGGGCTGTATCGCTGCCAAGTGGTGAGGGGTATCGAGGATGAGCAGGACCTGGTGACCCTGGAGGTGACAGGTGAGTTGGCAGCAGGTAATGGCCAGGTCAGAGATGAAAGGGGTGGGGCCTAGGATGAAGGGGAAGGGTTGAGGCTGGGAGGAGGGCCCAGGAATCCTGGGAGGAGAGGCAAAGGAAGGAAGAGGAAGCTGGAAAGAGAGGGTCTGAGGATGGAGATGAGGTGCCCAGGACAGAAGGGGGTGCAAGGGTGAAGGGGGAGAGAACAAAGATAAAGGAAGAGGAAGCAAGGATGGAAGGGGAGGAGCTAGTGTGCAGGGGTGAGGAGATAGCAGGGAGGGAGCCAAGGATAGAAGAGGGGCTAAAATAGTAGGGATGGAGCTAACAGAGGGGAGGGCCTGAGGAAGAAGGGGCATTGTAGGATTGAAGGGAGGGGGCTAGGATGGAATGAGAGGGGCTGAGCGTGGAAGGGGAAGTTAGACTGGAGGGGAGGAGCAAGCCTGAGGCCCAGACATGGGTTCACCTTTCAAGTCGCCTGTGACCTTTAATTCCATCACTCGAGAGGCAGAGCCAGGCAGATCTCTGTGAGTTCAAGGCCAGCCTGGGCTACAGAGTGAGTTCCAAGACAGCCAGGGCTACACAGAGAAACCCTGTTTCAAAAAAAAAAAAAAATTCACTTTTTTGTTTTATGTGCTTGGATGCTTTGCATGTATATTGTGCACCAGGTGTGGCCCTGGTGCCACAGAGAGCAGAAGAGGGCACTGGATCCCATGGAACTGGAGTTATAGATGGTTGTGAGCCACCATGTGGGTGCTGGGAATAGAACCTGAGTTCTCGGGAAGAGCAAAAATACTCAACTTCGGAACCATCTCTCTAGCCCCCAAATAGGAATCTCTTTAAAAAGGTTAAGTGAGCCTATCTTTAAAACGTCAGTTAACACGTGCATTGGGGAGACACTGCTCCTCTGCTCCATTCTAGGGCAGTCTCTGTTTTCCCAACAGATTAAGAAAAACCCATCTGGGTGTGGGGGTGAACTCACAAGTAGAGGTGGGTGAAGCTTTGTGAGTCTCAAGTCAGCCTGGGCTACATGAGACAATGTCTTTGTGTGTGTGTGTGTGTGTGTGTGTGTGTGTGTGTGTGTGTGCGCGTGTGTGTGTGTTTCATTGTTCGTTTTGAGACTCAGTCTCACTATGTAGCCCTGGCTATCGTGGAACCCACTCTGTTTTCTAGGCTGGCCTTGAACTCAGAGATCCGCCTGCCTCTGCTCCTTGAGTGCTGGGATTAAAGGCCTGCGCCACCACGGCCCAGCAAGACCAACTTTTAAAAAGTCTGCTCGAGGGAGGTCTATTCTCTTTAGATTCCACCATAAGCCCCTCTCCGGCCTCCCGGCTCTTACCCCACAGGCGTCGTGTTCCACTACCGGGCGGCCCGGGATCGCTACGCACTGACCTTCGCTGAAGCCCAGGAGGCCTGCCGCCTGAGCTCAGCCACCATCGCCGCCCCGCGGCACCTGCAGGCTGCCTTCGAAGACGGCTTTGACAACTGCGACGCCGGCTGGCTCTCAGACCGCACGGTTCGGTGAGGGGGTGCGCGGGAGGCTTGGGACGGGTCCGCTCCTGGAGAAAGGGGCTCCCGGAGCACGGGTCTGATAGCCAGCCACTCCCCTCCCACCGTCAGGTATCCGATCACCCAGTCGCGTCCTGGTTGCTACGGTGACCGCAGCAGTCTGCCTGGGGTTCGGAGCTATGGGAGACGCGACCCGCAGGAACTCTACGATGTCTATTGCTTTGCCCGCGAGCTAGGGGGTAAGGCGAGCGCGGCTGGGACCCCGTGGCCACCTGTCCTTGAGTGTCAGGTGCTTTCCCAGTCCTCATACTTCCCTAAGCCCACACGAATCTCTCCGAAGTCTCAGTGCCCTCCAAAGCTGCACTTGGAACCCGAGCCACGCCTCCCTGAGTGTCAGGTGTTCTTTCAGCCCCCGAGTCTCTCTAAGTCCCCTCAAAGCTCTCCAAAGCTGGAGCCAGGACCTGGGCCACCCGTCCCTTGAGCTTCCCATCCTCAGTTCCGAGCTTCCCTCCTTTTCCACCCCCTTCCTGACCTCCACCCTGTCCCTCTCCCAGGCGAGGTCTTCTACGTGGGCCCCGCCCGCCGACTGACTCTGGCAGGCGCGCGGGCACAGTGTCAGCGGCAGGGTGCGGCGCTAGCCTCGGTGGGGCAGTTGCACCTGGCCTGGCACGAAGGCCTGGACCAGTGCGACCCGGGCTGGCTGGCAGATGGCAGCGTGCGCTACCCAATCCAGACGCCGCGACGGCGTTGTGGGGGTCCCGCCCCGGGTGTGCGCACGGTATACCGCTTTGCCAACCGCACCGGCTTCCCTGCGCCTGGAGCACGTTTCGACGCCTACTGCTTCCGAGGTGCGTTTATGATATGCCCCCGGGGGGTGCTGCAGGCCACATCCACCACAGCCATTGTCTGGGGCCACCCCTCGCGGGTGTGTGTCATCCAGACCGTCCCCAGTTGGGAGTGTCTGACTAAGCCATGCCCCCAGGTGGTGTCCCCGCCTGACCGCATACACCCGAGCCAATCCCTGCAGCGGATGTGTTCCCTTGGGACCACAGACCCACCAGGAAAGCTTGGTTATGGCCACGCCTCCATGAGCGTGTCCCATCATCTGCATTGGGTGGAACAAACCACATGCCATTAGTTATATTCCCTTGAGCCCATCAGGGGTAGGTGAAGGCCACATCCCATAACCCTACCAGGACCATTGATGATGGGCATGCTCCATGGCTGAGTCTTCTGTGGACATGCTTCTGGATACAGGCTAGTGAAGGCCACATTCCTACCAGTTTTCATTTACTTGTTTCTCTTGAGACAGGGTCTCAGTGTGCAGCTCTGACTGGCCTGGAACTCTATGTAGACCATGCTGGTCTTGAACTCACAGGGATGCACCTGCTTCTGCCTCCAGTGCAGGGTCCAGAAGCATTCCTTTATACTGTTCTTGGCTGTGGCTGTGGTTCAGCTGGCTGAGCACCTCCCTTGCAAGCACAAAGCCCTGAGTCCCGTCCCCATCACCAGATAAAGCCAAGTGTGCACCTGAGGGCCTGGGACAAAGAGGCAAAAGAATCAAAAATGTTAAGATCATCTTGGGCTACCTAATCAGTTCAGGGCAAGTCTGGGCTACATGAGATCCTGTCTCAAAAAGCCAGAAACAAAATAATAAAATCATTCCCATGCCCATGTCTCCATGGAAACCCTGTGACAAGCATACCCTCTGGGGAGAGTCCCTCCTCCTCAGATGGGTCTTTCCTTTGATGTGGCCACTGCTGGGCCACTGTTGTATCAGCTAGCATTTGGAAGGCTGAGGCAGGAGGATCTCTGTGAGCTTGAAGTAAGCCTGGGCTATATATTGATTTTCCAGGTTAGCTTGGGCTGCAGACAGACAAGAAGATACCGCACTAGTGGGTGGGGCTCTGGAGAAGTTGCATTCTCCCCTTGGGCTCTATTTCCCTGAGATGCCTTAACCCTAGAAATCCTGCCCTGGGTGGGGCTTCACACCACTTTACCTTCCTGGCTATGCCTGGGCCACCTCAACCACTGCTGCTTTTTCTATAGCTCATCACCTTACACCACAACACAGAGACCCGGAGACCCCCTCTTCTGGAGATGATGGGGAGATTGTGTCAGCAGAGGGACCCCCAGCCCAAGAACTAGAGCCCAGCCTGAGGGAGGAGGCAGCACCTGAGTTCCAGGAACCTCTCATGTCCAGTGGAGAAGATGAACCCCTGGACTCGACATGGACACAAGAGCCTCAGAAGACCCTTGGCTCTACCCCAGGCGGTCCCACACTGGCTTCATGGGTGCTTACAGGTGTCCCCAGCCCCAGCAGCATGCGAGTGGACATGGTAGAGACAACACCCTCGGGCACACAGGTAGCCTCCACCCCCATGGCGAGGAGGGGCCGCTTCAAAGGGTTAAATGGTCGACACTTCCAGCAACAGGGCACAGAGGGCCAGCTGCTTGGGACAGCAGAGGCCAGTGCCCAGCCTCCGACTCTGGAAGTTACTGCTGACTTCCTGGGGCCTTCCGCAACCACAGAGGCCTCGGAGAGTGACCAGAGCCGCAGTCACAGTCCCTGGGCCATTCTGACCAATGAAGTGGACATGCCAGGGACAGGTGAGTGACCTGGGGAGAAAGGAAGGGTTGGTAAGACTCACATTGTTCCAGCACCCCCAACCTGCCATAGTCCTGCCTCCAAATACCCATTTTGTTGTGTGTGCGTGTGTTTATATGAGTGTGTGTGGTGTGTAAGTGTGTGTATGTGAGGTTTATGTGAGTGTGTTTGTATGGAGTGTGTGTGGTATGTGTGTGTGTGCTGTGTGTGGTATGTGTGTGTGTAGTGTGTATGAGTGTGTTGTGGTATGTGAGTGTGTATGTGGTATGTGAGTGTGTGTGTGTGTGGTATGTGAGTGTGTATGTGGTATGTGAGTGTGTATGTGTGTGGTATGTGAGTGTGTGTGTGTGGTATATGAGCGTGTGTGTGTGTGTGTGTGTGTGTGTGTGTGTGTGTGTGTGTGTGTGTGCATGCACACTAGCTAGTGGAGACCAAAGGTCGACTGACTTCAAGTGTCTCCCTTTATGGCCCTCCACCTTAGGCAGGTCTCTCACTAGACCTGGGATCCCTCTTGGCTCCCCTCCCCTCCCCCTTCCCCTGAACTGGAGTTAAAGACCTGGGCTGCTGTGGCCAGTTTTTATGGGAGTGCTGTGGATCCGAACTCAAGTCTTCATAGCAAACACGTTACCCTCTGGATCCATCATCCAACCCTGAGTTTTGTGTTTTGAGGCAGAGTATCACCCTGTACCCAAGGGTGGCCTGGAACTCAAAGCAATCCTCCTGCCTTGGTCTCCTAAGCACTGAGATGACAGGTGTGTGCTGACACACTTAGCTTTTATTGTTTGTTTGCTGGGGAGGGTGTGTTAAGACAACTCCTTATGTAGCCCAGGCTGGCCTCTAACTTCCATGTATCCAAGGATGACTCTGAAGCCCAGATCCTCCTGAGCGGCTTGTTCGCCACATCTGCTAAACGTGTCTCTGGAGGCTGTGCCTCTGTGTAGTGCAGACTGCCCTTACATGTTTATCCTCCTGCCTCCACTCCCAAGTGCTGGGACCATCAGTGTGTGCCGCCAGGCCCTGCTAACAAGAACTCTTTTCGATGTCACAGGTTCCCATGGCAGCAGGAGTCCTCCAGAGCCCTGGATGTGGCCTCCGTCTTTGATCTCACCTATTGTCACAAGTCCTGACCCTGACCCTGGCCTGAAGCCAGGGACAGCTGAAGCCCCCATTGTTAAATCAACCCTCCGCCACCTGCCCTGGTCTCCCTCAGAGCCTCCTGTTCGTCCTTCCAGCCCCTCGGAGGCCCCAAGTGTTGTCTACCACGAGGCGTCCCCTGAAGACACCTCTCCAGACTTCCCCGTTGTAGCAATGCTTCGTGCCCCCAAACTGTGGCTCCTGCCACACTCCACATTCGTCCCCAGTGTGACCCCCATTCCTCCCTCCCCAGCTTCTCCACTTCCCTCCTGGCACCCAGAAGAACAGAATGGGGATATTACCACTGCCGGGCCCATCAGCCTTGGAGCAGAAGGCCTTGAAACCCCATCTCAGACCACTGTGGATGCCCCAGTTGAAGCCAGCCACAAATCCCCTGCTACAGATTCTAAAGAAATTGGGGGTATCAGCTCCATCCAGGCTACCAAGCACCCCAGCTCTGGCCCATGGGTGTCCTTGGACTCCAGTAATGTGACTGTCAATCCTGTCCCCTCTGATGCTGGCATCCTAGGGACTGAGTCTGGGGTCTTGGACATATCAGAGAGTCCCACATCCAGTGGACAGGTCACTGTGGGCAAGGTGCTGTCCACCTGGCTACCACTGCCCAGCCAAGGACTGAACACTGGTTCCCAGTCCTCACCATTGGGAAGCCATGGAGTCACCGTGAGTGTAAAACCTACAGTGGCTTTGGAAGGAGGCCCCCCCGAGGGTCCTAGGAAGGCCACCATGGAGCTGGTCCCCAGAGGTGCTGATGCCACTTGGGGGTCGGAACCTAAAAGTTCCATTTCTAGCACCCATGTGGCTGTGAGTCCAAGCATGGACCAAGGGACCATGGCTGGAACTCAGGGTGTGCCTACACTGACCTCCACAAGCTCCCAAGACCACCCAGAGCCACAGGACCAGATGGTGGCCCAGGGGTCACCAAGGCCTCACAGCAGTCTGCCTTCTCATCCATGGTCATCCCTGGCCTCCAGCGTGGATGAAATGACCTCAGTTTCCTCGGGGGAGCCCACCGGGCTGTGGGACACCCCCAGCACCCTGATGCCTGTGTCCCTGGGGTTGGATGAATCAGACCTGAATGTTGTGGCTGGGAGTCCAGGATTGGAGGACTTCTGGGAAGAGGTGGCCAGCGGGCAGGAGGGTAAGTTCTGGGTTCTCCATCTGTCCTAGTGTGGCCAGGACCTGGGGACTGGAGGCTGGGGCTTCCCTGAGCAGGGGAAATGCCCTGGGAGGGCTGGAATTTTCTAACAAAGGATGATGCTAAAGGTCAGAGGTTAGGCAGGCAAGTTACATTGGGCCTTTCTGTGTTGTTTTGTGCTGTTGTTTGGACAGGGTCTCCCTATGTAGCCCTTGCTGGTATGGAACTGGCTATGTAGACCTGGCTGGCCTTGAGTGCACAGAGTTCCACCTGTCTCTGCCTCCCGAGTCCTGGGATTAAAAGCATTCATCATCTTGTCTGGCTAACACGTTCCTTCTAACACTCAAGGAATGTGGCCATTGACCAAAGTATGGGCTCCATGAGGCACTGGGAAATTGAATTTGGGGGAGTTCAGTTTCCAAAATATGCAGATCACTTTGAGGAACAGGGCAATGTGATGCCAAGGGCCGGCCTACAACAATTCTGATGTCTGTAGAAGACAACTGGATCTGGTTGCCTCCCAGGCAGAGTAGGAAGGACAGGACATGGTTCAAGCAGTATCTAGGATGGGCAGGAACCAGGGCTGGATTGACTTAGTCATGGAGATGGCAGGGGCTGGAGCCCTGAGGAGAATGGGAGGCGGGAGCAGGCTCAGTGACCAACAACGCTGCCTGCTTGGCCACTGTGTAACCCAGGGTAGCCTTGAACTGGTGACAGTCCTCCTGCCCTAGCTCTCTGAATGCTGGAATATTAGTTGTATGCCATCATGTCCAGTGTCTTAGTAACTGTCCTATTGCTGTGAAGAGACATAATGACCACGGCAACTCATATAAAAGAAAACATTTAATTGGGGCTTGCTTTTCGTTTCAGAGGCTTAGTCCATTATCATCATGGTGGCAGGCATTGTGCTGGAGCAGTAGCTAAGAGCTACATCCTGGCACACAAGCAGAGAAGAGAACTGGGCCTGGCATGGGCTTTTTACAGCCTCAAAGCCCATCCCCAGTGAAGACACACTATCTCCAATAAGGCCACACCTTCTCAATCCTTCTCAAGCAGTGCCACTCCCTGCTGACTAAGCATTCAAATCTATGAGCCTAAGGGGGCCATTCTTACTCAAACCACCACACCCAGCCTGTTTTTTAAAATTCATTTATCGGGCTGGAGAGATGGCTCAGAGGTTAAGAGCACTGGCTGTTCTTCCAGAGGTCCTGAGTTCAATTCCCAGCAACCACATGGTGGCTCACAACCATCTGTAATGAGATCTGGTGCCCTCTTCTGGCCTGCAAGCATTCATGTAGGCAGAACACTATACACATAATAAATAAATAAATCTTTAAAAAAAAAAAGGAAAAAAAAGAAAATTCATTTATCTTTTTTTTATGTGCATGCAAGTGCACACGTGTGTGTAGGTGCACATATAAACACATGCATGTACAGTCCAGAGGTGCCTGTCCTCAGGCACTGTCCCTCTTGTTTATTTTTTGATTATTGTTGTTTAATGTGTGTGCATGCACATGAATATATGCATGCCATGGCATTCTTGTGAAAGTCAGGGGACAATTTTGGGACTGGGTTCCCTCCTTCCACCACGTGGGTTCCAGGAATCAAACTCAGGTCATCATCTTAGCATTAAGCATCTTCACCTGCTGAGCAACCATGCCAGTTTTCCATCTTGTGTTTGAAGACAAGGTCTCTCTCTGGCCTATGAACTTGCCAATCGAGCTAGATTGTCTAGTCAGTAAGCCCTGGGATCCCCCTGTCTACATCTCCCCAGAGCTAGGACTGCAGGCACACACTTATTTTTTTTGGAGGGGGTGCCCACATGTATGTGCACTGCACATGTGCCTAGTACCCATGGGGATCCCTTAGAATCAGAGCTACCAATGGTTGTGAACTGCTGTGTGCATGCTGGGAATCAAACTCCTAAGAACAGTGTGCTCTTACCTGCTGAACCATCTTTTCAGCCCCCTCCCACTTTGAGACAGGATCTCACTCTGTAGCCCTGCTGGCCTGGAACTTGCTCTGTAGATCAATAAGGCTGGCCTCTAATTCACAGAGATCTGCCTCCCAAGTGCCTGGATTAAAAGCATGTGCCACCATACCCAGCCACACCCAGGTTTTTTGAAGTGGATGCAGGGGATTGAACTCAGGTCTGAGCCATGTCCACAGAATTACCCCACCCCACCCTCTTTTTTTTTAGACAGGATCTCACTCTGTAGCCCAGGCTGGCCTAGAGATCTCACCAACCCTTCTGCCTCAGTCTCCTGAGTGTGAGGATCATGGGCATGTGTTCCCATTCCCAGACAGAATGCCAGAATGGTTCAACTTTGTGACATCTCATGGGACAAGCTCTTGTGTGAGGGGAGACTGAGGCACAGGGATATCTGAGAACTTAGTGTGTTCATGCAGCTGCGGCTGGAGCTGGAACTCGGACAGAAAAACAAAAACCAGAGCTTATGAGTTGTGAGTTGGGCTTGGCACAAGCCCACCATCCCAGCACTGCGGAGGTAAAGGCAGGGGTCACAGGTCAGAAGTCAGCCTCAGCTAAGAAGTGAGTTCCAGGACAGCCCGGATTCCTACATGAGACTGTATAAAGATGGAGTGGGGGAAGAAGGGAGACAGGGAGGAGGGGAGGAAAATAGGACGAAAGGAAGAGAGGGGAAGAGGAGCCTCTGTCTTGGGCACTAGCCTGCAAGATGCGGAGTACAGGCCATGTGACACACAGTGGCAGCCTGGGCGGCGGAGGCTGTGGGGAGGTGGGTCCCCGAGAGTGGCAGCATCTGGACAAAAGTTAATTAGAGGGTCTGCAGTCAGGACTCCGGGTGGCGGAAGGTGGCTGTGGTGGGAGGGTGGCAAGACACCCACAGCACAGATGCTAATAAAGCCAAAAATACACCAGCTCAGCTGAGTCAGTGCCAGCCATGGGTAGGTGTTGTGGTGGGGCAACCTGGTGCTGTCAAGTGTTTCATGTCACCCTCTGTCCCAGACATGCTTACACAGGGCTGGGACTTCAGCAGGCACATCACACAGATCAGACCCCCCTGTTTCCCAGTGTCACTGCCCCAGGGACAGATGTCCCAGCCACTGCAGGACAGCTAGCTGCCCCCATTGTTCAGTTAACTAGCAGTGATTGCATACCTGCTGTGTCCTGAGCCTTGCAAGCTGATATTCTACAACATTCTCTGAGTGGTCAAATTGACATGTGGCTCATAGAAGTGCATGCATCATCTCATTTTAATTAATTTAAGCATGAATGAATGTGGTTGCCATATGGAATGTCACTGCTCTCAGAGAGAGAGACAAAATCAGTAAGTACGAAAGGAACCTGGCGGGCTAGTGAGGGTTCAGTGGCTAAGGGTGCTTGCCGCCAAGCCCGAGGACGTGAGTCCAAGCCCCAAGACCCACACAGTGACAAAGAGAATTAACTGCCGAAACTTGTCTTCTGGTCCCTGGGTAAACTCACTAGGCTGGTGAGTCTAGTATGACCTGAGAGAGAACTTTGCTGTGAGCAGGGCATCCCATAGATGCTGTGGTGCAATTCTTGAAAATGGTAAGGTCTTTATCCCAAAGCATGTGAGCCATTGTTCATTGGGGAGGCAACGGAGGGGACTTCACAGACAAGGACTAATTTCTGGATTCCATGAAAGATGACGTGGCGGCCTGTCCATCCCACAGACCCCACAGATCCCTGTGAGAACAACCCTTGCCTGCACGGGGGCACCTGCCACACCAACGGCACCATGTACGGCTGTAGCTGTGATCAGGGCTATGCTGGGGAGAACTGTGAAATTGGTGAGTGTCCCAGCCCAGAGCACTGTCCTGCCCCCCTGTGCTCTGAGTCAGGTGAATCAATCGAAATTAGCTGAGCCCAAACTAGTCAGCTGAGGGGCTGTGGCCTGGGGGCTGTAGCCCAGGAGAGCCGTTTCCCACCGTGAGCATTAGAGGTTAGGAGGGGGACAACAGAGGGGTCAGATGACCCCCAGCAAGCAAAGGGCTCTGGGAGGCTCCCCTCATCTAGGTGGACATCAGTGTGGGTGCCACTCATACTGCTAAATGTGAGATGACAGCACTAAGTATAGATGGTGTCATTTCTTTTTTATTTTTTATTTTTTTTATTTTTATTTTTATTTTTTTTTTGGTTTTTCGAGACAGGGTTTCTCTGTGTAGCTTTGCGCCTTTCCTGGGACTCACTTGGTAGACCAGGCTGGCCTCGAACTCACAGAGATCCGCCTGGCTCTGCCTCCCGAGTGCTGGGATTAAAGGCGTGCGCCACCACCGCCCGGCCATTTCTTTTTTAAAGATTTACTTTTATTTGGTATTTATGGGTGTTTCGCTTGCATGTACGTCTGTTGTACCATTTGTGTGCATCGCCTGCAGAGGCCAGAAGAAGGCAACTGGAGTTACAGATGTTTGTGAGCCACCAAGTGGGTGCTGGGAATTGAACTTGGGTCCTCTGGAAGAGCAGCCAGTGCTTTTCACCTCTGAGCCATCTCTTCAGGCCCTATGGTGTAATTTCTTGATCACTGTGCATCCTCTGCTTGACTTCACAACCACACTTGGAATTATAGAGTCATAACTAAAAACACAAATGAGGACCAGGCATGGTGGCGCACACCTTTAATCCCAGCACTCAGGAGGTAGAGGCAGGTAGATCTCTGTGAGTTCAAGGCCAGCCTGGGCTACAGAGAGAGTTCCAGAACAACCAGGGCTGTATAGAAAGATAGAGAGACCCTTTCCAAAAAACAAACAAACAAACAAAACAAAACAAAAAACCCACACACAAAAAACAAAATAAATACATTTTTTTAATGTTGTATTTCAAAAATCCAAAAGAGTGACAACTAACAGCATCTAAGATTGGCCTCTAGCCTCCCACACATGCGTGTGTGTGCGCGTGTGTGTGTGTGTGTGTGTGTGTGTGCGTTCGTGTGTGTGTGTGTGTGTGTGTGTGTGTGTGTGTGTGTGTGTGCGTGCATGTGGAGTTAGGTGACACAGAGGTTAACTGAATTGCTTGGTTCTGTCTACAAACACTACCAGTGGAGCTCAGGGGCCCTTTCAATTGTGCAAAGGAAACACTTTCAGGCTGCATGTCCCTGGATGCCCGAGTCCCACTCGTCTGTCTGGTGGCGCCTGCATCCCTACGGGTGCCTAGGGGGTGGTCAGAAGGACCTTGACCCATCTGTACCTGCAGTCTGGGGTCTGAGTGGAGGCTGACCTCTGACCTCTAACTATCCATGTCTCCCAGACATTGATGACTGTTTGTGCAGCCCCTGTGAGAACGGAGGCACCTGCATTGATGAGGTGAACGGCTTCCTCTGCCTCTGCCTCCCCAGCTACGGGGGCAGCCTGTGTGAGAAGGGTGAGTCCCTGCCCCTGACACACGTTCAAGTCTCCTCTGGGTCTGGCTGAGTCCCACAGGGTGTAAATTAGTTTTATTATTTATTTTAAAATTCATGTGTTCTGTGTATGTGCATGGTATGGAGCATGTGCATGCCATGGCATGTGTGTGGAGGTCGGGAAAACTTTCAGGACTCAGCTTTCTCCTTTGATCGTGTCTAGTCGGCTCGCTGGGCGTGGTGGCAAGCGCCCTCATCTACAGAAGTGTCTTGCTAGCCCTATTTATTTTTTTATTTTAATTTATTTATCTTTTCTTTTTTTTTTTTTGAGACAGGGTTTCTCGTGTAGTTTTGATGCCTGTCCTGGAACTCACTCTGTAGACCAGGCTGGCCTCGAACTCACAGAGATCCTCCTGGCTCTGCCTCCCGAGTGCTGGGATTAAAGGCGTGTGCCACTGCCGCCAAGCTATTTTTTTTTTTTAATTTAAAAAATTTTAATTAATCTATTTTTTTTGTGTTTGGGTGTTGTGACTGCTTGTACGTCTGGGCAATCACGTGTGTTGCAGCCTGGGAGGTAACCAGCCCACCTCACATTCCTGTCCCACCTCCCAGACACAGAAGGTTGTGACCGTGGCTGGCACAAATTCCAGGGTCACTGCTACCGGTACTTTGCCCATCGGCGTGCCTGGGAGGATGCAGAGAGAGACTGCAGGCGCCGGGCTGGCCACCTGACAAGTGTCCACTCGCCAGAGGAGCACAAGTTCATTAATGGTAGGGACAGTGTGGTGAGCTGGGGGAGCCCTGGAGACCTTAGAAACCCACTGGCACCTCCCTGACCGTCACACGTCTGTTGAGTCCCACGTTAGTTCACTGATGCTCCCCGAACAGTCTCTGCACGCCTGTTACACCCTCCCCACCCCCCACCTCCCCCCCCACCCCCCCACCCCCCACCTCCCCCCCCCACCCCCCATCCCGCTCATGTCAGGTCCGGAAATACGCAGTGAGACAAATGTGTCGTTAGGAAGTGACACTCACAAGGGGCTGAGGAATTTGACCATCAAGCACATGTCTAAGAAGGTAATGTGTGGCCTGGTGGTTGGATTACTTCCATGCTTTATTGTTTTATTCCATATCATTATTATTATTATATTTTTTTTGAGACAGAGTTTCTCTGTGTAGGGCTGGCTGTCCTGGAACTTTCTCTGTAGACCAGGCTGGCCTCGAACTCACAGAGATCCACCTGCCTCTGCCTCCCAGGTGCTGAGATTAAAGGCGTGTGCCACCACACCCAGCTTTATTATTATTATTTTTTTTTCTTCCTTTCTCCGGAGCTGAGGACCGAACCTAGGGCCTTGCGCTTGCTAGGCAAGTGCTCTACCACTGAACTAAGTCCCCAACCCCTATTTTTAACACTATAGGAACTGACAAATAAAACAGAGCCAGGGGATGGAACTTGGAGGCATCTGGGTCTCTGCAGAGAGTGGCATGACCTGGAAGTGGCACTCATTACTTCAGTCACAGTGTTTCTTCACGTGGCACCGACCCTGTCCCTGTTCATTGTGTGGCTCACTGTGTCAACCCTGTCTGACCATCCATGGTCGGAACTGGCTTCTGGTTTGGGCTCCTCACTGCTGCCCTCCTGCCCCAGCCAGCACTGCCCGGGTGACCTCTGTTCCCCACCCTCGCCTTTCCAGAAGGAGCTGACGGGGCCTGTGCCTGTTTTCTCCTGTGCCACATTTGTCCTGTCTGGCTGCCCAGTTCCCCTTCCCTCACGTGATTGGGCAGGGCTCCAGGCCTTCCTCACCTCGTGCTACCACACTCACTACACCACTCCATAGCCCACCTCTGAGCTAGGGGAAGTTGAGGCCTTCCCTTCCACAGAACACTTGACCCACAGAAACCACATGTTACTGAGGGTGGGGCTCTCTGTTCTCCATCCACGTCCCATTCATCCCCTAAGTGTGGTCACCGCCACGCCTAACTCCCTCCCATCCTTCCCATCCAATCCCATTTTTCTCTCCAGGCCCCTCTCACTCAGGTCTCCTGACTCACAGGCCCATGCTTATTTCCCACCCCTCCCTTGCTGTCCACTATGTTCACTCTCTCCTGCCGGCTCCTCCCCGTGTGATTCTCACCAGCCTCAGACTTTACCCTCCTCCAGCCTCCTCTAGTCTGGGAAAGAGAAGGCCCCTGGACATCATCTCTTTTCCTTCAGCCCTGGGGAGGAGCATACTCTCATAGTCCTCCCTCCCAACAGGCTTTGGACATGAGAACTCGTGGATCGGCCTGAATGACAGAACCGTGGAGAGAGACTTCCAGTGGACAGACAACACGGGACTGGTGAGTGGCAGGTCCCTGTCTTCAGGCTGCTGAGCCCCAGTGGCCCTGCCTAATGGCCCCAGTTCACCCTCCTGTGAAGCAACCACTGGTGGGCATCATAGGTCCTCAGAAGCTCTGGGGTGTGTCTTGGCAGAAGAGCCCTGCCTAGAGTCCCCAGTGAGGGGCTGGGGGCGTGGCTCAGCCTGGCTTACATCTGGTTCCATCCCAACACTGTAAAATATGAAGAAATAGGTATCACCGAAATAATGTGGTTATTGCGGTGCTTGTCTGACATTCCAGTACTTGAGAGGCTGAGGCAGGAGGATCATTGCAAGCTGGAGCTTTAACCAGGCTGCAAAGTGAATTGTAGACCAGTCATTGTTGCACAGTTGAGACTCTGTCTCAGAAAAGCAAAAAGCATCAGCAAGCTAAGCAACAGGTTAAAGGCATCAGTGCCCAACTGCCTGAAAGGAAGCCTGCAGAGGAGCCGTGGGGTGGGGGCGGGGCAGGCGGCATGTGCCAGGCGCCAGGCAGGCAGAATGAGGAATTATTTTTTCCTGGATTGGTGTAGAATTTTGGTTTGTCGTGATGAAAATTTCTGGAAATAGATGCAGTGGTGATGGTTACACAACACTAAGATAGGGGTAATGTCATGAACCGCGGCTTTAAGACGGTTTACGTGGGGTCGGCGAGACAGCACAAGCAGGTATAAGCTTGTTGCCAAGCCTGATAACCTGAGTTTGATCCCTGGGGATCAAAGAAAAGGGATTTTCAAAGGTGTCCTCTAACCTCCAAAGGTACATGCTATGTGTGTCCCTCTCTGAAATAGCAGTTTATGAGACAGGGTTTCTCTGTGTAGCCCTGGCTGTTCTGGAACTCGATCTGTAGACCAGGCTGACCTTGAACTCACAGAAATTCGACTACCTCTACTTTTCGACTGCTGGGATTAAAAGTGTGTGCTACCATGCCTGGCTCAAACAAACAAATTCTTGTAAAATTGTATTTACTTCCTTATTTAACGTATAGGAGTGTTTGGCCAGCGTGTATATCTGTCTGTACACCGTGTACATGCAGTGCTCTCAGAGGCCAAAGAACAGGAGTTATCAATAGTTGTGAGCCACCATGTAGGTGCTGAGAATCAAATTTAGGTCCTCTGAAAGAGCAGCCAGTGCTCAACTGCTGAGCCACCTCTGCTGCTCAGAAAATTTAAATGTAATAAAAATACCTTTAAAGGCAAGTTTCGTGGTATACATACACTACCTCAATTTGTAAAGTACTCACTTCCTCTTGTCACCTTGAGATCTGGCCCTGCCCACTCTCTGTCCTGTGCAGGAACTTCCCTGTGCTTGGAACTCTGTTCCCTGCCTGGGTGCCCCTGCCTGGGTGCCCCTGCCTGGGTGCCCCTGCCTGGGTGCCCCTCGGCTCCAGTGCCTCCTGTTGCCTCCTGAGGGAAGCCCCTCCTGTACTTCCAAGCTGGGGTCAGCATTTTTTCAGCTATGCTGTGAATCAGGTATAAACGAGGCAGGAAGAATAGAAAAGGTGTTGCAACCTCCCAGCTAGAGAAGGGTGCCCGTCTAGAGATGGCCAGTGCCTGTTGTAGAGGGGGGTACCAGTCCTCCTCTTGTTGGAGGGTCTGGCCCCAGGAATCACTCAGGAAGTGCCGGGAGCTGGGCTGACACACAGGCCCCAGAGTGACCGCAGCTCTTTCTTTCCAAAGCAATATGAGAACTGGAGGGAGAATCAGCCAGATAATTTCTTCGCGGGTGGCGAGGATTGTGTGGTGATGGTGGCACATGAGAGTGGGCGCTGGAATGACGTCCCCTGCAACTACAACCTCCCGTACGTCTGCAAGAAGGCCACAGGTACTGCATGTGCCCTCCCGCTTGTCCTCCAGACACTTGTTCTGTTTCCCTGACTATTCCCAGGAGTGCCTTGGGGTTAGCGGTTTCTTTTCTTTTTCTTTTTCTCCCCACCCCTTTCAAGACAGGGTCTCTCTGTGTCATCCTGGCTGTCCTGGAACTCGCTTTGTAGCCCAGGCTGGCCTCGAACTCACAGAGATCCGCCTGCCTCTGCCTCCTGAGTGCCGGGATTAAAGGCGTGTGCCACCACTGCCTGGCATGATTTCTTTTTCTCTTCTTTTCTTTCTTTCTTTCAAAATTTTTATTTGGTTTTTCAAGACATGGTTTCTCTGTGTAGTGCTGAATGTCCTGGAGCTCACTCTGTAGACCAGGCTGTCCTTGAACTCAGAGATCTGCTGTGTCTTCCTCCCGAGTGCTGGGATTAAAGGCGTGCGCCACCACCTGGATAATTTCTAAGTGAAGGAAATAATTGTATGCATTCTGTCCACTTTTCTTTTGTGCTTCAGTTTATTCTTGTGCCTTATGCCCTAGGGAGTGGGGTGTGTCCAGAAGATTACACACACACACACACACACACACACACACACACACACACACACACACACCAAGGAGCTCCTGGTTTAGGTAAAAGGCAAGAGACAGGCACAGCCATGTGGAGTTCTCTGGGCTCAGAGCTGTGCAGAGGTGGGGAGCTGACACCTGGAGGGCTGCCATCTAACAAGATGTGTCACTGGCTTATCCTCACCCTTAGCCACTCCCCTAACCAGAGTCCCTCTGTCCCCAGTGCTGTGTGGTCCCCCTCCAGCAGTGGAGAATGCCTCCCTTGTCGGCGTACGCAAGGCCAAGTACAGTGTCCATGCTGCTGTGCGATACCAGTGTGATGAAGGGTTCTCCCAGCACCATGTGGCCACTATCCGATGCCGGAACAATGGAAAGTGGGACCGGCCCCAGATTGTCTGCACCAAACGTAAGTACTCTGCCCGATAACCCGTCCCTGACAAAATTCCAGTTGTTTATAGGTCCTGGTTATCGTGCCCTATCTCCACACAGTGGGATGGCATCATCTGTAATCCCAGCAACGTGGAGGCTGAGGCAGGAAGACCACAGTTCGAGGTCAGCCTGGGCTGTGGTGTGAGACCCACAGGAGAGAAAAAGCTAAGCTGAGGATGTGGCTCAGTGGGTAGAGTGCTTGTAGCTCGGTGAGTACAGTGCTTGTAGCTCAGTTGCTAGAGTCAGGGCTCCATTTCCAGAGACCTGTCCTCCGAGCACTCAGGAGGTAGAGGCAGGAGGATCAGAAGATCAAGGTCATCCTTTGTTACATAGTAAATTTAAGGCCAGCCTGAGCTACGTGAGGCCCTGTCTCAAAAAAAAGTCTTCCTGTGGCTGGGCAGTGGTGGCACTCACCTTAAATCCCAGTGCTCAGAGACAGAGGCAGACCTAGGCCAGCCTGCTCTACAAATTGAGTTCCAGGACAGCCAAGGCTGTTACACAGAGAAACCCTGTCTTGAAAAACAAACGAAACAAAATCTTCCTGGTAATGCAGCCTTTCAGATAAGTGAAACCTCACCAGCCCACCTAATGCTTTCATTGTATGTTTTTGAGACAGAAGCTCTTGCAGCACAGGCTGGCTTCAAAGCTGGGATGTGTAGCCAAGATTTGCTTCCTACCCTGGAAGTGCTGGGTCGACAGGTGTACACGAGTCCCCACACCAGCTGATGGGGTTCTGGGCATTGATCCTGTTCTCAGCTACTCTGAGGTCAGTGCAAAGAAGCTGTAGATCCCAGGCCAGCTTGGGCTGTAAAGTAGGACCCACACAACCCAGAAATGTGGCTCTTTTGGTAAATGAAGCCACATTTCTAGCCCTCAACAAGTTGTTTTTGTTTTGGTTCTTTGTTTGTTTTTTGTTTTTCAAGACAGGGTTTCCCTGTATAGCCTTGGCTGTCCTGGAACTTGCTCTGTAGACCAGGATGGCCTTGAACTCACAAAGATCTGCCTGCCTCTATATCATGAGTCCTGGGATCAAAGGCTTGCGTTTGATAACCATAACCTGGCTTGGTTTTTTGAGTTTTTGAGACAGGGTCTTACTATGCAGCTCTGGCTGGCCTTGAACTCAGAGTTCTTCCTTGAGTGTATTTCTTGTCTTTCCATCCCCTGAGGAGGCCAGTAACATCCAACTACCCCAACATCCATCTTCACCCCTTCTCATCTCTTTCCCATCCCTACAGCCAGGCGGTCACATCGGATGCGTAGACACCGCCACCACCAGCACCGACATCACAAACCCCACAAGGAGCACAGAAAACACAAGAGACACCCAGCAGAAAACTGGGAGAAGGACGAAGGAGATTTCTGCTGAAAATCCAGACAAAGCAAGCACATGCTCCCACACCTCCTCCAGGGCATTCACCTGGGGAGCCAGAACCCAGACAGCCAGGAGAGAGAGGGTGGGAACACCCTTGAGACCCACACCCCTGCGGTCCACTGTACAAAGCTCAGATCTCCCTTTCCTTCCCTCCTGAGGTCCTCCCGCAGGGGTGGCCACAGAGTGGTCAGCCCAAGCCTCTAGGAGCATCTCCCAGCCACAGGAAAAGGGATTCCGAAGTCTGGCTGCTAACCTTCCAAGAGGGGGCGACAGTATGTTTGTGTGTGCCGGGAGTGGCTTTCACACCAGAGATTCAGGCTTAGTAAACAGTGGACCATCCTGAATCCAGGGTGAAGCTATGGCTGAAGGTCACTGATTCGAGAGTGGAGACTCAGCAGAAGCCCACAGTGCAAACATGACCTGCTCCGGCTTCACCTGGGATTCCCCCTAAGGGTGGTCTTTGGTCTGTCTGGCTTTCTTTCTTCTTCCTTCCCCACAAGCTTCCATCTCCCCCATCCCCATAGACTAGGCGGGCCTTGAACTCACTAATGTAGCTGTGCACCACCATGCCTGCCTGGTTCATTTGGTGCTGCAGATGGGACCCAGGGCCTCATGAGTACAGCAAGTGCCCTCTACTAACTAAGCCCCAGCCTTGATCTTTGGTCTTGGTGCATAAATCTAGTGTGGAACTCTCCGTGTACTGAATTTTAGGATGTCTCTTGGAGTCACTGGCCGCCTTGGCTTTTGAGGGGAGATTACTTAGAGTGATGGGGGTTGTGTATTGTTCACTCCCCCAGGTTAGTGCAGTGCTGAGGTACAGTGGCTCTGTTTTGAGGTTGTTTTTGTTTTGAAACAGGACTTCACTGTGTAGCCCAGGCTAGCCTGGAACTTGCTATCTAGACCAGGCTGGCCTGGAACTCAGTGATTTGCCTGCCTCTGCCTCCTGGGATTACCATGCCCAGACTTCTTTTGTTTATTGACACAGGATCTCATTGTATAGCCCAGGCTGGGTTTCAGCCCACAGCAATCCTTTTTCAGCCGCCTGAGTGCTGGGATGACAGGCACACACCATCACATGTGGCAGTTTCGTGGGTTTGCGATGACAAATCTCACACACCCATGTGTATAGAAATGAGATCTGGATGCCACTGCATTCCCCCTCCATCTCTCAGGGAGACAGATAACCTCCTGCCTGGACCAAGATGGTGCCGCATTTTCTAGCCCAGAGCCTGTCCTTACTAAACCCTTTCAGCAGACCTCAGTAAATCCCCTGCCTCGGGTCCGACCCCTGCCCCACCCTTTCCTGTCTCCACACCCTGCCAGTGGACTGGCAATGCTTGAAGGGACCCCTCCTTGTGGTCTCCTTGTGGAAGTGACACACACACCCTTCTCTCGTACTTTCACATTTTAAAATGTGATAGAGTCCACCTTACAGTCCCTCTTCCCATCTGCACCTTAGAAAAGACTTCTCCAAACCAGGGGTCCCTCATCCAGAGGAGCCAGAGATTTGTCTCCAAGGCCTCTGTCCACTTTCAATCCCTCCAGTCTGGGGAAAAAAATCTGTGAATTTGTGTTAAAACCACAGTGTGGAGCCTGAGCACAGCCCAGCAGATAAAGATGCTAGCCGAAGAAGCCTGAAGAAGCCAGTTTAATCTCTGGAACCCATGTTTCAAAAAGGAAGAGCCAGGTGGGATGGCATGAATCTGTAGTCGCAGGATTAGTATTGTGAGAGGGGAGGTAGGGACTCATGAGCCAGCTAGCCTGGAGGGAGTGGAAGGCCAGAGCTGGCCCTGAAAGGCCGGCTGCCTTCCACACGCTCACTGCAGCACGGGCGAAGCCATCCGCACAAACCCACACACACTGCACAAGCACAAAATAAACAAGTAAAATTTTCAAAATGTGTGGGCGGGAGCTGGTATGGCAGGCGCGGGCAGGGCAGCTGGGGATGAGTGCTTAGCCCTGCACAAGGTCCTGGGTTCCATCCCCAGCTCACAAAGTTACAGACAGGAAGGACTTCGTTGTGGGCACTGTAATTAGTGTAAGGTTGTTGTTTTTTAGACAGGGCATCATGCATCCCAGGCTGGCCTTGAATTTACTGTGTAGCTGAGGACGACCTTAAACTCCTGATTTTCCTGCCTCAGTTTCTCGAGTGCTGGAATGACAGGTGTGCACCACTATGGCTGATATATACAGTACTGGGGATGGACCCCAGAATCTGGTGTGCTTTGTGCACATCCACTGAGCTGCAAACACAACTCAGCCCCATTCCCAAATTCTGGTTTGATTTGTGCTCCAAACTTTGCTCCAAACACACACACACACACACACACACACACACACACACACACACACAGGAGTCGGCTTAGGAAATGATTGAGAAAAGCCAAGTGGACCCTGATCCCTAGTGGCCCCTGCTGCAGCCAGCCACTGTCTGGCCTCTGGCTGTGGCTGGGAAGCCGGGAGCCACAGCTGTATTTGTTTTAACATTTCATGATACAGAAGGGAGACCCTTAGCCAGCTCCTGGCAATCCTGAGCTGGAGGGACTGGGGCGTGGCTGCTGGGGGCTCAGTGGCTGCAGGGGTGTGCTGCTCCCTGCCCCAGCCCCACCCCAGCCCTGCCCCAGCCCTGCTCCATGAATGGAGAGGCTTTGGGCTTTTCTGGAGTGGAGGCTCATCTTTAGTTCTTTTCCTCCATGGGCCACATCTGCGGCAGGAGTGCGAGTGTGTGTGTGAACGGCTACACGTTCTGTTGGTTTTTTTCCTGGAGCTTCAATGTTCGGTGGATCTGTGGTATCTGACACTGTGGACGTTAATGTACTTCTTGGACATTTTAATAAAATTTTTTAACAGTTCATCTTTCCTGTTGCCCCCGAGACTGTTTCTCACCCATTCACCTATTTGGTATTATTGACTGTGTTTCTTTGAAGTAAATGGCTCATGTAGCCCAGGCTGGCCCAGAATTCCCTATGTATCCAAGGATGATCTTAAACTCCTAATTGTTTTTGTTTGGAAACAGGGTTTTTCTATGTAGACCAGGCTGGCCTCGAACTCACAGAGATCCGCCTGCCTCTACCTTCTGAGCGCTGAAATTGAAGGCGTGCACTGCCACATTTGGTTTATGGGATGCTGGAAGTTTTGTGAATGTTTGCAGAGCACTCTGCCAATTGGGCTACAAGTCCTCCGCCAGATGAGCCACAGCCGCAATCTAAGCGTTACCACAAGCCATATACTCTGCTGTGTGCAGAGGGGAAAGCAGGGAACGGCAGAGGAAATAGGAATCCTCTCCTCTTCTCCCCCCTCCTCTTGTCTCCTCTTCTCTCCCCTCCTTCTCCCCCCCCCCATCTTCTCCCCTGCCTCATCTTCATTTATTTATTTATTTATTTATTTATTTATTTATTTTTTCGAAACAGGGTTTCTCTGTGTAGCTTTGTGCCTTTCCTGGAACTCACTCTGTAGACCAGGCTGGCCTTGAACTCAAAGATCTGCCTGCCTCTGCCTCCCGAGTGCTGGGATTAAAGGCGTGCGCCACCACCGCCCGGCTAGTTAGTTTTTAACAGAGTCTCACTATGTGTCTCAGGCTGACTTTGAACTCAAGATCTTCCTGCACCAGTCTCCCAGGAGTAGATCTGCATGCCAGGCGAGGAGGGTGCAATGGAGGCACAGCACGAGCTAGACTTGGGGTCGGGGGAGATGGCCACAGTTTTGAAAAGACTAAAGTCACCCTATAAAGCCGTGATTTATTTGAAAACATGAAGGGGCTGGACAACGGCAAGAGTGCTGGTAAAGGTCCCTGCGGCAAGGCCCCCCCCCCCCCCCCGCCCGCGGTTTTAGTTCAGCCCCTGGACCACGTGGTAGAAGTAGAGAACCACAAGGGGACCATGAAGTGAGTCCTCTCCTCCCCCTGCAAAATAAAGAAATGTCACAAACAAAACATAACCAAGGAGAAAACGGGGAGCAGCAGCCTTCAGCATCCCACGTCCTCACTGTGAGCACAGTGCGATCCAATGCCTCATGCCCCTGCCATCGAGACATTCCCACTGAGACAGACTGTATCCTTGAGCTGAGAGTCTAATGAACGCTTCCTCCCTTCATTTGCTATGGCACGCATCTGGTCACAGAGAGAAGAGAAGTGATCCACACACACATCTCAACAGAGCAGGAGTGTGCACACGCCTTGCCCCAGCACTCTCGGCTCAGGCAGGAAGAGCAGCCTGGGCTACACACGACCCTGTCAAAGACAAACAACAAAAGCAGGAAAGGAAAACACGTGCTGCTACATGAGCTAGAGAAGAGCAGGTGTGGGCGGCCTGCCAGAGGTGGTCTTACTCTGTAGCCCAGACTGGCCTGGAGTTCACAGCAATCTTCCTGCTAAGTAGTGAGATAAGAATTGTGAGCCCAGCCAGGGCTACAGGGAGAAACTCAAGAAAAAACAGCCGGGCGGTGGTGGCGCACTCCTTTAATCCCAGCACTCAGGAGGCAGAGGCAGGCAGATCTCTGTGAGTTCGAGGCCAGCCTGGTCTACAGGCAAGTTCCAGGACAGCCAAGGCTACACAGAGAAACTCGGCCTCGAAAAAGAAGAGAAAGAAAGAAAAGAAAAAACAAACAACAAAGAAGTTCCCATAGGAGTCCAAGAAGCAGAAGTGGAGACCTAAGACACCAAAGACAGCTTGTGCGAGTCAGTTCTCCCCTTACCCTGTGGGCTTGTCAAGATCAGCGACAAGTGTCTGTATCCACGGAGCCATCTTTCCAGGCTCTGGGGTGGCCATGCATCAAGACACCAGTGCCTGGTGCCACCTCTGTAAACCCTCGTCTGCAGCAGGGACAGACGTGCACACAGGACGGAGGCATGTGCTCCATGGACCTTAGTTGGGAGGGAGAGCACATGGGGTCTGGTTTGTATTTGGGGTTGTTTTTTAAACAGTGTCTCACTAGCCTCAACTAGCCTGAAAGGCACTCTGTAGGTAGACCAGTGGTTCTCAACCTTCCTAATGCCTTGACATGTTCCTCATGCTGTGGTGACCCCCCCAAACATAAAATTATTTTGTTGCTACTTCATAACTGTAATTTTGCTACTGTTATGAAACATAATGTAAATATATGTGATCCCCAAAGGGACCGAGACCCACAGGTTGAGAACCACTGCTGCAGACCAAGTTGACCTTGAACTCAAGAGATCTATTTGCCTCTACCTCCAGAGTGCTGGAACAAACGGTGGACGCCACCACGTCCAGCTTAGGGGGGCGGCATGATTAGGGTTCTGGGACAGCATATGTCAGGGTGGGATAACGTCTAGATAGATTTTTTCCATCCCTGAAGTGGGTCCAGCTTCTGAGTTCTCTCTTCCTGTGTAACGTCCCTGTTTTCACTGGGTGAGAGTGAAGAGAAAGAGTTACCCCTTCCAGCGCAGCCAAGAATGGTCTGGCTCATTTCCCAGAGTCACCCTGATTGGTCCAGGACTGCATGAATGTCAACCACTGAGACTCAGGCCCATCCTCTGACCACTTGTTACACACTCCACACACTAAAAATAAGCAAATAAATAAAGTCTACAAATAAAAATTAGGGGGCTGGAGAGAGGGCTTGGTGATTGAGAGCACTGGCTGCTCTGGCCGAGGACCGAGGCTCAAACCACAATCCAGTTGTAGGGATCCAACTCCCTCTTCAGGCCTCCGGGCACATAAGCAGTAGAGACAAAACACACAAACACTTAAAAATAAAAGTATAGATGGCTACCTCAATTCTACAACCAAATCCTGATGGAACACATTTCAAAACTACAGAATTATTATTATGCACCCCTCTCACAATGCACTTGAGGAGGTCAGGGTATCTCATAGGGTCCTAGTCTTGACCCCTGGTAAACTGTTCTGCCTTTTCCCAGCCTAAGAAGTCCACGGCACTTATGACAGAGGAGCACGGCAGCCATGTTTCCCATTCATCAAAAGGAACAAAGGTTTATTGACGGCAAGGCTGCAGGCTGCACTGTGGGACCTCAGAACAATCCTGGTTCAAAGAAAACAGCCTGGACAAGTTCTTGGTCAAACATTTTACAACAAAAGCCCACGGCCACCAGCTTCCAGACTCAGAGATGGGTTTTGCAGATACAGACGGGGCAGGCAGAGGGCACCAGCAAGGGTACCTGCTGCTCCAGTGGCACCTGGGAGCTCCTGCATCTGGGATGCTCTGTCTGCACAGTCTGTGAATGCCGGTCCTGACCCTGGAGCGCACACGGGCCCTCCAAAACTGTTTGGTGGTTTCAGGCACATTCCACCCTTCTTCATCTCCAAGGAAGGAAAGCTCTGGCTGTGTGCAGTGCCACAGCCTGTCTCCTCACCTGCAGGGCGATCATTTAAAACGCTGGAGGGGTTTGCGGTGGTGGCTGGTGCTCAGCTGCTGCCTGGCATAGTTAGCGTGCAAATGAGCCGTGGCAGACAGCTGCTCCGGAAGCAGAGCCTTGTCTGGCCCATCTGAAGAAGGGACATTTGTCAGGCCCCTGAGGAACACAGCTGGCAGCTCCAGTCAGAGGTACTCTGCCCATGGCAAGAAGTTCCTGAGAGCTGCAGGTCAGTTGTCATGGAGACACTGATGGTCTCTATGGCGACAGCTGGGCAGGACAGGACCCTGGAGGGAAAGCCTTGGAAGGACAGGTGTTCTGTTACCTTGGACACCAGAGTTTGGTCTCCATGGCAACAACTGTGAGGTACAAGCTGTCTGGGGGTGGGGCTTGGACAGCTGAGAAGAGCTGGAGATGCACCTTGGGAAAGGGGCAGCTTGTTTCCATGGAGAGGCCTGGAGAAATGAATGCTAGGTCACCCTGAGGACATTCAGTGGGGAAGACGGTCTCCATAGTGGTCCATCAGGATGGGGACAGCCAGAAAAGGAGTGGTGGGTGTCTGGGCTCTAGGCCAGTGAGAAAGGAAAAGTGTGGTGGTACCCATGGTTACAGAGGAAGGCAGGATGTACCATTTCGGTGGGTGTAATAGGTGAGACCTATTGGGTGGGTGCACAAGTGACCTTTGTCACCTTAAGAAGCCGAGCAGCATGTTTCTACAGCAAGTGAGATTTTTTTTTTAGGGGTTTCAGGTTTGAGGGAATGATCTCTTTGGTGACAGCCCCAAGGAGCCTGGGAAGGGACATTCAGGTGAGTCTACTCTATGGCCAGAGATACCTGAGGGGTAGGCATGGTCACTGTTCCTGGGACTCAGCTGGGGACATTCTCCCATGAAGCCAGAGGTGTTGGGGCTGTCCTCCACTGTGACGGGGGACAAGGCATATTACCTTGGAAACTTAAAGAGACTCTCTGGAAGAGTGGGAATACCCAGCCTCTGGGTTACCTGCCGGCACAGGGCATGGTCACCTTGTGACCCATAGTTTTCTGTTTCTTCACTAAGTGATGGGGAGAAGTCAGTGGACAGCTGACTGTCCAAGACCAGTTTTCCAGCTCCTGGGAAGTGCAGAGGCTTTGTGTGGCCAGTCTCCAGTTAATCCTGGGGGTCCAGCCTCCAGGTGAGTGAGGGGGACTGTTTTCCAGGAGGCCACAGAAGGGTGGCTCGTCTTTAGGAAACCGTGGGGTCCTGCAGGTCTACTGGGATCCTGGGGGTTGGGAGACAGCGTGGCTCTTCTAGACAAAGTCTGGAAGATGGGACATCCATTATCCAAAGAAGTGGGCTTGGCCACTGTCAGGGTATCTCAGAGGGCGGCATAATCAGCGACCAAGGACCTCAACAAGTGGGTCAGTCTGCAGCGCACTGCAGGGTAGGTAGGTCACGTATCCAGGAGACCTCAAAAGGTGTGGTCAGTGTCCAAAGACCACAGGTAGCTGAGTCAGCCTGCAGCGCACCACAGGGGTGTGTCGTGTATCCAAGGGATCTCTGGTGCATAGTCTGTCTCCAGGGGGTGTGCAGGGCCCCTGGATCAGCCACCAACATCCCCAAATGCCCATCTTCGCGGTCCTAGACACGCAGCGGAGTCCAGGCAGCCGGGTCCCTCGACCCTCCCGCCCAGCCTCCTCCGCCCGCCCACCCCCAGCCCCAGCCTCCTGGAGCCGGGTCCGGGGCACCTGGAGCGCGATAGCAGTAGACGCCGAAGAGGCGTCGGGAGGCGTCGGGGAAACCCAGGCTGCGCACGCCCGGCCGAGGGCCCCCGCAGCGAATTCGCGGATTCACGATGGGGTAGCGCGCGCTGCCATCGGCCAGCCAGCCTGCAGTGCAGCGGTCCAACAGCTGCAGCTTCCACGCGGCGAACAGCTGCCCGACCTTGGCCACCGTTGCACCCCGCGCCGCGCAGGCGCGAGCCGCCCCGGCCAAGGCCACCGGCCGCAGAGGCTTCAGGAAGAACACGCGGCCTGCGGGGACCCGGGGGCGTGTCAGCACGGGACCGGGCTGGGCCCGCTGGGCTCCTGAAGCCTGGAACTCCCAGCTCCGGGTCCATCCCATTCCCTGCCATCGGCTTCTGCCAGGGCGATGCCGGTGCCGTGTGGCATTTCACTGCCCCCCTGTGGCAGCCCTGGAAAATCTCCTTCCTACAGACGCGAAGGGGCAGCGAGGAGGAGGGGGCGGGGCCCGGTCACTTAGGGGGCGGGGCCGATGCTCTAGGAAGCAGGGTCTATGCGCTTCAAGGAGATCTGAGTCCATTGGGCAGGCCCCCTATTTGGGGCGAGACCTATGTTTGGGAAGGTTTTCGCCAGTGGGCCAAGCCTATGTGGCGGAGTCTGTGTTCTTGGGGGCATGATCTACACTCTTGAAATGGACCTCCACCCACGGGGTAGGCCCTATGCATTTCGGACAGGCCTTCCTCTAGGGGTCAGGGAATATGCGCTTGAAGTGGGCCTCTCTTCTTGGGGCAGAGCCTACTGTGTGTGTGTGTGGAGGGGGTGTCTTCACTCAAGAGCCTGTGCCCTGAGGAATGGGGCCTATGCTCTTGTCTGTGTTTCTGAGACAAACCTCCCTCCCTCTGCCAGGCCCTATGGCCAGCCTTCCCCCAAGACTATGCACCTGGGGTGGGTTTCCTTCTAGGGGGCGGGACACATGCACTTGGGGAGGACCTCCTTCCAGGGACTGGGCCTGGGCACTCAGGAGTGGGGCCACCCTCCGCGTGTGTGTGTGTGTGTGTGTGTGTGTGTGTGTGTGTGTGAGGGCCTGTGCATGCGAGGTCGGTGTCCCTTCAGGGCGGGGTCATTTGAACTTGAGGGATGGGCCTCCTTCCTGGGAGAGGGCATAATGCTTAGGAGGGAGGAAAGAGGGAAGGGTTCCCTTCAGGGGGTGGAGCCTATGTATTTACGGAGGGAGCCTCACTTCTTGGGGCGGGTATCTTCCCAGAGGGGCTGGGCTTAAGCGCTAAAGGCACGCTTCTTCAAGGGAAGGGCTTAACTCACCGGGGAGGTTGGACGTGAAGCAGAAGGCATCATAGCGTTCCTCGGCGTTATGGCGATAACCATAGTTGCGCACACCGCCGTTGGCGCCTCCACCAGCCCCAGGGCTCCCAGCTCCGCCACAGGGCTCCCGGGCCTGGCTCACAGGATACTGCACGGAGCCATCGCGGAGCCATCCCGCATTGCACCAATCCAGGCCGTCGCGCCAGGCCTCGTGGAGCTGCTCCGCGGACGCCAGAATGCCATCCTGCTCGGCGCATGCGCGCTGTGCTTCCACGAACGTCATCTTGTAGCGGCCTCCACGCGGGTGATAGGGGAAGACCACGCCTAGAGGAAAACAGATGGGAGTCTGTCAGGGTACCCCGGTTTCTCATGCAGCTTACATGAACCAGAATCTTCCAGTTCATTCTCTCTGGCCCTCAGACCTGGCCACACCTCCGGCCACCTCACACACATTACGGGTCCTTGACATACTTAATCATGCCTAGTCCTCTTCTATGGTCGGAGACCTTTGCTCACGCTCTTTCTATCCTTCTTCACCTGCCTAACTTTATTCTATTCAGCCTTCAAAACTCAACTCTGACAGGGTTTCTGTGTAGCCCTGGCTATCCTAGAACTAGTTTGGTAGACTGGGCTGGCCTTGAACTCACAGAGCTCCACCTACTTCTGCCTCCTGAGTGCTGGGATACATGTGCCACCACCGCCCAGTAAACTCAATTCTTAACCTTCCTCAGTCTCAGTGTTCTGACAGCCCAACAGAACTGAATCTTTCCCAAAGGGACCACGGAGCTGGAAATGCCTGTTCCTAGCTCAGGATTCCTCTACACTGGCCCCTGAAAAGCTGGGTAGGGTGTTGAGCTCTTTGGTTTGCCAGTATTTATATTTAAAGTGCTTCTGTTACAACTTCAGTGCCCGACTCTGAACTTGTTGCTCCCTAGACTCACAGTCAACACAACTGTTTCTGTGCCTAAGGACAGGGCTTGGGCTGAATCACGTGCTCTCAGCGATCCCAAGACAGACGTAAACAACAGCTGTAAACAACAGCTGCAGTGAAGACCCAGAGCTTGATGGACAAGATGTGGACTCTCCGCCAGGACCCTCACTCACAGATGCCCAGGGCAATGCCATAGCCTTCTTGAGACAGAGCTCATCTCCTGGTTAATAGCTGTCTACCTTGGGGATTTGGGGGAATTAAATGAGAAGCTCCAGAGAGCCCTTCAGCTAAGTGGCTGGCAAACAGAAAGCATCTAACGAAGATAGCTACTATTATCTGCCATTGTTAAAATGTCCAAGAGGCCAGTGAAATGGTCTTGGAGGGAAGGGCATTTGCCACCAAGCCCGATGAACTGAGTACTATTCTAGGACCTACTTGGTGGAAGAAGAGAGTCCATTCTGTAAGTTGTTTGTGACCTCCATGCAAGCACCATGGTAGGTACACACCCATATGCATACACTTACACCCACTACAAATTCAATAAATTTTTCTTTAAAGACCATGAGTTTGCTGGGCAGTGGTGGTGCACGCCTTTAATACCAGCAGTTCGAGGCCAGCCTGGTCTATAGAGTGAGTTCCAGGACAGCCAAGGCTGTTACATAGAGAAACCTTGTCTTGAAAAACCACCAAAAACAACAACAACAACCACTTTCTTCAGGCCAGGTGTGGTGGCACATGCTTTTAATCCCAGCACTTGGGAGGCAGAGGTAGTTGAATCTCTGTTAAATTTAAGGCCAGCCTGTGGTTTCCAGGGCAGCCAGGGCTAAATAGTGAGACTCTGTCTAGAAACGGGGAGGAAGAGAAGAACTCTTGCTTCTCTTTCAAAGGATGATGAGAGTTCCCCCACATCGACATTAGGCAGTTTACAACCACCTGTAACTCCAGCTCCAGGGGATCTGAGGCAAGGTGCCTTGACCACGTGCACACACATTCAAACACATACAGATAAATAAAAGCTGTAATAAACCTTTTTAAACGAACTAGTCCCCTGCCCACTAACATCTCTACCATGCCAACTTGATTCGGTTTGTCCCACACTGTCCCCCTTTCTCCTCTGCCCACACTTCATCACCTTCCAGGTCCAGCTTGACCATGCCGGCGTCATCCTCTAGCTCATTGGTGACCTCGCACTCATAGCGTCCATAGTCCTGCAGGGTGACATTTCGGAGGACCAGGGAGGCGTCCCCAGGGCCGTCGTTCTGCAGCTCAGCCCGCCCTCGGTAGGGCCCGAAGGCTCGGTGCTGGGGACCCAGAGCCACGAAGACATCGGCGAAGGCCAAAGGATCTACTACCTTGGTCCACTTGAGGCGGACGCCTTCTTGGCCGTGGGCAGACGCCTCGTAATGGTAACGGCAGGGTAAGACGATGGTGCCACCGCGGTGGCTCACCACCTGCCCGGGCGCCGTCTGCACCACCACGGAGCCGGACTCGCCCTCTGCGGGGCGACCAATCAGGGGTCAAAGGTGCGGTAGGGAGGGACCCAGAGAAGGGATGTAAGTCTAGGATGAGAAAGGAACTCCGAAGAGACTGAGTGTTGGGGACCACTGCAACCCGCCACCCACCCCACCCCATCGTACGCTCTTGGCCACAGCCGTGTGTTGTTGGGGGGAAGGGGGGCGGTGGGAGCGGGGACGGGAACCAGAGCTGCGCTCAAGACTCACCCAGCACGTGCACGACTTTCTTCCTGCCACGCTGCGCCCCGGCAGGAACCGGGACCAGCAGCAGGAGTCCCCAGGCGACGGCCCAGAGCGCGCGGGGACCGAGGGCCGCCGGAGCGCACGCCTGCGGGCACACGAGCTGCGTTGCGTTCAGTTGTACTGCCCCGACCCTCAGCAGCTCGTCCTGCCCTCCCCAAAGGGGTCTTAGCCTCGGAGCTGCCCGAGCATCAGATGACTCCTCTCGCCCTCCCTCAGGTCCCCGCCCCCGCTACCGGAGCGCACGGGAGGGGGAGCAGCAGCCCGCACCGGGGCCGCAAGGTTATCCCAGCGCCAGGAGACTGCAGCAAGCCCGGCAGCATGTGCGGGGGCTGGGGCCAGCGGGGCAGGCGCGGGAGGAGGAGGGAACATCGGGCTACTGAGCCAGGCCAGCGGGAGAGAGACATGCAGACCCAGAGACAAAGACCCAGAACAGAGACCCAGAGACAGAGACGCAGAGACAGAGACCCAGAAATAGAGACGCAGAGACAGAGAAGCAGAGACAGAGATGCAGAAAAAGAAAGAGACTCAGAGGCAGAGGAAGGAGAGACTGGTGGCGAGAAACAGGGAAAAAAGTAAAAGTGAGCACTCTATCCCCTCCCCTCAAAATAAAGGGTAGACATTGAGGGGGCAGAGAAGGGAAAAGTGCCAAAGAAAGAGAAAGACGAGGCAAGAGGAAAACAAAAGAGGGCGGAGAGAGGAAGCGAGGAGAGAAACAGCGACAAAGGCGAGGTCGGGACCCCAGTGCAGCACAGCACTCACCATCCTGGTCGCGGCCCCCGCTGAGCGGCCCGTGCGCTTCCCGACTGCGCACGCGCACAACGTTCTGGCCAGCTGGTCCCGAGGGCCGTGCAATCCCGGCGTCTGCCTGCAAGGGGAGGAGGACGTGTGGGGCATTAAAGGCGCAGCGCGTGCTCACCGCACAGCACGAGGTGGAGGGGGAGTGGGGGAGACGGGCAGTCCCGGCGCTGCTGATCTGGGAACACGGTGATGGTGACCTTGATCCACCACGACTTCCCAGCTATGTGGATTACCTTGGCCAGAGAAGGAGTCTCACGGGCCCCAGTTTTCACTCCACCTTGGGATGGCAGGTGTGCTGCAGCCCAGAAGTATGACATAATCAACCAATGAGCAGATGGGTAAACGGAGGCTAGCTGGTCAAGCCCCTTAACCAACTCTCCCAGCTCCTGCCAGCTCAGGGAAATCTCAAGCTCACCAACCTCCCTGCCACCCATACACACTTCATTTTATGGTGGTGACTCAGGACTGTTACCCATGTACTCCGGGGAAGAGGGAGGAATCAGCAGTTCAAAGTAATCTTCCACTACTTATCAAGTTCGAGGCCAGCATGGGATGAGAAGGAAAAAAGGGAAGGGGGGTGCAGGATTGGCTAGCCTGACCTCTACCCAGGCCATGTATCAGCCGGAGGCTTGGGCTGAGGCTCAGCTGAAGGAGGGCTCACCTTGCATACATGAGGTCCTGGGTTCCATCCCTAGCACCGTATAGCAAGGGTAGTCGTCCATATCTGTCATCTCAGCACTGGGGAGACTGAGGCAGGAGGATTAGGAGTTCAAAGTCATCTCGGGCCAGTTGTAGTGGTGCATGCTGGTAAGATATGCCATAGAGGCAGGGGGATCATGAGTTTGAAGCCAGCCTGGGCTACACATTTGGTGCCGTTGTGGGGGCGTACACCTAATCGCAGCAGTCAGGAGGTAGAGACAGGCTGTGATCTCTGTGAGTTTGAGGCCAGTTTAGTCTACATAGTGAGTTCCAGGACAGCCATAACTAAATAGTGAGACCATGCTTCAAAAAAACAAATTGGGGGAGAAGTTACCTTAGGCCACATTGGGAATTTAAGGTCTGCTTGGGCTACATAAGACTTTGTCTTCTACAGAGTTCCAGTACAGTCAGGGTTACACAAAGACCTTGTCAAAAAAAAAAAAAAAAAAAAAAGAGTAACTGGGAAAGCCAGTCATGGTGGTACAGAATGTGTTCTTAGCACTCAGGAGGCTAAAGATGGGGGATAGCAAGCTCGAGGCTAGCCTGGGCTCCATATCCAGACCCTGTATCAGTTTTCTGAAATGACAGAATGGATTACGGGCTGATGAACCCGAGTCTTCTGTGCACTGGCAGGAGCAGATGGCTTGATCCAGGTCTGCTGGTCAGCCTCCTGTGTCCATCTGCTCACTGGGTAATCATCCGGAGACCCGGGCTCCAGCAGGCACTCCTCCAGCAGGCGTATCCTCCAAAAATCATATTCCAGCACCGAGACCCAGAGGGACAAGTTCCACTCTTGCCCTTGCTGGCTGTGTCGCTCGGGGAGACCTCAGCCTGCGTGGGTCTCCAGGCAAGGCAGGGCTTGCTGTGACTGGGTTTCCACTAGAAACCTGGTGAATGGTTGATCCTGGCCAGAGCGCTGGGCCCCAGTCACCCATAGACCACCCCCTCACTCAGTTTCTAGACTGAAGAACAGGAAATAGAGAACCCTTTCCCGCCATTTACTGCCTAGCTAGCCTCAGTTGCCCTGGAAAGTGAGCTTGTTAGGCTGGAGGCGTCCCTAACTCAGCTGTGCCCAGGTATGACCTTGGGCCAGAATCTTTACTTCTGGTCTCAGTCTAGAATGTGGAGGCCCAGTGCAGCAGTCTGTTCACTGGGTTCCTAACAATGCCACCGTTTGGTTATGTTGCATTCTGTATGTGTGCTGTGTGTTTGTATTGCACTTGGTGTGTGAGTTCAGGTGTGTGTAGGTCAGAGGGCAACATTAGGTGTCTTCCTTCCTCACTGATGGCCTTCTATCTGTTTGAAACAACCTTGACTGGCCTGGAGCTCATTGTGTAGACCAAGCTGGCCTGGAACTCATAGAGATCCGCCTGCCTCTGCCTCCCGAGTGCTGGGATTAAAGGCGTGCGCCACCACCGCCCGGCAGCAGCTGGCTTTTATGTGGTGGGGATTTGAACTAGGGTCTTCATGCACTTTGCTAACTGACATATTGCCCCTGACCCTTTTATGGGTGGAGGCGTGAGAATGAAGTCCAGGCTGGTCTCCAGTTTGCTATGTGGCCAAAGACAATCTTGTGCTCCTGATCCTCCAGGCTCCGCCTCCCCAGTGCTTGTACCCAGGGCACCAATGAGAACTCCGAAAGCACTTTACCAATGGCTGCATCCACAGCCCCAGAGGAGCTGTGACTTCCCCAGTTGACCTTAAGCATGTGTCTCAAACCTTCTGAGTCTCAGTCCTCACATCTGGAACACAGAGCTGTGCATCCCACTGAGAGGCTGACTGTGAGTGTCCTGGCCCTCTGACTCCTGACAGTGGCTGTGAGCACTCCATCTTCCTCTCATGGGTACAAGAAGATGGTCCCTTGCTCGAGCTCCCTGAAACACTCAGGTGGTGATGTCCTAGACATCAAAAGGGCTTTTATTAAAAGGATGGGGGGAGGTGATGGGTAAATTCCAGGAGAGGGCATTAGAGTCCTTGTGGCCTTTGGGTCTCCTACGCTCCTTTCTGGCCTGGATTGCAATTCCCCCAGATGTCCATCCAGCTTTAAAGGGACAACCCATTCTTGGAGGGCAAGGCCTGCTGCACAGGCAGAGTGCCTAGCAGAGAAGTGCACATGCTCACTGCTGCTTCTTGCTTTGGTCCTGGGGTGCCAAAGGCCGTGCTCGCATGAAGAAGGCAGGCCGCCACAGGCAGCGGAAAGCCAGCAGGTGCGGACCTAGTGCAAACAGCATGTTGCTCAGAAAGAAGGTGGTCCAGGTGTCCTCGGGCACACGGTAGGTGAAGGGTGTGCGCAGGTGCATGGAGGCACCCATGTGTGAGAACTGCGCCTGGTAGGGATACAGGGAGGAGTGCAGGACAGGTCAACACTCTCAGGCCACCGCCATGTCTTCTCTCCCCAAAACAACCTCTGACACGGATCCCATTCTTCCTCCTCACAAGTGTTATCATGACTCGCAGAGACTTCCTGGGTCCCCCTGTCTTGGCTGGGTCTAGGCTACCTAGACCCTTCCTACCAAAAACCCAAAAATAGCTCTGGGCCCTTCAGTGCTCAAACACCTCCCATGGCTCCCTGCCTCCCCTCACATGGCTAGAGCCCAGAGTTCAAAGTCTTCAACATCTAGCTCCAATTTCTCTAGTATCTCTCTCCCTTGATGTCCTCTTGGCTGCCTTTCTATGCTGTTCCTGTTCATGGCTGCCCTTCGCTGCATGTATCTTCATAGGTCACAATCTTTCCAATCCGCCATCCTTCTCAGCCCCTGTTCCCTCCTTCCTTCCAGGTTTCTGTTTGTTAGTTTTTGTTTTTAATTTTTAGATGGGGTTTCTCTGTTTAACAGCCCTGGCTGTCCTGGAACTTGCTCTGTAGACCAGGCTGGCCTCGAACTCACAGAGATCTGCCTGCCTTTGCCTCCTGCCTGAGTGCTGGGGTTAAAGGTGTGTGCCACCACACCCAGCTCATTAGTTTGTTTGTTAGTTTGTTTCCAGTGCTGGGGAACGGAAGTTATGGGCTTGCACATGCTAGGCAACCCCTGTACCACGATCCACACACTAGCATGGTTCTTTTTAGCTCTGACCACAGAGTTTGGAGCTACCTGTGGCCTAGGGGTTATGTACATCCAGCCATCTCCTTCACACCAGGGAATTCTGGAGCACTGGGTCTGGGGTCCATTATCACTACCCCACCCCATACCTGGCCAATGGCTCCGGCGAACACCAAGGCCCAGTCCGGCAGCCAGGAGCAGCCAGGGAAGGTGAGGGCATAGGCAGCCAGGCAGTAGAAAGGCAGAGCATAGAACAAATACATCAGCATCTAGGGGAGACCATAGACTATGAGAACACAGGGTAGGGGCTCTACAAGGGGCCCCTCTCTTCCTCTAGCCGATCTTCCCCATCACACACAATGAGTTACACTTAGCTGCCGGATGGTGCAGAACTCTGGCCTACCAAATTGGAACACCCTATTCCCAAGGCTAACATGATTGACAGGGGCATGTGATTCAGGCTGGGCTAAAAACAGAGCCTCAATGAAACACGTTCTTAAATCCTAGGGTTCCCAAAGGGGTGAATGAAACCCCAGAGTGCTTCTGGGACACATGTTCAGCACCTGGATCCTGCCATACCTGAAGTCTACATGTGCATCTGCCTGGCTGGCATGGGCGTCAGGCAGGGGCTTCAGAGAAGTTTGGGCCTTCCCTTCTACCTGTCCTCTTACCTGCAACTTTGGGTAGGCCACAGGGTCCCGCAGGTATGGCTCATATTGGTAAATGTAGATGAAGCAGGCGTCTGTGGGACAGTCAAGTACCACCTAAGACACACAGATAACCACCATCCATCTCAAACCTCTCACAAGGCTCCTGCCCACTCCAGCTCTCAAGCCAAACCCACACCAGTCACCCTGGTCCCTCTCACTCCTCCCTAGTTCTCTCCCTTCGGCTATGGGGAATAGGCGTTTGTCATGAAACCTTCGTGTCGGACTTGGTGAAGTCAGAAGAATGCTGTCCTTTTAGCAATGAATAAGGAAATAAATTTGGGTGAAGGCAAAGGAGGGAGGCAGCCGAGGCAGACTCACCAGGCCCCGGAAGAGAGTGAAGAACGCAGCAAGGATGAGATACATGACGAGCGTCAGGTCAGCTGGGCGCTGGAGAAGGCCTTTGTTATGCTCCTCCTGTACCTGCCCCGTATGAGAGAGAGCCAGAGCTAGCCAGAGACCTGGAGTCCGGCAGATGCTTAGTAAATGCTCCCTCCCTCTATCTTCTGAGAACCAAGGAGGCTCTCCTAAGTAGACAGTTGCTTAGTCTTGAGCTTATATAGGCTGAGCAAGTATTCTACCCCTAAGCCATACTCCTAGTCCCTCACTAGGGGGATCCTAGGCCAGTGTTGAGCCACATTTGATTCCTTGGAGTTCTGAGAAAGTCTTACCATAAAACCCATGCTGGCCTTGAACTCATGGCAATTCTGCCTCAGTCTCCCCAGTGCTGTCATGATAGGCATGAGCCACCATACCACTGGCTTGACACAAAGCCTTTGACCCAAAGCCATTCACAAGCATGGTGTGGCGGGGCACTCACCATGTCAGGGGTGCAGGAGGTAGGTGCACAGGACTGGCTGAAGATCCTCACACCAGCCCAGCATGGGACCAGCATGTATAGGATGGCGAGGAAGAAGGCAGGTCTGATCTCTGAACTGTATTTACCTGCCAGCATGGGGAGAGCATGTGATTCGGGAAGATCTAATGGCAACTGGGCCATGCAGGAGCCCCACCTGGACATCTGGAGTTACACCATGCTTGCTGGAGCTCTCCTATGCTCCGTGGCTCCTCAGCATGCTCCTTGCCCTGGCCTGGCTGAGTTTACCCTAAATACAGACCTGACACTTATAAGGATATCTTTGTTTCCCATCGAGAATGTCTCCTTGCTTAGCATTTACTGAGCCATTTTAACATTGGGGCTTGTCACTCTGTCCTACCTCCAAAGACTTATTTAACAAGCTTACATTCTGCCCCCAGGATCCACCCTAAAACTCCCTTCCTGTGTGAAGAGCATTCTGGGAAACCCTTTACATCACGGGCCAGTAGCCTGGAGAAGAAGCAGGATTAATGTTGTCTCCCCTTCATGAGGAATGGGAGCCGAGGGGGTCTTGGCTGCTGGCTGGCCAGGGCTCTAGGTTACTGGGTCTTCAGACATGTGGAGGGGTAGAGTGTCAGAGGCTGTGTCCTTACCAAGGATGTTTCCCGGGAGGAACACCAGGAGGCTCATGGCGAAGGACCCCAGCCAGTAGAGCCCAAGGTTCCGGTACCTTTTCCTGGGAAGTAAGAGAGGAATAGCTGTGGGCCGCTAACCCTCCATCTCAAGCCCCTGCTGGGGCCCAAAGGCCCACCTTGACTCTTCATCTGGGTCTCTCTTGGACTTTATTTATGGTAGCTGGGGATGGAATGTGGGTCCTGAGAATGCTCAGTATGTGCTAGGATGGCACCTCACACAAGGACAATCAGCACTGGCAATGGTACCAGTGCTTCAGAAGATGTGGGTCTCCAGCCAGCCACACCTGTTGACAGTCTCTAGAAACATCTTCTAGCTATCCATGGGTGATCATACCCCTTCTCAAACACTTCTGCCCCCACCCCCAGTGACCTGGGATCCACCCAAGGAATAACTTCCTCCTGGGTTCCTAGTCTCCTGTCTCCCCTCACCTTTTGCGGATGGCACCAGCCATGGCCAGATAGAGTAGGTAGTGCACAGTACCATCCCAGTAGCAGATGAAGATGCCATGTGCTGTGCGTAGGTAGGGCTCACCCTGTGGGCAGGAGTGGGGCTCAGGAGCATGCACAGTGGCGCCAGGACCACCCCCAGCCACCCCACTCTTGGTAGCCACCACCTACCTCCTTGGTGTAGAAATCCATAAGGCCTGCCATGTAGCCATCTTCTTGGAGGGCAATGACGAGGTCCACCACCGAGGTGAAGGAGAAGATCACAAAGACTGGGGGGAGATTGGGTGGGGCTGAGCAGCTGCATGGCTGACAGGGCCAGGACTATGGCCAGTGTGGGTGTGGCTAAGCCAACACAGTGGCACTTTGGGCCTGTGCTACCTCAGCTTCTGCTCTTTTGACACAGGGTCTGAGTCTGTAGCTCAGGCTGCTCTTGAACAAATGGCAATCCTCCTGCTGCAGCTTCCCAAGTGCTGGGATTACAGTCCTGAAACACCATACCTAGCTTTTACCTCAGCTTAAAACTGGACTTGAAACATCAGGTCCAGGATGAGGTGACCAGACAAGGCTCCAGGCCCAGGCTGTACATACTAGCATCTCATTCTATGTGTGTGATGGAGGAAACACAGCCCAGGCGTCAGAAGTCCCTTGTCTAGAGCCATACAAGGTGCCAATGCTATCCCAGCACTCAGCACTCGGGGTGGAGGCAGGAAGATCAGGAGTTCAAGGTCAGCCTGGGCTACATAAGTGGGGGCGGGTGGGAGGGTGGGGGGAGACATAATTGCTTCTCTCTGGAGTTCCAACTCTGAAAGAGGAGGTCTTCAGAAGTTTCCCAATCTAATGGTGTTCTAGGCCCTCTGAGTTTTACAGTTTAATGGGAATCCTTCATAGACTCATGGAGGTCCTTGGTTGGTCCCAAGTCTAGAATGGAGGCCTTTTCCCAGACAGCCCTGCTCCCCACCACCTCCCAGTGACTCACCAGCATAGAGAGGGTCATAGGTGATCTCCCCATGAGATAGGCTGTAGACGGCCATGAAGAGCAGACCAAGTATCAGTGCACTCATCAGCACTGCGCACAAAGGCCTATGGGGGTGGAGGGATGCCAAGGGAGGCCATGCTTGGGTGAGACCTCCTGGAGGAGTTATTCAGGAAGTACCAGCAAAGGAGAATGAAACTTGCCTTCCCATTCAGTAGCTTCTTGCTTAGGAATTCTACTTGACAAACTCCTACACATCCTTCAAGGCCCATCTAGATTGCTCCCCCTGGAAACCCTCCCTGATTTCCCTGCCCCCTTCTGTTAATTCCATCATTAGCTGATACTCATTCATTTGGATTTGGCTGCTCAGTCATTGAGCAAGGCTCACCCCTCATGGTCAGACTCAACCCTGATGGGGAGAGTTTCCAGTATTTCCTGAGGCTCCCAGTTCCTCCCAGCTAAAGTCCAAATGCCTCCATCTGCTCCACCCTATCCTTGCCCAGATCTACCCCACCACCCAGATAAGACAGGTCAGCTAGTTGCAGAGATAATAGAATCCAGGTCTCTGGGCTCCCCTTCACACAGCTGGACAAACAGACCAAAACCCAGAGGGACTCTACCTGTTCAGTCCACACAGCAAGGTTTTGTCCAATTCTCCTACACTACCCAGGCCCACATTTCATGAACCTCAGCCTGGTTTTACCTAAACAGCAATGCCAATCAAACACCTAATCTTGACACTGCACAGAACTTGTGATCCTCACTCATGACTATAGTGAAACTTAGACAGAGGAAGGAACCTAGCCTTCCAGAGTGCACTTGGCTCACTCAGATTTCCGGGAGACAGATATTGGTACCCAGGGAGTCAGACCTATGGCTAAAGCCTTCTCTATCCCATTGTTTGGGTTCCCTGAGCGTTGGAGTAAGGGGCTTGCTGGACCTCCAGGGTCTGTCTAGAGACAAAAGACAGGGACAGGGTTAGCCACTGCGTGTAGGAGAAAGTTACTCTAAGCCTGAGACACAGGCGATGGAACAGGGCATGCGTGCCAGGGGAGCTGGGTCAGTAGGGCTTTATCTAGGACAAAACTTTGACCCTAGGCGACTTTGGAACTTGCGCGGAGTGCATCCCTGAAATACCCATAAGCACCCCAAACACTAAGGCTCCATATCACTTTTCCCCAAAACCCCACTACAGCATCCCCTGCCTCGGCGCGGCAGGAGAGGGAGTTCTTCTTGCATGGGCATCCCCCTGGCCCAGCTCCGACCCTCCCGGGTTCCGCTACCCTTCATCCACCCTCTAGCCCGGTGGTCCTCGCGGACGAAACGCACTGTGAGAGCGCCGAGATGTGGTTGAGCGCGTAGGACACTGGCAGGGCGCCAAGAGACATCGCAGCGGTCTTGCCGGCTAGAGGCGGGATGTCCATGGCAGCGGTGCCTCGACACCGGCGCGGCCTCCGGGACGCTTGGTTCCGCGACCGCAGCGAGTCTGAGCTCTGGGGTGCCAGGGACCTGCCCCGCGCAAAGGTCGTCCCGCGCGGAGCCTAGCCGCCACCCTTACCTGCGCTGGTATTCCTGCCCTATTTGCGGGCCCCGCCCCCACGAGACTCCGCCCACAAGCTCCCGCCCTCAGTCCAATCATCGATTGCACAGCCGTAGCCACGCCCCCTACCGCAGCTCATTTTATAGCCCCGCCCCCAGATCCTATTCTCCTCCGCGGCTGAACTGTAGCCACGCCCCTTCACCCTAGTCCACAATAGCCACCCCTCCCCCGCCCTCTTCACAGCTACTACTCTGCTGCGGCTACGCTCCCAGGCCCTACTCACAGTGGCTGCAGGACTGTAACAATGCCCTGCACAGCTCCGTCCCCAGCCCCACTCACAACCGCTACATAGCTGCAGCCAAGACCCTTGCCACAGTCATACCACATAGTCCTACCCTTAGCTCCGCCTCGGCCTCTCACAGTCGCCAACTCCTGGTTCTCTTGTGCCATGCTCCAAGCAACAGGTCTTCCTCTTTGGATCTGGGTGAGGGAGATACTGGGGAGATGGGTTGTATGTCTGTTTGAGTGCAAAGACCGAAGGAGCAAATCAGTGGGGTGTCCTAATCACTTTCTTCCTTATTATTTTGAGACAGGGTGTCTCACCAAACCTGGGGCTAGGCTGGCAGCCAGCTAACAATCCTCCCTCCTGTCGCCATCTTCGACAACACCAGGCTTTTTACATGAATAGTGGGAATTTGAACTAGGTCCTAATATTTGCACAGAAAGCTCTTACAGGTGTGGATCACCATGTCTCCTTTCTGTACCTCTGCCTTCTTACGCTTGCTAGGCAAGTGCTCTACCACCCGAACATGGAGAGGAACTCTTTTTAATTAAAGATGTGGCTGTGTGCATGTGGGCATAACTCCCCATCTATTCCTTTGAGGCAAAGGTCTCTCAATGAACATGTGGCTTATTTTTCTTGGCTAGGCTGGAAATCAGCAAGTATCATCATCCTCCATGGCCCAGGAACTGTCACAGGTGTACTGGGAGAATCAAGTTGTGTTCTGGAATCTGAACTTTTATCCTCACGCAGCAAATCTTAACCACTGAGCCTTCTTTCTAGTCTCAGGGACACTTTGAAGGTTTCAAATTTAAAAATTTTGTGTATGGGTATTTTGTCTGCATGTATGTCTTTGCCCCATGTGCCTTTAGTGGCCATGAAGGAGGACAGAAGAGGATATCTAATCCCTTGGGACTAAAGTTAATGATGGCTGTGACCCTCTGTGTGGGTGCTGGGACCTGGACCCTCTGTAAGAGCAGCCACGGCTCCAGCTCAGGTTTTTGTTTTTGAGAAAGGGTCTCACCAAGTCTCTCAATGGCCTGGCTTTAAGATCCACCTTCCTCTGCCTCCTGACTGTTGGGACTGAATACACAACTGTGCTGGGCTTTTTAAAATTAATTTTTTGTGTGCATAATGTAGGAATGGCAAGCATGTGGGCGAAGATCAGAGGACATCTTGCCTTTTCTGTGGGTCTCTGAGACTGCACTCACGTTGCTAGGCTTGGCAGCTGGCACTTTTACCCACTGAGTTATCTTACTGGCTGGCTCTATGTATGTGCATATGTGTGCTCCTGGGGGTCCTGCTCTGTCACTCTCCTCCTCTGAGACAGGGTCTAACTTTAGAAATTTCAGCTAAGCTGGTGTTCGGTTTCCATTCTATTTCTGTTCCCTGCAGTGCTAGCCATATCTGACTTTCTGCATGGACATTAGAGCTATAACTCAGGTCCTCATGCTTGAGCATCAAGTACTGTTCGCTATGAGACATCTCCCAACTGAAAGGGACCCCTCCACACTTTATTTTTTTATTTTTTTATTTTTTTTGGTGGCACACACCTTTAATCTCAGTACTTGGGAGTCACACGCCTTTAATCCCAGCACTAAGAAAGTTGAGGAAGTGATATGGCTGGGTGGAGAAAGGAATATAAGACAGGAGGTGACAGGAGTTTGGGGCTCTTTTGGCTAAGGACTTAGGGGGACTCAGTCTGAGGATTCCTGGAGACTGGATCTTCCCTTTTCGGCTGACGAGCTGATGAGGTGAGAAGTGGCTGTGGCTTGTTTCCTCTGATCTTTCGGCATTTACCCCTATATCTGGCTCTGCGTTATTATAAAACTAATTAGGATTTGTGCAACACTGGGGAGGGGTGGGAACACTCATTTTCCTTTTTTTTTTTTTCCTGGAGCTGAGGACTGAACCCAGGGCCTTGCGCTTGCTAGGCAAATGCTCTACCGCTGAGCTAAATCCCCCTACCCCTTTTTTTTTTTTAAACATAAAAACAGGTTATAATTCAAAAGTCCAGAGTTATTTGAAACTGGAAAATATTTTCTCTGTAGAAAATAGTAAAAATGATAACATTTCCCAATTAGCCCTTTTAAGCTAAATAATAGCTGAATTATACATATATTGATTAGATTCTGGGATACAGAAGAAACCTATCTTCATCTGTCCCGAGAATTGTTTTACTTAAGTTGTATCCCCTTCACTGTTTATGGCAGACATGTTTCTATAGGCTAATCCATAATCTAAAGATTTTAGCCTCCCCTACTGAAAGTACAGCCAGCATTTTCTGTCATCAGCTTGATACAGTACAAATTCTTATCCTAATAGTGAAATGTTTCACTAAAACTTGTAGAGCGATTGGGCAAAATCAAAACTTATAATCTACAATCATCTAGGTACCTTGCTAGGTAGTCTCCCTGGATCTGTGGGTTGCAGTCTGATTGTTTTTTGCTTTCTATCTAGTATCCACTTATGAGTGAGTACATACCACGTTTGTCCTTCTGAGTCTGGGTTACTTCACTCAGGATGGCATTTTCTACTAGGTTGTTTCCAGGTTCTGACTATTATGAATATTGCTGCTATGAACATAGTTGAGCATGTATCTTTGTGGTATGACTGAGCATTCCTTGGGGATATGCCCAAGAGTTGTATGGCTGGGTCTTGAGGTAGATGGATTCCTGATTTTCTGAGAAACCACCATACTGATTTCCACAATGGTTGTACAAGTTTGCACTCCCTATTTTTTTATTTTTTTGAGACAGAGTTTTTCTGTGTAGTCCTGGCTGTCCTGGAACTCTATCTGTATGCAGACCAGGCTGGCCTCCAATTCAGAGATCTGCCTGCCTTTGTCTTCCAAGTGCTGGGATTAAAGGCATGTGCCATCTCCATCTGGCAACAGGGACTCTTAAGCCCCTCATATTTCTGGACTACTGCCACCCACAACCTGTGGATCAAGAGAGCATCATGGTGCCAGGCAGTGGTGGCACAGGCCTTTAATCCCAACATTCAGGAGGCAGAGGCAAGTGGATCTTTGAGTTCCAGGCCAGCCAAGGCTATGCAGAGAATGGATGCTTACTGAAAGGGGAGCCATGTCTACTTGGATACAGCATGACCATCACTGAACTTGGATTTGAGAGTTTTCTTGAAGTGACCACAGGCAAATGTGAACCCATGTCTGGGTGTGAAGCTTTGGGGTGTCATTCCCACAGGTCCTGGGGCATAGGAAGTGGGAACACACTCCTCATGGCAGTCGTCACAGGCCCAAGAGAGGTGCTGGGCAGCAGGAAGGCTCAGGCAGGTAGGATATGGTGGGAAGGGAGGTTGGAGAGGTGCACTGGGGATATTAAGGCAGCTGTGATGAGGACTCTGAACAGCTGGAGAGCTGTGGGCAGGATCAAGGGGCAGCACAAATGGAGTGGAACCCAAGAGACTGATACTAGAAGGCCACCTGTTCATCATCGCCTCCAGTTGGGCTCTTGCTCATGTGAAGGCCTTGTGGTTCTGCAGTGAGCACTAGCTCTGGTTTTCAAAGACCCTTGCAGTAGCTTCTGGTATGAGATAGTCCCTCTCCCAGGTTTCTGCCTCCAGACAGACACCATCCCCACCCCAGCTGTGCCCAGGATACACCAGCCCATACACATATTACGAAGTATTTGGAGTCCTCTTTTTCTCCTGCCTGGGTAAAGTCCTCAACAACTGACTGGCTTCCAGTTCCTGAGCCACCCTGGGACCACACTGGGTCTGGAGGAAGGACAAAAGGGGTTCCCGGCAACAGCAGGAACAAGATGCTGGGCAGAAGAGCATTAGGACTTTAATACACAGCACAACACTTGTGACAACAGAGTGGCCAGAGATGTATGCCAGAACATTTCACAGTCCCAGGATGGCTGATCTGAAAGTAGACTTCGTGTTTCCAGAGTATTCAGTAGTAGGGCCGCCTGGGGTTATTCTGTGGGAGACCAAAGATCAAAAGTAATAGTGTTAGTGGGAAACTGCAGGTCCTCCCTCCAGAACCTTCTAGGTAGCAGAGCTCATACTCTTTGGGGGCTGGGGCAGGGGCTTAGCTGTCACCTCCCCACCACCAGCAGAGAGTCAGGGAGGCACACACCAGGGGGTTGGGCCGGAATCGGTAGGCCAGCATCATCCTCTTGCGGAAGGCCTCATACTCATCATCTTCCTTGGAGAGTTCAGCTGGGCGGTCAATTCCAAAGCCAGCTCCATCTACTGTGGTGGCACCCCTGTGGAAAGCCGGCAGTCATAAGTAGGGCCCAGGATGGGACAGATAGGAAAGGACTACAGGGTGCTGGGGTGGGGACTAGTGGCAGGGCTCAGCAGCCCTGGGAGAGGTCCTAGATCCACCCAAACATGGGTCAACCAGCCTTGAGATCACACAGCACTGAGGGGAGCAAGGCTTCACACCTAGGACAGTTCTCACTAGTTTCTGGAACCTTAAGTGTCCATTTGTGTGCTCCCTGGCAGCACTCACTTGTTCACTGGGTTCTTGATGCCCTGGCCCTCGGTGCCCAGCCCCTCGCCCTCCTTCCAGCCCATCTTCATGAGCATCTGGTAGCCAATGTTCTCCACTGTCAGCTTGAACTCCTTGTACTCCGAGTAGTCTGGCTCTCGGCCCTCCTGCAACAGGAGAGAGGAAGTTGCCAGCCATAAGGACTGCAGTCATCTCTGCAGTAGGCCCCAACTCTGGCTTCAATGCCTGCCCCACCTGCTCTTAGCCTCAGGCCAGACTGGGACCACCCATGTGCCCCACTCCCACCAGTGGCAGACTCCACTGAAACAAATCAGGCTCTTCATCCTTCTGCCATCTCCAAGGGGCAGTCAAGTCAAAAGGGGCAAGGTGATGATCGACGGTCCCATTGGGACGTTAACAGCTTATTGGCAAAGAATAGCTCATGTTCTAAAAACAATTTGTTCCGAATACCCAGCCAAACAGACGTAGCTATGGAATACAAAGAGAGCCCAATTTTTGTCACAGCAGCCCACTGGTCTCAATTCCAAAGCCCACTGGCGGTCAATTCCAAAGCCAGCTCCATCTACTGTGGTGGCACCCCTGTGGAAAGCCTGTCTCAAGACCACCAGAGGAGGAGCAGCATGCAAGGCGGTGCCTCCCAGCACTTGGGTGGCAGAGGTAGGATGACAAAAGATCAAGGCCAGCCTGGTCTACATAGCGAGTCAGGACTGCATAGCAACACCCACCCCCCTCTTTGTTTTTTCTGAGACAGGGTTTCTCTATGTAGCCCTGGCTGTCCTGGACCTCACTCTGTAGACCAGGCTGGCCTCTGCCTCCTGAGTGCTGAGATTAAAGACATGCTCTACCACCACCCAGCAAGACCCTGTCTTGAAAACAAAGAAAGAAAGAAAGATAGAAAGAAAGAAAATGAAGGAGCAAGTGGGTCCTCTGAAGTATTTCCGCTCCACTGTTTTTTTTTTTGTTTTTTGAGACAGGGTTTCTCTGTGTAGCTTTGCTCCTTTCCTGGAACTCACTTGGTAGCCCAGGCTGGCCTCGAATTCACAGAGATCCGCCTGGCTCTGCCTCCCGAGTGCTGGGATTAAAGGCGTGCGCCACCACCGCCCGGCTTCGCTCCACTGTTTGTTAATTCCCTACCTGCCAGCGCCTACTATGGCACAGAAAGGCTGAGTGCCTCCATCAGCTTTCCCAGGTCTGGGCCCAGGGCTCACCTTCAGGGCCTTGAAGGTCTCCATGAACTTCTCCAGCTCATCAGGGGGCAGGAAGTCACCAATGAAGTGCTTGCCCCGACCCATCTGTGTTAGCTGCTCTGCCCACTCTGCCCAGAGAAGAGTGAAAATGAATGGTGAGGGATGAGGTGGTAGGAGATACCAATGTTGCCCTTTCTTGACTTGCGACCTTGCCCAGTGTTCCACACAAAGACCAGTGATTGCTCAGAGGCTCACCCCCTTACTGAGGAAACAGAGTCAGAGGTAGCATCTCTGGACCATGTGCCATGGCCAGGTGGTGCAGATAAATGGGGTCCACCCCTCCCTCATGCCCTGCACACCCCGTGTCTTGTCCATCTCCATGCGCCGCAGCTGGTGCTCCCAGGTGCCCAGTTCGCTGTCCACCTCCTCATCACTGTCGTAGCCATGCTGGTGTTGCTGTAGTGCCTTCTCCCACAGCAGCTGCATGTCCTGCATGGCACGCTTGTGCTGCATAATCATGTCATACATCTGCTGCATCTGCGGAAAGGACAGACAGGGACTTGGTAAGGATGTCTCGTTGCCTAAGAAATTGGGGCAGGACAAGAGCTGCAACCTTAGCATCCACATGCCAGCACTGAGAGTAGGGACACTCAGCCACAGAGCAAGTACCACAAAAGACGTCAGACTGCAGGCCTATGGCAAGGCAGGGCTGGGGCTCTCAGGCTGTGATCCCACCTGACCTACCTAGTAAAAGACCCTGTCCTAGATGCTAGAGAGAGCTGGGGAAGGGGAGAATAAATAGAGATCTCTCTACAAAGCACAGTCCAGAGGCATGGGCACTGCCCTAATGCTGGTTCTGGGGACTTGCCTGTCATGAACTCCTCAGGCAGCACTCATACATGGATACACAAGTGGCACTTTACCATGGGGCAGAGCTGAGTCCCCCACTTGTGGCCTTACCTCCTGCTGCTCCTTCAGCTGCTTCTTCTGTGCATCAGACAGCTCTGTGACACCCACCAGGCCCACAGGTTTCCCCTTCTCGTAACCAAGCCCCTTGAGATCCTGAACTAGAGGCAGAAAACAGACGACAGGACAGTAAGAAAGTGGCAATCTTGTGCCAGGGTTTCAGGTACCTGGTGTCAACTCTGCCCACAAAGCCCCAGGCAGGGTTCACAGAACAGGCCTCTTGTCCTAGATGTGGGCCTGGAGAGGCCCCGCTGTGGCAGAGGCTGCCATGTGCACTGGCTGTTCACCTCTTTAGGAAGAGGTCCGCTCCAGGAAGGTTTCACAGTCCCTCAGCTACAAATGTTGACACCAGGGATCAGAGAGGGTCCATAACCCAGGACAGAAACCTGGTCTGAGTCCTCACTCAATACCACACAGTTAACAGTTGACAGGGCAGGGGCCTGGCAAAGGAACAGAAAGGAGCTGAGCTCTGTGCACGTCCAGGGCTACACAGAGAAACCCTGTCTCGAAAAACAAAACAAATCATCAGGGCTGGGGTACTGCCCTTTAGAACTGCCTACCAGGGATAGATGTGGCTCAGGGGGCAGTGTTTGACCAATATAAATGAAGTCCTAAGTTTCACCCTCACAACACACAAGTATATGCAAACATGCGTGTGCGCATGCACGCAGGCGCGCGCGCGCGCGCACACACACACACACACACACACACTACTCTACACTTGGCTCCTAGTGCACCCTTGATCTTTGCTTGAGAGCTTGTAGGAGCACACAGGAGCGTGGGGACCCATGAGGCTGAGAAGAGAACCCCTTCTTCTCTGGCCACTTCACCAATGACAGGCAGAGAATACAACACAGACTATCGTGGTGTGAACCTCAGCCTACGGTCTGGAGCCTGTGCTGCTGCTCTGGACCACAGCTTAAGTGCCTTCATCTTCAGGACTCAGGATTCTCTGCAGCCAGCAGAAGCACTCAACCTTGAGTGGCAGTCTGTTTCTTAGCTCTTGCCTGGCACTATCCTGGCACTCAGTTTTTCTCCTTGACCTAAGAGCTGAAGGCCCTGGGTCTGGAGACTGGCCCTCAGAGCTGGACAGAATGCCCACCCACAGGTACCAGGAAAGCAGCCTTTCCTGTGGGCTGTGCTGGCTGAGAGGAGGGAACCTCAACTAAGAAAGTCAGGCTGTAGGCGGGCGGTGGCGGTGCACATCTTTAATCCCAGCACTTGGGAGGCAGAGGCAGGTGGATCTGAGATTGAGGCCAGCCTGGTCTACAGAGTGAGTCCTAGGATAGCCAGAGCTACACAGAGAGACCCTGTCTCAAAAAAAAAAAAAAAAAAAAAACAAGAAAGAAGAAAGCAGGTGAGCAAGCCAGTAAGCAGCACCCCTTCCATAGCCTCTGCCTCAGCTCCTGCCTGGAGTGACCTGCCCTGTGTGAGTGAGTCCGTCCTGACTTCCTTCCATGATGAACAGGAGGAATCATAAGCCAAGTAAATCCTTTCTTCCCCAAGTTACTTTTGGTCATAGTGCTTCATCACAGCAATAGTAACCCTAACTAAGACAGGGGCCATCGTCCTGCTAATGTGAGTACTAGGGTACAGAATGGTAGTGGGTAGGAGAAGGAGCCAGATGGCAGAAGTTCCTCAGCCACTGTCAACTCAATGACAGAAGATCACCCCCACACCCATGTGGACTTGTGGCAAGAAATGAGAGACATTTGGCTGTCCCTCAAACTCCTGTGAGGAGGAAAGGTCAGGTGATTTACAATCACAATGGTGGCTATGGTAGCTTCCCATCTTGCATTTCCTTAACTTTCTATAACAAAAACATAAGCCATGTGCTTCAAAGCCTAGGACAGAAAATAGTACCATTTGTGTGACCTTGAGTAGAGGCTAACTGCAAATCATGGATACAGACAGGGTGGAAACAGATATGCCCAGGAGATAGTAACTGAGAGCCCTGATATGGTGCTAGAGCTCTGGGTAAGACCTGCTTAAGTAAATAAAGGTCAAGAGACATGCTGAGGAAACACTCCTCACAGAGCACCTACCAAGAACCTCCTAACACATGCTGAAGATGGATCAATGGGTGAAGGAACCTGTCGACACACATGATTGAAGAAGAGAGCCAACTCCACTGGGTTATCCTATGGTGTTCACATTCCTGCCATGACACACACTTGGTGGTGCACACCTTTAATCCCAGCACTCAAAGGCAGAGAGGCAGGCAGATCTCTGAGTTCAAGGCTTTCTTGGAAAACTGACAAAGAAGAGAAGATGCCTGCTTCTACCTCTTCTTATGCCACATGGTACACAGGTCCTAACCAGAGTGATCAGTTAAGAAAGAAGTGGTGGTGCACACCTTTAACCCCAGAACTTGAGGCAGAAGCAGGTGGAGTTTGAGGCCAGCCTGGTCTACAGAGTGAGTTCCAGGACAGCCAGGACTACACAGAGAAACCAAGAGGGAGGTCAGACTTGCTATCATCAGAAGTCTGACAGACAGAAACCCACTCCAGCCACAGTGGCAAACAAATCATACCAGCACTGGGAGGTAGAGGCAGGAGGATCAGTTCAGTCAGCCTTGGTCACATAGTAAAAATTTGAGACTAGCTTGGTTATATGAGACCATCTCAAAAAAGAATGAAGAGCTGGAAAGATGGCTCAGCAGTTAAGAGCACTGGTTGCTCTTCCAGGACCTGGGTTCAATTCCTAGCACCCACATGGTGGCTCCCAACCACCTCTAACTGCAGTCCCAGGGGACCTAATACCTTCTTCTGGTCTCTATGGGCACCACATACATGTAGTATACAGATATACATGCAGACAAACACCCAAGCACATAAACAAATGTAAACAACAAAAAGAATGGAAGCTAGTCATGGTGGTTCACACCTGTCATTTCAGAACTCAGGAGGGCTGGGGCTGTAGCTCAGAGGCTGCCCAGCATGCTCAAGGCCCTGGGTTTGACACTCAGCATCCAAAAACATATATATCAGCCCAGCGGTGGTGGCGCACGCCTTTAATCCCAGCACTCGGGAGGCAGAGGCAGGCAGATCTGTGAGTCTGAGAACAGCCTGGTCTACAGAGTAAGTTCCAGGACAGCCAGGGCTACACAGAGAAACCCTGTCTCAGGGAAAAACAAAACAAAACAAAACAAAAAAATATCATTTAACATTAGCTTCTTAGGTTCTCTATAAAGTTTTTTGTTGTTTTTGTTGGGGAGGCATCTGCACTATGTAGACCTCGATAGCCTGGATCTCACAATGAAGACCAAACTGGCCTCAAACTCATAGAGATTCACCAGCCTCTGCCTCCTGAGTGCTGGGATTAAACTATGTGCTACCATGCCCAGCCCTTTATAACCCTTAATCCTATTTCCTCGCCCACCATACACAGCCCCTGGAGTAAGGTACTATTGACTACACTTTGCCAAACATGGTAGAATACACCATCCTAGCATCTAGAAGGTAGAGGATCGGGGTCTGGTTATCCTCAGTTACATGAGACTATCTCAAAAACACTAAACCAAAAACCACAATGAGAGTGTTTCATACCTACCAGGATAGATATGTATGTATTTATGTATACATGTACGTTTTGAGACAGGGCTGGCCGGGCAGTGGTGGCGCACGCCTTTAATCCCAGCACTCGGGAGGCAGAGCCAGGCAGATCTCTGTGAGTTCGAGGCCAGCCTGGTCTACAGAGTGAGATCCAGGACAGGCGTCAAAACTACACAGAAATCCTGTCTCAAAAAACAAAAAACAACAACAACAACAAAAGAGACAGGGCTGGCCTGGAACTTGCAATTGCCCTGAAGTAGCTTTCTGAGTGCTAGGATAACAGGGCTATGCCACTAAGCCTGGCTCCGAGTTATGTCACTGTACAAAAGAGGCACTGCCGGGCTGTGGTGGTGTACACCTTTAATTCCAGCACTAGGGAGGCAGAGGCAGGCTGGCAGCCTGGTCTACAAAGTGAGTTCTAGGACAGCCAGAGCTGTAACAAAAAGAAACTCTGTCTTTAAAAAAAAAAAAAAAAAAAAAAAAGAAGCACCAATTTTAGTCATAGGCTTTGGTGTTTGCATGGGTCCTGGACCCAATCCCCACTGAGACTCAGGGCTAGTTCTGGTTGCATGGGTGCCTATATACAAATAGCCCAGAGTATCCAGCCACAGGAGGGAGTGAAATTGTGGCCCATGCTCTGAAATGACCTCTAGGATAACAAGTCAGGGTAGCCCACCTGACAGAGGTGAAGGCGAGGCATCTATGTCCCTCTGTGCCAGTTCAGCAGGTGGCAGTTCCACTTTGTCCTCCTCAGGCCCCCACCGACTCTTCCGCTTCCTCTTCACAGTGGCCGTGGTGGTGGGCTTCCCAGGGATGGACGGAGTGGGGTTGACAGCAGGTGCTGGGGCCACTGGAGTGGGGCAGGCAGTGATGGGGGGCACAGCCCCTGACAAGGTTTCAGGGGCTGACTTGCGCCGCAGGCTGGGGCTGGGAGCAGGAGCAGGGAAGGAGCCTGTGGAGCCTGCCTTGGCTTTCCGAAACTCCTCCAGCTTCTGCCGATAGTATCTGTACCCTTGGCTGTTGGGATCATAGAGAAAACTGCAAAGAAAAGTGGGGGACAACACAGCAGGGTTGAGACCTGGTCCTGCTTACTGGAGTTAGAGCAGAGCAGGCTGTATGCACTCAGGGTTGCTGGAGTCACTGTCCAGTCATGCCTCAGCCAGAGGCAGTATATTGCAAGCCTGTATCAGGGCCCCTTCAGTCAGAGGCTCTTGCTGGGATGTGACAGACACCCTCAGAACCTCCTCACCCAGTAATGACCTTACATCAGAAAATTCTGAGCTGTTGGGAGACCTTGGGTACCCCTCCTTCAATTCCAGCCACATCTCCACTGCACCTCCATGTGCTAGGCTTCAGTCTCACCTTGAAGGTAAGTAAGTGGCTTGGGAGCAGAAGCACTCATTCCCTAAGAGCTGTAGGCAGATGGGAATGCAGGGAACTGAGACAACAAAGACCTCAGCTCTTCTCCACTGCCTGCTTCTCTGACAGGGCAGAATGGAGTGACTTGGCCCAGTGTTCCCAGTTTCATGTGGCAAATACCAAAAAAGACTTCGCTATACATACACACAGTACAGGGGACTTGGTCCTGGATTGAGGACTGAGGATTCATGGTGTGCACCTGTGCCCATGAATCTGGAGCTGGTCCCAGCATAGCTGTACCCCACAAGAGAGCTGTGGTCTTGGTACCCCAGGGGCTGCCTGAAGCCCGTTGGTACCTAACTCTCTGTGCTCTGTAGCCATAAGTTTTCTCAAGTCCCGCCCGACCCTGAGGTCCCTCAGTGGTTTATAAAATAATCATTCAGAGGCTTAATATTAATTATCAACTGTATGTCGTATGACAGGCTTCTTGCTAGCTAGCTCACAGTTTAACTCAACTCATAACTATTAATCTATGTAACACTCCATGTTCCGTGGCTTTACCTGCATCCCATTACATGTTGCTCCCAGGATGGCAGTCTGGCGTCTCCCCAACTCCACCTTTCTCTTTCCTGTCTCTCTCCTTGGATTTCTCACCTGCCTCTAAGCTGCCTTGTCATAGGTCAAAGCAGCTTATTTATTAACCAACAGGAACAACATATATTCACAGCATACAGAAAGACATCCCCCAGTACTTCACGCCAGTAGGATTTGATGAAGGAGGCAGAGGCAGGAGGATTTCTGTGAGTTTGAGGCCAGCCTGGACTGACTACAGACAGAGTTCCAGGACAGGCTCCAAAACTACAGAGAGAAACCCTGTCTCGAAAAAAAAAAGAAAGAAAGAAAGAAAGAAAATGGAATAAACAGAGAGTGCTGTGTAGCTGTGTGTGTGTGCATCTCCCGCCCCAGCAGCCATGCCCCAGGGGCATGTACCTCAAGGTCACAGCAGTGTTCCTAAGGGCAGTGCTTCAGAGCAGGCTCAAACAGCGTCCACTACAGTGCTCAGATGCTCAGTCTCTCCTATAAACGTTGTAGATTTGCACAGAGCCTATACATACACTCTTGAGGGCAGAAATCAGCAGCAAGTGACTGAAAATGCCTTAAACAATGGCAGTGGAGCTGCCCTGTGCTGTTCAGGGAAGGACTGTAGCCTGCACACATGGCACTGAGGAAGCATGCCTTTGAATATTTTCACCATGTGGCTTGCAAAATGCTTGGTGGTGCACCAGAGGACACAGGAGCAGATATAAGGCTTCCTTTTGCATGAGCAAGAACCTCCCACAAAGCTCCATAGACTCAGTCTGTGTCCACATGAGCCCTAGGAGACAGCTGGAAGAAGTTTGCTAACACCTGCCACCTGGGGAGGGCAGACCAGGAAAACCAGAAAATGGTGGTGTCTCCTTTGTATTCCTGGGTCATAGTATAAGCATGACCAAGTATAGGCCATTAGTAAAAGAGACAAGGGGGCTGGAGAGATGGCCCAGGGATTACGAGCACTGGTTTCTCTTAAGCAAGACTAGGGTTCAGTTCCCAGCACCCACATGGCAGTTTACACCTGTCTGTAACTCTAGTTCCACGGGATCTGACATCCTCTTCTGACCTTCATCATATGGAACACATGCAGGAAAAACACACATAAAATTCAAAAATAGATTTTTTTTTTAAGAGACAAAGCTCTGGCCTTTAATCCTTGTACTTGGGAGGCAAACGTAGAAGGATTTCTAAGTCTAAAGTCAGTGGTTCTAGACAAGACAGAGCTGCAGAGTCTCCTGCCCCCATCCCTCCACACCCCTAGGATCCCAGTACTTGAGAGGATGAGACAGGAAGATGGAGAGTTCAAGGCCAGCCTGGGAGACAAAGGCAGAGGAGCCTGACCTTAAATAAAAATGGGAAGCAGTATAAAATGCACACCCCTTAACTTTGGGCTAGAAAGATGGCTCAGCCATTAAGAGCACTGGTTGCTTTTCAAGAGGACTGGGACTCAGTTCCCAGAACCCACATAATGCATCACAATTGTTCTAACTCCAGGCCCAGGAGACAAAACACCCTCTTAAGGCTCTGCAGGCACTAGGCATGCAAGTGGTACACTGTCATCCATATATGCAAAACACACATACACATCAAAACAAAACAAACAAAAACCTGACAGGCTGTGGTGGCACACGCCTTTAATCCCAGCACTCAGGAAGCAGAGGCAGGTGGGTCTCTGTAACTTTGAGGCCAGCCTGGTTTACAGAGCGAGTTCCAAGACAGCCAGGGCTACACAGACAAACCCTCTCTCATAGAACAAAACCAAACCAAACCAAACCCCAAAGTAAGCACCACCTCCATCCTCTTCGGCTTTTGTTCATACCATGGACTGAAGAATGAAGAACCAACCAAACCTCCTTCCTCTCTAGAAGCCACCAAGCCTAAGGAACACTGACAGCATCCAGAACTGGACAAAGACACCATTTCAATATATGGGACATGCTCCTCAAACCAAACCTCTTTCCTTAGTGTCCTTGCCCCTAAGAACTCAGCATCTGATCTGGGTGTGATGGCTCATGCCTTTAGTCCCAGTACTAAGGAGGCAAAGGCAGGTGGATCTCTGTGAGTTCGAGGCCAGCCTAGTCTACAGAGCAAGTTCCAGGACAGCCAGGGCTACACAGAGAAACCCTGTCTCAGAAAGAAAGAAAAGAAAAGAAAAAAAGCCAGGCAGTGGTGGCACAGGCCTTTAATCCCAGCACCCGGGAGGCAGAGGCAGGCGGATCTCTGTGAGTCCGAGGCCAGCCTAGTCTACAGAGTGAATTCCAGAACAGGCTCCAAAGCTATGGAGAAACCCTGTCTTGGAAATGGCTCACACAGCAAGAGGCCGGCTGCCTTCCAGCAACTGTGCAGACATTAGTCTCTGATATTGGCTGTTAGATCTGTGATTAACATTTCTGTTTTATAAGGTAGAGCCTTGCTAATCCTCCTGCCTCAGCCTCCTGAATCTGCTTTACTACTACTGCTGTATCCTAATTTCGGATGACACATCTGACATGCTTTCTGGGGCACAGCTTAGCAATGTGTTGGCTTGCCAAAGGAACATGCCTGACACATGGCTACAGAGGGGTCTTTTCCTGTTGTTTGTTTGAGATAGGATCTCACTATGTAGCCCTGGCTAGCTAGCCTTAAACTCACAGACTCACCTGCCTCTGCTCTCCTTAGTGCTGGACACAAAGGCTTGCACCATCAGATCCAACTTGCAAAAATTTTTTTTTGTTTTTTGTTTTTGTTTTTGAAGACAGGGTTTCTCTGTGTAGCCTGGCCATCCTGGAACTCTCTAGACCAGGCTGGCCTTGAACTCACAGAGACCTGCCTGCCTCGGCCTCCAAAGTTCTCAGATTAAAGGCATACCAACCCTTAGGCTATAAAGTATTTAACCAGGCTACAGGGTGCACAAGGTATGCTGGCCACATTAGGGAGTAATGGGCACACCCTCTGAGACAGGAATGCAAGGAGGTGCCACCTGTCTACCTGGCAAGCTTGGGCTTCATGGCTACCTGACATTTAATAAACTTGTGATGATTAGTTTTCATTATCAACTGGACACAACCTAGAGTCATTTGTGAAGAGAGTCTCAGTGAGGAAATGTCTGGATCAGGTTGGCCTGTGGGCATGCCTATGAAGGGTTATCTTGACTATGGTAACTGGGGTGGGAAGAGCTGCCTACTGTATTAGGGTCTTGGGCTGAACACTGGCAAGCATGCATTTATTCTTCGAGCTTTTGACTGTGGCTGTGACTAGCTACTGTAAGTTACTGCCACCTCTCCCCAGGAAAGACTGGAACCTGGAACTGAGAGCCAAAATAAGCCTTCTCCCTCAGCTGCTATGCTCAGAAACTTTTCCATGGCAGCTAGAAACAAAGCTAACCCAGCAAGTGAAACTGAACTCTCCATTTCGTTCAAACTCACAACAAATGCCCCATTCCTTCCCCAGTCTGGGGAGTCACAGGGATGGGAGTGGGAATAGTCTCTTGTCAGCCACCCCACATCCCAGGTACCCACCCAGTCTTGGCCCAGTGTCAATGACAGTTATCCTGAGGCTAGGTATCTACTGCCAGATCCTTCAGGCGGACAAAGAGCCAGGCAGGAGGTTCAGGGCCATCCGAGTCAACTATACCTTGGTGAAAAGCTGCATGGGGCTGGACCTTGACCTCCTGAGAGACAGGGGCTCAGAATAAAGTCCCATCACTCTGCCCAGTTGTCCTGTGCCAGACAGACCTCCACAGAAAACAGAACATGAGTTTGGCGGGCATGGTGGCGCACACCTTTAATACCAGCACTCAGGAGGCAGAGGCAAGTGGCAAGTGAAACTCTATGAGTTCAAGACCAGCCTAGTCTACAAAGCGAGTTCCAGGACAGCCAGGGCTGTTACACAGAAACCCTGTCTCGAAAATCCAGAAAAAAAAAAAAAAAAAAAAAAGAAAGAAAGAGAGAGAAAGAAAAAGAAAGCCAATGAGCTCTCATTTAAACGCACGCAATAGATAACTTTATATTAGGCTGTGTGTGGTTGCATACCCCTGTCACAGCAGACACAATAGACAAGGTAGGAGAAGCAGGGATTCCAGGGCAGTCCTTGCTGCACAGCTAGACTCTGCTGGCTCCTTTCAGCCCCACAGCATACTACCCTCCAGAGTACAGAGCAGATGGCACAGAGAGTCTAAACCTTAGGGATGTGTATCAGCTCGTGGGCAGGCCCACTAGTGATCCAGCCCTCTTTGGTTCCCACTCCTCACACCATGAGGCTTCTGTTCTCTGCTGCTCTCTCATCATAAAAGGCATCCCAAGACCATATCCAATAACTGCCATCTGTCACAAGAACAAGGTAAATGCTACATTGTCTGTTAGACATGGGAGAAAGAGACCAGTGTGCCTGCTCAGATACCACAAGAAACATATCCATGAGCTCTGGAGTCAGAAACTCCCAGGCTAGCCTGGCGTGGTAGCATTTGCTTTTAATCCCAGCACTCAGGAGACAGAGGCAAGAGGATCTCTTGAGTTCCAGGCTAGCCTGACCTAGAGTGAGTTCCCGAACAGCCAAGGCTACAATAGTAAAACCCTGTCTCAAAATAAAAAACATAAAAGAAAAAAAGAGAAACCCTTACACATGGAGTTCTATACCTTCACCTGCATGGGCCATGGCCAAGGGGAGCCTTTCTAATAAGCTGAATTTGAAATATCCACCACAGGTTAATGTTCTCAACACCTGGTCCTTTTAAGTGGTGATACTCTGGAAGGAGCCTTCAGGAAGAGTCCACCAGTGGCCCTCTGAGGATCACAGTCTGGCCCCTGACCCAGGTGCTCTCTGCTTCCTGGTCAGTGGAGACAGCAGGACCTCCTGCCAACACACTGTAGACTCCACCCCATACTGCCTTCCTAGCCACAGTGGAGAACAGCCGGGGAGACCTGAGCGGAAACAAACCTCCCTTCCCCTGTCTACTGTCTGCATACACACATAGAGCCTTACCTGAAGGCCTGATTCTCGCGGTTATTCTGTAGGGCGATGGTCTCCACCTCAGGACCCCCGTCTGCTATGAACCTGGCCAACTTTTCTGCAAGGTTCTTGGCCTCTTCGTCCTCTGGGGGTGAAACTTTAAGCAGGCTGTCAGTACTGAGTTCAACTCACCACACCCAACAGCCTAATTCCTGCTAAAGAGCCCCGCAAGGGCGAGCGGGACTTGTCTTAGGAACAGTGCAAAGAGAGACAGGCAAACGGGAATCAGATTATTATAGGGACCAAAACCAGAGAAATATCACAACTATACAATCCCACCCCACCCCGAAAGTACTGGGCACTGGGGGGCTCACCCTCCTTTCCTGGGGAGGACAAAGCAGAAGTCTGCAGTGATTCAAACATGTTTCCACACATCAGACTCCTGTTGCCTACCAGAGCCCTGACCCACAGACCCATCCCATCCACCTCCTGCTGTTTGTCCCCAGTCCACCTACTTGGCATCAGGTACCACACCTGCCTTGGGCACACATGGAGCTAGAGCTAACCCAGGACAACCTAACTTGTCCGCATGACAATGGAATGCTCCCTTGGCCCATTCCCATGTTCTAATGAGCATCTGGACAAACCCCAGCCCCATAGCCTGATGTGCCACAGTCCCACGTCCTAGAGCCAATCCTGGTACTCAAAATTCAGCTGGTCCTGGGGACCTGCAGGTGTGCTGACACATCCCAAGAGTAACTGCCACTGCCCATGAGGGCACAGGTTCTGACTGCCACATCCCACAGTGCTCCTTGCCCTCCTCCAACCACTTACCTTTCTGGGCGGCTGCCTGTGGCTTTTGGGCTTCTTTCCTGATCTCAGCTACCTTCTTTCTGTAGTACAGGAATTCCCTGCTATTCTTATCATGTAAAAATCTGGAAAGGGGATTTGGAACATGGGAAACAAGGTTCAGTGGTGGGCAAAGCTGAGGCCCCACTGCAGAGCCCTCAGCAGGGCATTTACAAAGTGCCCGAGGCTGGCTGTAGCTCAGCAGCAGAGTGAGACCCAAGTCTACCCCCAGCACTCCCTCCCAAATAACAATAATAATCTAATTTGGAGCTGGGGTGTGGCTCAGTAGTAGAGCCCTTGCTTAGCACACAAGAGACTCTGGGTTCCATCCTAAACTCCAGGCAGGTTTCCACACCTGTATGCATGACCAATGACCACAGCAAATGTGTGAGCAGCATGGCACTGCCCCATCAGTACTCACGTGAAGGCAGGGTTATCCTTGTAGTCCTCCATAGCTACTTTCTCTAGCTCAGGGCCTCCTTCTGCCACAAAACGGGCCAGCTTCTCTATCACTCTCCGAGTCTCGGCTCCCTCTGGGGGTGAAACTTTAAGGAGGCTGTCAGTACGGGGCTCCAACTCACACACCCAACAGTCACTAGGTACACTCTCTCTATAGACCGCAACGACAGGGGGAGAGGAGCAGGAGATGCAGGAGGCTGCTGCTGCTGACAGCCATGCACCTGGCTCTGGAGGATGCTTGGTCTCTACAGTCAGACAAGCTGGAGGGACCAGGTTGTCAGGGCCTCTGGCAGTGAACCATCTCCAGGTTAAAAGAGGCCACTGGGAAAAAAATATGTATGTGTGTAAATTTTTTTAAGGCTTTTTTTTTTTTTTTTTTTTTCCCCAGACAGGGTTTCTCTGTGTAGTTTTGGTACCTATCCTGGATCTTGCTCTGTAGACCAGGCTGGCCTCAAACTCCCAAGCTCTGGGATTAAAGGTGTGCGCCACTGCCGCCCAGCTGCTTTTGTTTTTTGATACAGGGTTTCTCTGTGAAGCCCTGGCTGTCCTGGAAAGATCTGTAGACCAGGCTAGCCTTGAACTCAGAGATCCACCTGCCTCTGCTGCCTCCAGAGTGCTGGGATTAAAGGTGTGTGCCACCATGCCCAGCTGTTTCTTTATTTTTTCCTTTAGATTTATTTTTATTTTATGAACATTGGTGTTTTGCCTACCTGTAGATCTGTGTGAGGGTGCCAGATGCCCTGGAACTGGAGTTACAGACAGTTGTGAGCTGCCATGTGAGTGCTGGGAACTGAACCTGGGTCCTCTGGAAAAGCAGCCTGTGCTCTTAACTGCTGAGTGGTCTCTCTAGCTCCTCAACTGCTCCTTTTCATTTCTTCTATGTGCATGCAGGTGCAGATGTATGCAGGTAGATGTGCGTATGTATGTGAAGATGAGGCTAGGGCATACTTCCAGTGTAATTCCTCAGAACTGTCCACCTTTCTTCTTTCTTTCATCTTTTATTTAAAAGATTTACTTACTTTAGGCTTTGTTTTGTTGTTGTTGTTTGTTTTTTTTGAGACAGGGTTTCTCTGTGTAGCCCTGGCTGTCCTAGAAAGATCTGTAGACCAGGCTGGCCCTCGAACTCAGAGATCTGCCTGCCTCTGCCTCCTAAGTGCTGGGATTAAAAGTCGTGCATCACCACTGCCTGGCTTTATGTTTTTGAGTGTTTTGTCAACGTGCATGTCTGTGTACAATGTACATGGCTGTTACAAATGGTTGTGAGCTACCAGGTGGGTACTAGGAACCAAACTTGAGTACTCCAAGAGAGCAGCAACAAGAGCTCTTGACTGTTGAGCTATCTCCCCAACTTTTTTTTTTTTTTTTTAATTTTAATTTCTGATTCAGGGTCTCTCCCGGAACTTGCCAAGTACACTAACCTGGCTAGCTAGGGAGCCATACCTGTCTCCACATGCCTAGCACTAGGATTACCGCATGTGTCACCACACTCCACATTTTCTTTTTCTCTTCAATGTGGCATTTTTGATCAAACTCAGGATCCACATGCTTAAGAGCCTCGAGGACACCACACACTTTCCTGACTGAGCTCTTTCCAGCTCTAACAATTCTCCTCTAAAAATCATCACGCCCTGTGAACTGGACATCGGGTGGACTTCAGTTCACTGTGTTGAAGCTGGCTCCCAAGCACACTGGACGTGATTCCTGGAGTTCCTGATGGATTACCTGGTGCTCCGGCAATCTCTTGCACCCTCACACACTCACAACCAGCCATATCTCCAAGTGGTCTGGGTTTGTGTTGGTGGGAAAGTACACTGGCAGCCTGCCTTCTGGGCACCAGCACACCCACTTCCTTATGCTCAATCATTCAATCACTATCTCAGAGATACAATGTTAAGTGTGTGTGTGTGTGTGTGTGTGTGTGTGCCCACTCCCCTCTCCCTACCCCCACCATAGAGTTTCTCTGTGTAGCCCTGGCTGTTCTGGAACTCGTTCTGTAGACCAGGCTGGCCACAAACTGATGATCTCCCTGCCTCTGCCTCCCAAGGGCTGGGATTAAAGGTGTGTGCCACCCCTGCTCAGCTGTTTTTTCGCAGGCTGTCCTTGGACTAGTTTAAGGTTAGTTTTAAATTCCTGACCCCACCCCCACCCCCCCTACCCCCGCCCCAGCTTCAACCTTCTGAGTGTTGAGATAACAGACATGCATCACCATGCCCTAGTTTATGCAGTGCTGGGAATGAAACCCAGGGGATCTGTATATGCTAGTCAAGTACTAAACCAAATGAGAGACAGACACACACACACACACACACCCAAGCCTGAGAATATAATATCTCTTTACAGGTGGATTAGCTGCCTATTTGAGGTAGGTGGAACTTGCTTTTTTATTTCTTCCTGGCCTAGTCCTGAGTCTGAGTCTGTTAGTCATTGTATGGACCATATCCTTCTATGAATATCACAAGGGAAATGGCTCACTGTCATCTGGTTGCTGGCCATTAGGGTAGATGCTGAGTGCACAGCTAATCTTATACTCCTTGTTGCTTGGTTACCAGGAAGCACAGGAGTGGGATAGAGGAGATAAAAGTACATATGATCTAAGGTGGATCCCAGGAGTCCTGAGGCATTCTGTGCTGGATTTTGTTCCAGCTCCACTTTCCTCCCACATGCACAGCAAGAACCCCACCTGCTCACTGTGTAGAGAAGCAAATGTAAGGCCACATCAATTGATGCCTGAAACAGGTGCTAAAGCCTTGAGATGAGAGCATTAGCAGAGCATTGGCAAGGACAGAAGGTGTGCCTCCAACCTACTCTGGTGACCCTCATTCAGAACAAGCTGACATGGCATAGCTAAATGATCATTTTGACAGAGTGTGTGGCCAGTTCTCCACAGGGTCTTGCTGTCACAGAGCCTTGTTCTGAATGATGTGGAGCTGAGTCACTAGAAGAGAATGACCACTGTCAGCCTAAGACCAGAGACCACCTTCCCCATGTGGGAGCACATCCTCCAATCTTTACATTCTGAACCTCTGGCCCAAAATGTGGACACAGCAACAGAAGCTCCTGCCTCAGCTGACATGAGGCCCTATCCAGGAAAGCCTTCTCTGATGGGCTGTGACAGCAGCCACTGTTCTCAGAATGGGGCTAGTGTCCTTGGCAGGGCTCTTCCAAGACTTCCCAGGATGGCCCCTCTGCTCAGACCCTACAGCTTCACTTAGGCACCTGTGGGTTGCTAATCCAAGCCAGAGCACTGTGTGCCAGGCTCTAACCACAGCTGCCATGACGGTGGGTAGGAGCCATGGCCATCCCACAATTTACCTTTGATCTCCAGCCATTGCTCATAGTCCTCCTCATCATCATCATCAGGGGATTGGAAGACGCTCGGCCGGTGTGCAACGGGCAGCTGCTTGGCATGTGAGTAGTTCTTCACAGGGCCCAGCGGGCTGCCCAGCCCCAAGCCTGTCCGCTTGCTGAGTAGGAGGGGTCTCTTCAAGGTGCTGGGTGTCGGCATGCTGGGAGGGGCACTGGGGGGTGGATCTGGGTTGGACAAGAGAAAACATACACTGGAGATTCAGAGGGCAGTGCTGTAGACATACCCAGAAAGTATGGTCATCATGCCAACAGTCATCTTCAGGCATGCCATGGTTCTGCAGACGCCCTAGACCTCTAAAGCGCCACCCCTAGGCCATGGAAAGTGGGTTGAGGCACAGGAGAGAGGACTTTCAGGGTACCTAGCTACAAGAGCATATGCCAGGGCTTGGCAGGTGGCAGCTCTTGCCGGATGTGCCTCTGCACACCACACCCAGAATGGAAGGCAGTCAGCTCCTAGGTGAGACACCAGCCTCCACATTCCAGGTCACAGCCTCCCTAAACTAAACCTGTGGCCCCAAGGGTGAAGGACTTAAACAATGTGTCCTCTTCTGACAAAGGCAGATTTAAAGTCTGTTTCAGTAATGAGCTTCAACTGGGCTGTGTGGCTTCCTTGTGCCTGGATTTCCACCCACTGGGGCAAGCTGCAAGATGTGCTGGGGTATACCGGCCCCTCTCCTAAGACCCTACATGTGGACAGGGCCTGGGGTTGAAAAACCTGTAAACTCACTCTGTAGCCCAGGCTGGCCTTGAACTCAGAGATCTGCCTGGCTCTGCCTCCCGAGTGCTGGGATTAAAGGCGTGCGCCACCACCGCCCAAAAACCTGTAATCTTAGTTGCCCCTGAAACTGTGGCAAAAGGCGGATTTCAAGGCCAGTCTGGGATACATAGTAAGTTCAAGGTCAGCCTAAGCAACTATGTCTTGTCTCAAAATGAAAAGTTAAAACAAGGCTCTTCTGTGTGGCAGAGCACTTGCTGAACATGCATGAGAACCCAGGTTCAATCAGTAACCACCACCAGCTCCACCCATGGGTACAATTAAGCCCATGACAAGGCAGGGAGCCAAGCTCCCTGGGAAGCAGCGCTGTAGCACGAATGGGGAGGTGTCTACAGCACAGGTGGCTTCACTTCACACTCTAGCCTTACTGTCCAAAGCCTCAGTTTCTAAGTGTAAAACAGGGGTTCCTGGCTATGTGATGCTTCAGAAGCTGAACTCAGCCGGAGATCTGTAGGTACCCTCAGGGTCTAAAGAGAACCCCCTCACCAAATGGAAGCAGTACACACTGCTGAGGACAGGATGACCAAGACTGTCAGACACGTCCCGTCAGCAATGGGTTCCTGGAGATTGGGAACAGAGAGGGAGCACGCTACAATTTCCCTATGTTTTCCATTACTAAATAAAAAGATGAGGGGCTGGAGGGATGGCTCAGCAGTTAAGAGCACTTACTGCTCTTAAAGGGAACCTGAGCCCAGTTCCCAATACCCATCCATATCAGTGACCCTCTGGCTGCCAAGGGCTTCTGCAACCACAAGATGCACATGAACTCATACAAGTCCACATACATATGAATTAAAAATCAAATCAAAAAGTCTTAATGAAAAGTGCCAGGCAGTGCACACCTTTTATCCCAGCACTCAAGAGGCAGAGGTAGTTAAATCTCTGTAAGTCTGAAGCCAGCCTGGGCTACATAGTGAGTTCCAGGCCAGACAGGGCTACACTAAACCCTGCCTTTTTTGTTATTGTTACTTATTTATTTTAGATTTTTATATGTTTGAGTCTTTTGCCTGCACGTATATCTATGCACCATGTGCATGCCTGTTATTCACGAGATGAGTGTTGGATCCTCTGGAACCCGAGTGGTTGTGGGCCACCATGGTGGTACTGGGAAACGAACCTTGGTCCTCTGCAAGGGCAACAAGTGCTCTTAGCAGCAATTTTTTAAAAAGGATCAGAAGGCAGGCTGGTGATGGGTCATTTCTTTACTCCCAGCACTCCGGAGGCAGAGGCAGGCTGATCTCTGAGTTCAAGGTCAGCCTGATCTACAGAGTGAGTTTCAGGACAGCCAGAGCTACACAGAGAAATCCTGTCTCAAAAAACAGAAACAAACAAACAGATCAGAAGTGAAAAGGATGGGACACCAAGCCTATGGATTCAGATATGAGGATCCATGTTTCGTCAACTTTCCAATAGACATGTGGCAGCAGGGTTGATGAGGATTCTCTGCCCACAGGCTATATGAAGGAAGATGACAGAAAGGGAGGGGCAGTGGCCTGTATGGTGCCAAGTGCAGGAAGCACTGGTTAGAGATGGCACTCAATAAACTCTTGTGACATCTGATCATTAGGTGACTTCATCACTTCCAGGATGCCTCCCTGTCCTGCACCATCCAAAGCAGGCCTAAATGTGTCATCTTCTGACACAACTTGGGTATCTCCAGCCAGCTTGCTGCTAGAGTACAACCTCCCCGCAACCCACTGGAATCCTCTGGGCCCGTTACGGGACATGTGGGACCTGACCCTTCTGGTGGCAGCCTGTCAGTCATCCCACAGGAGAACAATGAGCACACTTAATGGTCCAAGGTGGGACTTTTGTTTACCCCAATGTTCCAGAGAACCTGGGGGACAGAGGTTGGAGTGGGAGGGCTGGTTGCACTCACCTGTGCTCGTCTGTGCCTTCTGCAACTTCAGAAACTGCTGCAAGAAGCTGCCATCATTGGCAAACTTGTTGGAGATACAGGATTCATGTGCATTGGCAATTCTAGAACCAAAGCATGGGTGAGAGTAAACTGCAGAGGAAGAGAGCCAAGGACAGGGCTAATGCACTGACATTCCTGGCCCTACACCATCTTGTGCTCTTCTGCTGAGAGCCAGATTGCAGCCCCAAAGATGTCAGGGGACAATTTAGGTACAACATTTTGAACTTACCAAGATAGGATAGATATGGAGTATTTTCTCAGAATTTGTCAAATGTTAGTGGACTAGATAGTATTGACCTAATTATTGCCTGTATATATTGTATATAGTTATTGTACTTATTGTATATAGTTTTTCTTATATTAGTTATAACCTCTTTTATTTTACACAAAAAATGGAAAATGTGATTTTGTGTATGCTCTAACAAATGAAGCTTGCCTGAAGATCAGAGGGCAAAGCCAGCCACTAGTTAGCCACATGGGCCAGGCAGTGGTGACACACACCCTTAATCCCAGTACTTGGGAGGCACACACGCCTTGAATCCCAACACTAGGGAGGTTGAGACAGGAAGTGATAAGGCTGGGCCGAGAAAGAAATATAAGGTAGGAGGAGACAGGAGCTCAGCCCTTTCAGGCTGAGGATTCGATAGAGGTAAGAAGTCTTTCTAGTGGCTGACTGTTCTGCTTCTCTGATTTTTCAGCTTTCACCCTGATAACTGACTCTGGGTTTTTATTAAGACCAATTAGAATGTACACTACAGACAATGTTTAAGTGCAGGAAACAGGAGTAGGCTGACAGTACTTCTGCCTTGGTGAAAATAACAATGCACATACTTGGGCTACCTCTGGTTGAGTTCCAGCCCTGTGGTCCTAGTGGCCCCCATCAATATGGCTCATGCTCTTTCCCTGCACAGCACATATATATCTTACTGGATAATTATGACCTGGCTTATTGTTCACTATGTATTACAGCTATCTCTAGAGCAGGATGTGTGTGCACCTTGTGACTTTAGTTAGTTTTTTTGAGACAGGGTCTCTCTATGCACCCCTGGCTATCCTGGAACTCCCACTGTAGACTAAGTTGGCCTCAAATTCAGAGACCCACCTGCCTCTGCTTCTTGAGTTCTGCAATTAAAGGCATGCACCACTACGTTCAGCTTTGTGGTTTTATTTTGTTTGCTTTTGTGACAGGGTCTTATGTAGCCAAGGCTGTCCTATAACTCCTGATCTTCCTGACTATACCTCCAAGTGTCAGGATTGCAGGTATGTTACTAAACCTAATAGTTTGGCTTTTTTCCCCTTGAAACTGTGTCTTACTATGCTTGCTTGGTTGGCCTAGAACTCACTACATAGCCCAGGCTGGCTATAAACTTGCAAAGGTCTCTTGCCTCATTCTTCCAAGTACTGAGATTTGTACAAGTGTCCCCAGACCTGGCATTAATGTGTATCACCCACATATGCATAATCTGCCAGAAGCTTCCATAGGTAACACGCTCACAGCTGAAGGGATCTGCTATATATTGTGCTGTGCTGGCTTGCTCCTTATCATTCTTTGATTTAGAGACAGTGTCTCATGCTGCAGTTTCCCTGTCTCAGTCACCCGAATGTTGGGATTTCAGGCAAAAAAAAAAAAAAAAAAAAAAAAAGCTTTTTCTGTGTTTTTAGGCAGGTGCGGCAGCTGTACCTTGTAGTCCTGCTTGTTGGGTGGCTGGGGCAGCAGGATGGCTTGAGCACAGAAGGAAATAATGAGCCACCATCTCAGGATGAAGAGAACTGGTGTTTAGCATGTGCAAGGCCTGGGAGTCTATCCCAAGTACCAAAAACACTATAACAATTAGTTGTTGGAAAAGCACCCCAAAATTCAAGTGGCACTCAAGTCTGACGTCAGGGTTGAATGACACTGGCTTTTCTTTGTTTCTTCTATTGCTTGGATTTCCTATCATGCACATAAGTGATTTTTAAAATATTTTTAGGGGGCTGGAGAGTTGGCTCAGTGGTTAAGAACATCTGCTGTTCTTGCAGAGGACCTGGTTTGATTCTCAGCAGCTACATAGTGGCTCACATCTATCTGTAACTCCAGTTCCAGGGGAGCTGATGCCCTCTTCTGACCACCTCAGGCACTAGGTATGCACATGGTACACAAACATACATGAAGGCAAAACATTCACACACATAAAATAATGAAATAAATATTTTTAAAAAGAAATTACAAATTTATTAAATTACATTTACTTATTTATTATATGTGTGTGTATACAGGTCTGTGTACCATGGCACATGTGGAAGTCAGACAACTTGCAGGATCTCCTGTCATCATGTGAGTACCAGGGATTGAACTCAGGTCACAGCTTGACAGCAAGCACCTTTACCCACTCTGCCATCTTGTTGGCACACAGGTTCTTACCAAGTTTAACAATAAAACGGTCCCTAGTTGCTTCTGGGTTTTGACATTAAAACAATAAAGGCAACCAAACAAAAGCAGAAGTCAAAGCTTTCTGACACACCAGAGAAGTCTCTGCTGCTTAGGAGCTGAGGCCCTGGAGGATACTCAGGCCCTGCCACTGTCCTCACACTGCTCCAACACCTAAGGTAGAATCGTGCGGCATCTGCATGAGACACACAGTTCTTCCATATACGGTTAATGATCTCTAGATGTTAGAGTAACTACTGCACCCAGATGCTGTGCAATCAATTGTCAATCTGTGTTGCTTATTGAATAATGCTGACAAGATAAACCCAGCTGCTGGAGCTGTGTGATCCCAAAACTCAGGAGTGATGCAAGAAAACCTTGTCTCAAAAACTGGGGACAGCTCAGGTCAGTGCTTGCCATGTGAAAGTGAAGACTAGATAGAGCTCCATCCCCAGAAACCATGTGAAAGGCCAGGCAGAATGGTGTGTGCACACAGGAGTATCCCTTGGGTTTGACCACTATTGGGTGAGTTACATGTAGGCCAGTGAGAAGCTCTATCTCAAAAAACAATCCGGCCAGGCCTTTAATCCCAACACTTAGAAGGCAGAGGCAGTTGGATCTCTGTAAGTTCAAGGCCAACCTGGTCTACACAGCAAGTTCTAGTCCAGCTTGGTTCACACAGTAACACGCTGTCTCCCAAAAAAAATTAAAAAAAAAAAAAAAAAAAAAAAAAAAAAAAAAAAAGCCACATGACACTTAGCCTTATCTGAGAGAAATCCTGTATTGAAAAACAAACAAACAAAAACAGACAATCAAAATATAAACAACTCCTAAGGAAAGACACCCAAGGCTGCTCCCTGGCCTCCACAAGTGTGCATACATGTGCAAGCACAAACCCATACACAAATACAAACTAAAATTTAAAATACAAAAAGCACATAATGTTCAGTATACACACACTGCCCCCCCTCCATTTTTTTCTCCATCTCCACAGATGTATCACAGGGCCTCAAGCAGGCTAGGCAAGCACTCTACCACTGAACTATGGTGACAATAGCAATGTAAGGCATATAGGCCTGTAATCCAAGCACACAGGATCAAGAGGGGTTTTTGTTTTCTGAAACAAGTTCTCATACAAACCAGGTTGGCCTTGAACTTAACATGTAGCTATGAATGACCCTCAATTCGGGATGTTCCTGCCTTTCCCTCCCAAGCTCTGGGTGAACAAGTATGTAGGACCACACAGGAGCCTCTCACGGCAGCCCCACTTCTACTGTCACGCCATCCTGTGTCCTGTCACTCTGAGACTCTGCTGCCCTAAGGCCTCAGAATCCACTTACTCCCCAGGATGAGGGGGCTGTGGGCTGGCTGCATGACTCTGCCTGGCCTTCTGTTCCATTCTGGCCTCGATCTCTCGCTTCTTCTGAGCGATGAGCTCTTCCTGGTGGAGGATGTTCATATTCATTTTTCCAGACTTGGGCTGTGCCATCCCAAACCACCGATTAGCCTTTCCTGGGGAGGGAAAAGATGGGGATCAGAAAACACCTTCGCTCCATCAGTATGCTTAACAGCAATGATGGGCCAGACAGCTACAGATAGATATTCAGAGGACTCAAATGGTCATTTGTTCAGTTCTTCAACAAATGCTTATAGAATGTCTGCCATGTACATAGCACTGTGCTAGGCTCTAAACAGAAGCTATGAGGATTCTGTCCAGGTAGGACTCACCTCTGACTGAGAAGGCAAGAGAAACATTAACATGAAAAGTTAGCTGCAAGGTTGGTAGCAGACTGAGGTAGAGGCCTGCCTTATCTACACAGTAAGACCCTGCTGCTTGGCTGGAAACATAGCTCAGTTGGTGGACTGTGTGCTTAGCATGAATGCCTGGGTTCCATTCTTACAAGTGTATAAACCAGGTATACTGGTGCATGTCTATAACCTCAGCACTCCGGAGGTTAAGGCAAGAAGAACCGAAGTTCAAGACTGGGGCTGGAACGATGGCTTAGAAGTTAAGAGTACAGGTTGCTAAACTCAGGTTTAGTTCCAGTAGCCATATGGAGACTCACAAACATTTGTAATTCCAGTTCCAGGGAATCCCTCTTTTAGCCTCTGTGGACATTTTAAGCAAAAGGTTGCACATACATACAGTACACCCAGGTATTCACACAAAACACATAATTCAAAGAAGCTCAAGGTCATCCTCTTATATACAATGACTTCTAGACCAGCCTGTTATACTTGAGACCTTGTCTCAAGGGAAAAAAGTTGTCCTGTGATTTTTCACACTTGCACAGTGTGCAATATATGTGGTTTTGTTTTTACTGTGCAACGTGGGTATAATGTGGAAAGGTTGGGCAAAGGACAACATGCAGTATTCTCAGGAACTAACTGGAAATTCTGTCACCTTTTCGGTATATCTATCCCATTTATACATTCTGGGACTGGGGAAATAACCATAGGATGAGTTCAGAGACCCACTGGACCTACCAAAGTCAGACTTCAGCCGAAACCCTACTAGTCACCTGACCTTCATAAGCCCCCACTTTAACTGGAGGGCCACAGTGTTTTTGGGGATCTCTGGGAATCAGTGTCAATTCAGAACCAGTAGACCCTGGATAATCCAAATAGACATTGGATTGTTCTGATTGTTCCCTTCCCCCCAGTGCACAGTTACCCTTATAAAAGGCTATAGGTCCCTCTGGGGGAAGGATGGGAGAAAAACTATCTGTAAACTCTTAGGTATTGTATCAAGGCCCTTCCTGAGGGAAACCTGGCTGTCCCGTCATTCAAGGGGTTCTGGATCTGAAAACTATCTTAAGTCTGGAAATTGGTTCACTGGCTGAGATTCCCTCTTGCCATGATCCAGTTCTTTATTTCCACTATGTGAGTCCAATCAAACTCAGGTGATCATGGTTGGCAGCGGAGGACTTTGTCCACTGAGCCAATTCCCCAGCCCAATATATTAAATTAAATTAAAAAAAAAAAAAAAAAAAAAGGTAGGTACCGGGTGATACTGGTGCATGCCTTTAATCCCAGCACTTGGAAGGCAGGGGCAGGCGGATCTCAGTGAGTTCGAGGCCTGCTTGGTCTACAAAGTGAGTTCCAGGACAGCCAGGACTGTTACACAGAGAAACTCTGTCTCAAAAAAAAACAAAAAAAAAACAAAAAAAAACCCCAAAACAAACAAACAAACAAACAAAAAAAAAAAAAAGGAAAGAAACTTCAAATTATGGTAAGAACTAAGCTAGAAACACAAGAGATCACAGAACAGTGCCTATACTGGTAAGAGAGCCTAAAAATAACCATTAGAAGAGACATAGTTCAGCTGGAAATGAACTTAGGAACCAGGGTCAGGAAGAACCACGTGAATGGGGATCAAGGAGAGAAGGAGCAGATGTCAAAACCAGAGACAGGAAGATGCAAGTGTCCATGAGAAGACAATAAAAAAACAAAAAACAAAACCCACCCAGTGGGGCCAGAGGAACCACTCAGAAGTGAGCAGAGGCAAGTGTGGCAAGGGTCGTAGATGTTACTTTTAGGGCTTTGGGAATTCATGAGGTAGTATTTAGTAAACAAGTAACAAGATCCAACAAAACTTTCTGTTTAAGTTTTTATGTGTGTGTGCGTGGGCATGTGTGTTCCACAGCCCCACACATGGTCAAAGAACAAAAGGTGGGGTGCTAGTTCCTCTCTCTCACCTTGAGACATAGGCTCTTGATGCTCATAGCTGTGCATTCCAGGCTAGGTGCCCTGCAAGATTGCAGGGAGCTTCCTAGCTTTGCCTCCTTCTCCTCTGGTAATAGGAGCATTAGGATTACAGAAGTGTTGTAAGGCTTTCCATGAGTTCTGGGCATCCAGCTCAGGTCCCCAGTGATTCATCTCCTCAGCCCTCCGCAGGTCTTTTATTTACATTTACTTATTTAGATCTCATATGGCCCTAGCTGTAACCCCAGAGCAATGGTTCTCAACCTGTGGGCTATGAGCCCTCTGGTGGCCGAACAATCCATTTACAGGGGTCGCATATCAGATATTTACATTATGATTCATAACAATAGCAGAATTATAGTTATGAAGTAACAACATAATAATTTTATGGTTGGGGGTCACCATAACATGAGGAACTGTATTAAAGGGTCGCAGCATTAGGGTTGAGAACCACTGCTTCAAAGTGTCATATTACAAGTGTGGGTGGCCTCAGCCAACTCCAGTTTTTGTTTTTAGTTTTAGTATGACCTTGAGGACAGGGTGATCATTCTGACATAAAGTGCACAGACAGAAAGATGACCGAGACAATTACTGAGGGTTCAAGCAAAGATGAGAGTGCCATCCCAGTCAGGAGGCTAAGGCAGGAGGAACATGCTTTCCACACATTAGAGTTGTAGCTGGGTGTGGTAGCACAGCCTTTAAATCCCAGTAAACAGAGTTCAAGGCCAGCACAGCTATGTAAAGAGACGCTGTCTCAAAACAAAAATAAGAGTTGTAGCCCAAGGGTTCTCAGGAAAAATTTTATTTTTTTCCTAATTAAAAAAAAAAAAAAAATTTTAGTTCAAGGCCAGCCTAGGACAGCTAGAACTACACAGAAAAATCCTGTCTCAAAAAAAAAAAAATCGTTTTTAGATTTGTTTTATGTGTATGAATATGTACCGCCTGAGTGCCTGAGGGTTATGAAAGATTATGAGCCAACATATGGATTCCAGGAATCAGACAGAGGTCATCTGCAAGAACTACAAGTATTTTTTTTTTTTTTGTTTTTGTTTTTGTTTTTTCGAGACAGGGTTTCTCTGTGTAGCTTTGCGCCTTTCCTGGAACTCACTTGGTAGCCCAGGCTGGCCTCAAACTCACAGAGATCCGCCTGGCTCTGCCTCCCGAGTGCTGGGATCAAAGGCGTGCGCCACCACCGCCCGGCCAACAAGCATTTTTTAAAAGTTTTTCAAGGTGGTTTTGTGTAGCCTTGGCTGTCCTAGCACTACCTCTGTAGCCCAGGCTGGCCTTGAATTCATGGAGATCCGCCTGCCTCTGCCTCCCGAGTGCTGGGATTAAAGGCGTGCGCCACCACCGACGGGCCCAACATGCACTCTTAACTGCTGAGCCACCTCACCAGCCCTCTATTTCCTTCCGATATAGACCAGACTGGCTTCCACTTGAAACAAGCCTCCGGCCTCTAACTCCCTAGTGCAGATCAAAAGCATGTGCCATCACGCCATTTAAAGACAGGGTCTCAGTTTATGTAGCCCTGGCTGGTCTTGAATTCAGAGGTCCACCTGCCTCTTCCTGCCTCTGCCTAATATTTTGGGACAGAGTTCACAGAACCTTGAGCTCCCTGTTTCAGCTAGACCGTTGCCACTAAGCCCCAGAAATCCATCTGTTTCCAACTCACAGTGCTGTAGTTACAGACACACAACATCGTATCTGGATTTTACATGAGTGCTGGAGATGGGAAGCCTGGTCCTCATAATCGGGCAGCAAGCATTTTAACCACTGAGATGTCGCAACAGCCCTTAAATTCTAAATGTTAAAAGCAAGCTGACTCCTCAGGCATTATCAGAGCTGGCTTCCCTAATTATCTCCATTTCATTCATGACAATCACCAAAGGGACAATCCCAGTCCACTCCAAGGCCTATGCAACCTCTACAGTGGGAAACCTCTGCCTTCCCATAGATGGCATTTACTCATTTCAAACATCTTGAGCTCAAGAATGGCCTTTCATGGAGTTGGAGAGATGGCTCAGGGGCTAACAGTGCTTGCTACTCTTGCAGGGGACCCAAGCTGAGATGCCAGCAAACTTCCAGTTGGCTTACTACAGCACCAGTTCCAGGGGATCCGAAATTCTCTTTGGCCTCCGTGGGAACACACACGCGTACTCACACGCACAGACATAAATACAAACGAATAAATAAAATTTAGAGCCTTCACTGGTCTTCAATACATTAGCAGACCCAACCCAGACCTCAGTCACCAGAACTAGCTCTGTGCAAAATTTGCTGCCAGGTACTTGGCACACAGGAATTGTGGAAGCATATGGTGAATGGACGAATGCATCCTATCCTAGAGGCATTGGGATACCTAACCCCGTGTCAAAGTGGGGTTCGGTAGCCGTGGGAAATCGTGCTCTAGCTGCACCAGTTCAGTTCTGAAACGCAGATTTTTTTTTTCTCACAAAGCGGGACCCAAGCCAAAGGCAGCTGCCACCTGGAAGGGACCTGGAGAGGCAGCAAGGCAGTCCCCGGGTGGCCGCTATGGCTGGCACCGGCCCTGAGGGCAGTTCATTGGGAAAGGACGCGCGGAGCCCACCCGGCGCCCAGGTTTTTGGGGAAGACACGGTGTTCTCAGCCCCGGGCGGGGGCGGCCAGCAACCCGATTCTGGGGTCTCGGGAGACAAGAGCGGTGCACACGCCGTTACTGTAGGTTGCCGAGGGGCTGAGGCAAGGAGTCCGCGTGTCGGGTCCGCGACAGAAAGGAGGGCGAAGGGGGAATGTGCAGTCGCGAGAACCCAGGAGGGCGCCGGAGGGAAGGCGGGGGCTGTTACCTGCAACATCCCGGTTGTCCATCTTGAGACTCATCCAATCCCACAATGCTCCGGCGCCACCTGAGAGGAGGGAGACTGCGTTATAGTGCGCTGGGTCTGATGGGAAATGTAGTCTTCCTCCGTCAATCAAGTCCAACCCCTTCTAGGACGTCAACAGTCTTCTCCACAGAAACGCCGGCGTCAGTTCGTGAAGGTGTGTCACTCTCAGCTGCGATGATGCAGAGGCGTCGTCTTCTCCTCAAACTCTCCCTCAGTCGCAGTCACTGCGAATATACACTATAAATCCCAGGAGACCTTGCGCACCAGTTCTCGCGAGAACCACCAGGAGCGCCAGGCCCCGCCCCTCGAGGTGCTTCCGCCTCTCTGTGGAGGCGGCTTGTTGTTGTGCAGGCCAAGATGGCGGCACAGGCGGCGGCGGCGGCGCAGGCAGCGGCGGCGGCGCAGGCGGCCGCGGCGCAGGCGGCGCAGGCCGAGGCGGCGGAGTCGTGGTATCTGGCTCTCCTGGGTTTCGCCGAGCACTTCCGCACGTCCAGTCCACCCAAGATCCGCCTGTGCGTTCACTGCCTGCAGGCCGTGTTTCCCTTCAAGCCGCCTCAGCGAATCGAGGCCCGTACGCACCTGCAGCTCGGCTCGGTGCTTTACCACCACACGAAGAACAGCGAGCAGGCGCGCAGCCATTTGGAGAAAGCGGTGAGCGTGCGGGCCGGCCGGGCGGGCCACGGGGTGCTGGGGGCGCGACCCTCCTCGCCTCCACCGTGTTTGGGGCTTCCGAAGGCCTCGCCCTCACCTGTGGTGACAGACACGGCTCTGCCACGCCCTCTCATCCAGGAACTGGCCAAGTTGTCCCTTAGCAACGACAGAGTTCCCGCTGAGGGGATCTCGTGGTTGGATGGCTGTGGGATCATTGCCCAGAGCGTCAGCCTGTGAGCTCCTGCCCAAGAGTGACTGGAGAGGAGCAGGAAGAGGTCCAGACACCCTTTGAGACGTGAGGTCTCGGGAAATCTGGGAGATGTCAGTCCTGGTACCTGGACCTGGCATCTGACACTCAGGGGTCTGGGTCTCGGGTCTCTGTCCTTTGTGCTGAGGTTCTTGGGGAAGATGAGACTCTGAGCCTGGGGTTGGACATCGATGTCCTGTGATCCCAGAGTCGGTTGCTCCACGGGGGTCTGGAGGTCGGTCTCACCGTAGGTGCCGCCTTCTGTGTACTAGTCTATCTTTGAAGGAATCCCCACTCACCTCCAACTTGTCTTGTGACATCTTGGTGGTTCACAGAATTTAAAGAAGCAGCTGTCAGCTGTCATTCCTCCCCTCCGTAAACTCTGTGAGTGCAGACTTGGTTCTTCTCATCAAAACGGTGTCCCTTTCACACCTCCACCTCCTTTTTGCCGTTTCCCTATCTCTTCTGATTGGAGGAGCTCCGTGAGTCATCTCAGAGGTTTAAATGCACTGACCCGTGGTCTGTCTAAGTAAATTGCTTTCAGGAGGGGATGAAATCCTTGTTCCAGGCTTTGCAGAATTAGCACTTCTGATCCTCACCGACTACCAGCTTCCTAATTTCCAGAGTGAGACCACACAGGCTTAGCCAGGTGAAGTGATTAGCAAAGATCACCCTGTGAGGTTTTGGTTTTGGTTTTTTTGGGCAAAATTCTTACTTTTGGGATGTCTGTGATGTGAGCACTCATCACATCAGAAGCAAGAAGATAATAAACACAAGATTAGCCTGGGCTGCATAGCAAAAATGTCTCCAAGAAAGAAAGTAGGTCTGGCTAGATGACTCAGTGGACAAAGGCTTGATAACCTGACTTCAAATGCTGTCTTCTGACCTCAACATGTGTCTGCACTCATACACATCATACACACACACACACACAACTAATAGTTAATTTTAAAAATAAAATAAAGAGTTGGGTGTGGTGGTAGATGCCTCTAATCCCAACACTCAGGAGACAGGGGGGCGAATCTCTGTGAGTACTGCAGAACATCCGGGACTACATAGAAGACCCCGTCTCAAAAAGAACCAAAGATGGTGATGAAAACAGAGCAATTGAAAAACGAAACCTGGGCTCAACTTTATGGATTTTATAAAGAGTTAATTATTTTTAATTATGTGTGTGGGTATATGCACATAAATGCTGTGCCCACTGAGGTCAGAGGCCTTGAGTCCCCTGGAGCTAGAGTTAGAGTCAGAGTCATATGTGAGCTGCCCTATGGAGGTGCTGGGAAAAGAACTTGGGTCCTGTGCAGAGCAGTATGTGCTCTTAACTGCTGAGCCATCTCTCTAGTTTCCTCAGTTTAGTGATCACCACTTCCCTACTAGAACAAGATATCATTATTGTGTTAGTAAAGCTGTTTTGTTTTGTTTTGTTTTGTTTTGTTGTTCTTTTGCTTTTTCTTTCATTCAAGGAGATGAATTCCCCTCCCACTGAATGTCAAGCCTGTTTTGGACTCTGGGTATTAGCTGACTGGAACATTCCCTACCCATGGAAGCTTTTTCTTTAGTTAGACTAGCAGTCAGTAAGGCTGTTAGTATAAGAGTTGTGGACACTGGACCACAGGAAGGTATAGAGTTGATGTCGGGCTAATTGGGACAGTGGGGATGAGAGAGTCTGTTATTTGGATGAGTGACATTTGAATGGTGTGAGTTAGTGAACCCACTCGGCTTCAGGTCAATAACAAGGAGTGCCTGTGGCCGGCAGTGGATTGGAGAGGCCAGGGCAATAGGGAGTGAGGTGACCCTGCCAAGTGCCAGGCTTCAGTGTAGGCGCAGGCTGCAGGCTGCCAGGGCCTGCCTGCTTCTGAAACTTTCTTTCTTTCTCTTTCTTTCTTTCTTTCTTTCTTTCTTTCTCTCTCTCTTTCTCTCTTTCTTTCTGTATGTATTTATTTATTTTATCTATTATCAGCTTAATACAGTACAAATTCTTATCCTAATAAGAAATGTTTCACTGAGGCTTGCCCAGTGATTGAGTAAAACCAAAACTTATTATAAGCCACAGTCATCCTAGGGTTCCCCTGTAGGTAGCCTCCCTGGTTCTTTGGGTTGCAGTCTGATTGTCGTTTGCTTTATATCTAGTATCCACTTATGAGTGAGTACATACCATGTTTGTCCTTCTGGGTCTGGGTTACCTCACTCAGGATGATGTTTTCTAGTTCCATCCATTTGCCTGCAAACCCATGATGTCATTGTTTTTCTCTGCTGGAAACTCTTTTCTTTCTTTTCAGGGCAGCTAATCCCACCACCTCTCTCACTCTTGTTTCCTTGGGTGTCGGTGTGTCCTCGTATTTCACCCACTCAGCCATGTGCTGCAGTTGCTCTCCTTTAGCCCTTGGCTTTGAGACCAGTAACTGAAACCCTTACCCTTGTGAAGTGCTTTTCCTTGATGGAACAGAAACCTGACTCCTGTGAGGTCTTCCACAGAACTACATGTTGCCGTTCATAGGTCACTCCAGCTCAATACCTGGAAAACCTTGTTAATCTCGGCTGCTCCTCCATTCAGAATCTGAGGAGTTTCATTTAAAGTGGCATGTATAGCCCCTTTTTTGTCCTTGGAGTGACCCTCGGACGCTGTACGTAAACCACTCTCTGCTGCCAAGCTCTATCACTGGCCCCTTAATTTATTCTTATTGCCCTTTCCCCAAAGCACAGCCATGAACTTTTCTCTCTTGGACCCACTCAGTAAAGAATCATAGCATGAATCACACACAGACCTGTAGTCTTAGAGCCCTGAAATGGGTTTCAGCGAGCCCAGGAATTCCAAGCTAGCCTGAGCCACAGGACAAGATGCCCTTTTCTTTCTTCCTTTATTTTTTTAATAAGACTTTTAAGAGTTATTTATTTATTTATTTTATGTATATATGAGTGCTCTATCTGCATGGATGACCTTATGTCAGTAGAGTGCCCCGGCCAGCAGGTGTAGAGGGCATTAGATCCCACTATTGATGGTTGTGAGCCACCATGTGGTTGCTGGGAATTGAACTCAGGACCTCTGGAAGAGCAGCCAGTGCTCTTAACCTCTGAGCCATCTCTCCGACCCGCCCTTTTCTTTAAAAAACTAAAAATGTAATTGAATTCTTTTAGAAAGTGCTGGGGTGAGAGGTATGCAGCACCATACCTGGCTGGTTCTTAGGTTTGAAATTGTGCATTCTGTTCCTTCCTTCCCTTGCTGGTCTTTGTCAGCATATCCACAGCATGCCCACGCTGTAGATGATACCACCCTCTGCTGTGAGTCCCCATTAGCAGATATCTCAGGTGTCAAGTACAGTATGCAGTGCTGCATTCAACAGCTCTTAAATAGGTGTCTGATGTCTAGTCACAGTGCTTGTGTTGTTCAGTCACTTTGTCAACATGGTATATAGAATAGCAACTCTTACCACAGATAGGGTAAGTTCAGAGCAATAAGGTATTTTGAGAAAGAGACCATGAGCCAATAATGTTTTGCCATCATTTGATCGGGTATGTGGGAAAGCTGGGATGGGAATGTTGCTCTTTTTATTTTATGTGGATTGGTGTTTTGCCTGCATGTATGTCTGTGTGAGGGTGTCAGATCCCCTGGAACTGGAGTTACAGACAGTTGTGAGCTGCCATGTGCTTGCTGGGAATTGAACCCAGGGTCCTCTGGAAGGGCAGCCAGTGCTTTTAACTGCTGTACCATCTCTCCAGCCCTGGGAGTGTTGTCTTATCCTGGCTTCCTAGCAGCACTTGGGGTCTTGGGAAATCCTGTAAATAAGAGAAGGCTAGAAATTTCACCCCTCCATCTGTCCCTCCCTCCCTCCCTCTCTTCCTTCTTCCCTCCCTCCGTGAGCGTGTGTGTGTGTGTGTGTGTGTGTGTGTGTGTGTGTGTGTGTGTAAGAGAGAGAGAATAGGGGTGTAAAGCCATCCTCTTTAGAATCTTTGTGGGGTATGGACATGTGGGAATTCTCACTGCTCTGAAATGCTCCAGCAAGCAACAATGGTGTGAGCTCTCCTCTTCACAGAATTTGCTTTTCTTGCTGGAGAGCCTGAAAGCTGCTGCTGCAGGCAATGTGAGGCTGCATTATGTCACACAGATCCTGCTATTGCTGTGTGAATTTGGTCTGTCTTCAAAGCCAAAATGTGGCTTCTGCTTCATTTTCACACCTATCCTTTAAGCAGACAGGCTCATTTCAGTGGTCTGCCCATCTCCATGGGACTGATAGACTGTGGGTGGCATCAGTTGTTTTCTCAAGTTTTGAGACAGGAATGGAAACTGAACCTGGAGATCACCAATTGGGTAAACTGGCTGGTCAGCAAGCCCAGATGCCCTCCTGCCTCTGCTTCCCAGAGCTGGAATTATAGGCATGCATCATAGCACCTTGTTTTTGTGGGTACTGGGTGTCGGAACTCAGAGAGTACTTGCTGACTGAGCATCTCCCAGCCTTCTTTAATTTGTGGTGCTGGAGATTGAACCTAGGCTCTTACCGCATGCTTCAGCGTGCATCCTACCATATGCTATCTACTCCTCACTCTGCCAGCCCCAAACTTTATTCTTTTGATCCCATAATCCCTTAATCTGGACATGCAAGTGTGAATTATCATTCTTAGATGCTCCCAGTTTGAAAGCCATGGAGAAGAAAGGAATTATTATTTTCTGCATCTACAGTTATTCTATGGCCTGGCTGAGGATACCATGCTGATGGCTTGCTTTCTCTGGGTTGCTTTGCTAGATGGGCTTGGCCTCCTAGGCTTGAGTGACCGTCCCAGGCCTCCATAATGGGCTGCAGGTGTGTGCCACACCTGCCCTAGCTGCTCTGTGATGATGGCTTTGCTCATCTGACCTGGAAAGCAGCTCCAGCTCCACTGGTCAGACACTGTTATTCTCTGGGTGACCTGGAAGTTTCTTCCTTTTCTCTTGATGCCTGAGGCTCAGATGGAGCAACTCTTTCTCTCCTGGATTTTGACCATGTCCTACTACATTCCATAGGCCTGGACTAGAAACCCATGCCTAGGCTTCGGCCACCGTGCAGAGCAGCTCCATGTGCTTTTTCCTGTTTTCCTTTCTGCTCTCTGTCTCTCACTCGCTCCTCTCTCTCACTCTCTCCATCATCTCTGACTTTAGGAACTAAAATCAGCATCACCTTTTATTCTGACTCACCCCTGCTTGCCTCTTCCACTTCATCATGTCTTCACAATACTGTTCTGTTTTTATGTTCATGTGGCATCCCTGCGTTAAGCTCTATCTCATTGGATCCTCAGCAAACCAGTGTGATAAAGACCTCCTGACTTCCCTTTTCACATTGTGTAGTGTGTGCATGTGTGTACACAGAGCATGTGTGCAGGTCAGAGAACAGTTTATGGAAGTCTGCTCTCTCAGGTGGTCAGGCTTGGTGGCGAGCACCTTTACCCACTGAGCCGTCTTGCCCACCCCTCTCCTGATTGCCTTATGCCCACACTCAGGTCTTAGCTACCCATAGCAGGGCATTAGGGAAGCTCCCTGTTTCCAGTCATGACTGTGGCAGTCTGTAGATATCTCTACTCGGATTAGTGGATTAGAAGACCGGATTTTTTTTTTTTTTCAGTTACTTTGTTTTCTATGAATGAGAAGCCTGTAAGCTGGGTATGCAGACTCATCCCTATAATCCCTGCACTTTGGAGGCTGAGGCAGAAAAAAAAAAAAAATGCTATTCAAGGCCAGCATAACCTTGCCTCAAAAGCCAAAAAACATGAGGCTGGGCAAATACTCACTGGGTAAAAACTGTTGCTGTTGAAGAATGAGGACCTGAGTGCAGATCTCAGTCTCCATGTGAAAGATCTGGCATGTGCACATAACCCCACTGGGAACCTCAGTGCTGTGGTTGCTGAGGAGCAGGAATAAGAAGAGCACTGGGGCTTGCTGGCTGCTAGCCTACCTCCAGTCTCAAGGGAATAAGGGAGAGAAGGACAGAGCATGATGGAAAGACCTGACTCCCACAAGCTGCCCTCTGACTTCCACATTCACACCGTGGCCTATTGAATGCATGTGTGTGTGCACACATATAAATAAATCATATAAACAAATGAGATGTTTAAAAAAATCTGGGCAGGTCCTTTGATTCTTCCCCACGGGGTCAGGCTCCACACCCAGGAGTGGACTCCCAGCCAGCTTAAGCCACCAGCCTTGTAGCCCCAGCTAGTCCAGGGCTTGGTTCCTTTCTTACCAGCTCTTCTGTGTCTGGAGCATCCTGCTTCCCCTTTTCTACAGAGCCCTACGCTCACATCCTACTCTAGCCTTCAAAGCCCAGCACCAAGTAGATGCCCCATCTTGTGTGGTCTTTGGACACAGTGGAGTGGGCAAAGGGCCCAGTCCACCTGTCCACACCTTTTGGGCTCCTCTCAAATGTTAATTCTTAGGTAACTGTTTGTTGGACCCTAGGTTGGCAGATCAGTGTTAGGTGTGTTCTTAGGAAGTCCCTGAAGATCCAAATGACTGTAGACTGCATTACACATTAGCTAGGAACCTGTTGGAACATGTAGCTTGAGACATAGTGGTTCCCCAAGTCAGAGCTGACCCTCTGAATACTTTTATTTATTTACTTATTTATTTGATTTATTTACTTATTTATTTGGAGAAAGGGTCTCACTGTTTAGCTTTGGATAGCTGTGTAGACCAGTCTGGCCTCAAACTCATAAAGTTTCACCTGCCTCTGCCTCCCCAGTGCTGGGATTAAAGGACCATGCCTGGCTAGTTATTTTTATGTCTTCTTCTGTTTGTGTGTACACCTGAATGTAGGTGCCTGTGGAGACTAAAGATGTTGAGAACCTGGAGTTATGGATGGTTGTGAGCTGCCCAGCATGATGGGTTCTGGGAACCAAGCATGAGTCCTCTGCAAGAACAGTAAACACTCGTTAACTGCTGAGTCATTTCTCTGGGTTTTTTGTTGTTTTGTTTTGTTTTGTTTTGATTTGAAGATGTTTCAGTACACATCCTCATATTGGCCAGCTACTGTCCACACTGGCACTCCCCTTCTGAGGCTAGCTCTGCCCTCTTTAAGCCTCTTTGATATGCTACTTCCTCAGGAGGGACTTGTCCCATACACCAAACCCCTCCCCAAGTGTAACTCATTCCTCAGGCAAAACTTTGCTGAATGTCCAAGCTTTCTGCCAGACTATCATCAGCCCTGCTGAGTCGTGGAATATGACCAAGTTCACCGGGGTTCCCTCCCTGTACTATGTGGGAGCACTACCTCCTTGACTGATGTTAGAAGGAGAAGTCCCCTCTTTGTTAGGCGTCTACCAAGTGCCCTGCAGCTTCCATTCCCACAACCAGATTGCAGGGAAAGCAAGCACACAACCCTCTTCCCCACAGTGCTCTTGGTGATGGGCATGCTGTGCCAGCCTCAGCATGAACTGAATAGCCAGGCACCAAGCATTTGCCTCAAAATTAATTAACCCTTTTTCTTTCTCTTTCAGTGGTTGATATCACAGCAAGTATCCTTTTCTTGTGTGTATGTGTGTGATGGCGGGTGCCCATGCTAGGGATGGAACCCAGAGCCTGGGGCATGCTAAGCAAGTGTTCTGCCACTGAGCCATACTCCAAGGCCCTGTACTGTACTCTTGAGGAAATGTTCTGCTTGAATGAAAAGCCCTCCTTGCCTGGCCTATCATGTGCCCTAGCTGCCCTGGAAGCCAGCCACCACTCTGGGCAGCAAGGTCCTCATCCTGCTCCAAGGTGTCCTCTTGCCCTGCAGCATGGAGGGGGAGGGGGGACTCACTTGGAGCTGTGGTCCTTTTTAAAGAGATGTCTTTGCACTAGACAGTAGTGGTGCACTGTGGAGGCTGAGGCAGGGGGATCTCTGTGAGTTCAAGGCCAGCATGGTGTAGAGAAACCCTGTCTCCAAAAACAAAAACAAAACAAACCAACAAAGAGATATCTTTGCATTGTACTTCCTTAACTGGACTTCTCCAGATCCCACAGTTTGAAGATGTTAAATTTGAGGCAGCAAGCCTGTTGTCAGAGCTATATTGTCAAGAGGTGAGAACATGTTACTGGTTCTGAAAGCAGAGTCTCTCCCTGTATCCTGGGCCTAGGGGGAGATTATGCTTCCCAGTTGAATAGAAGTTCACATTATGTTCAACCTTCAGAGACCCTGGGGACTCACCCCATGATTGTTGAAAACACCAGATCCAGGAGGTGCTTAGAGCCCTTCTGTGGAGTGCTGCAGCCTATATACAGAGCTTGTGCATGGTTCACACTCTTATTCCTGTGTTTATTAATTCAGGGCTAGAGACAAGCTGGTGCCTCATCTGAGCTAGACAGATACTGCCACTGAGCTTTGTCCTGTCCCTGTCCCCTCCCAGTGTGTACTGCCTACTATAGTAGAAGTGACTCGGCACCATTGTCCAGTATTCTTTAAGGGGTAACTTTTCCTTGTGTCTTTTTTGTGGTCCTGAGGGCGCCACGGCCTTATGCCTGTTAAGTAGACACCTTCTAGCACTGAACTACACCTCCATCTTTTAGGTTTTGTTGTTATTTATTTTTATTTTATGGGTATAAGTGTTTTGTGTATGTAAGTGTACCACATCCTTGCCAGTTGTCCAGAGTTTAGAAGTGGACATGAGATCCCGTGGAACTGGAGTGACAGATGGTTGTAAGCTGCCATGTGGGTGCTGGGAACTGAACCAGGTCCTCTGCAAGAGCAGCAAGTGCTCTTAACCACAGAGCCAGCCATCTCTCCAACCTCCCTCAAATTTTGTGTGTGTGTGTGTGTGTGTGTGTGTGTGTGTGTGTGTTGTTTTGGGGTTGAAGTTTTTTGTTTTTTTTTGGGGGGGGGGTGTCGTTTTGAGACAATGTTCTAGTATATAGCCTTGGCTGGTGTAGAGATCCACCTGCCTCTGCTTGCGAAGTGCTGGGATTAAAGGCATGAACCGCCAGACCCAACACCAAATATAAATGTGTATGTGTGTATATGTATGTATGTACGTATGTATGTATGTATGTATGTGTGTGTGTATATAACTTTTTAAGTTGTTTTTTGAGACATAGTCTCACTATGTACCTATACCTAGCTGGCCTAGAATTTGCTGTGTAACCTGGACTGGCTTCAAATCCATACCTCCTGCCTTAGCTTCCTCAATACTGAGATCCCAGGTGACATTGCCTACCATTCCTGTCTGAATAAGAAGCTTATTATATTTTATATTCTAAACTTTTTGTTTTGTTTTTTTAATTTTTTCCTTGTTGTTGTTTTGTTTTTTTGAGACAGGATCTCACTACTTAGCTCTGGCTGTCCTAGAACTCACTATGTAGACCAGGCTGACCTCGAACTCTTAGAGATCTGTCTCCTTAATGCTGAGATTAAATGTATGAACCACCATGCATTTATTTTCTAAATTTAAATTTTTTTTTGTGGAAGAGTGTCACCCTGTAGCTTAGGCTGGCCTTGAACTCACAGGCAGTCCTGCTTCAGACTCCTAAGCATTGATAAGACAGGTGTGAGCCACCACACCTATCGAGAAGTGATTTCAGGAGCCATGCAGACTCTCCCCAAGTGGCAAGTGCACTGTATTAGCATTTTCATCTCCCCCCATGAGGTGGCAGCTGCTGCATCAGGGTCCACCTCTAGTGCCAGCTTGTCCTCCTCCTTGAACTTGAAATGGTTTCCTTTCAGAACTCTGTGGACGCAGCAAAGCCGCTGCTGCGGAAAGCCATCCAGATCTCACAGCAGACGCCATACTGGCACTGCCGCCTGCTCTTCCAGCTCGCCGTGAGTACAGGAGCAAGCGAGTCCTTGGGGCACGAACTCGAGTACCAGTCACACAGACTCCCCTTGGGAGCCTCCTGGCTGCCCTAGAGGGACAGGTTGTTCCGCTATCAGTCACCTCTTCTTTCCTGCACCTCTTTCTCAAGGGCACCTGAATGACCCCTTGCTGGTGTTGCCTGCCCTTGGCCTAGCCATCTGTTGTGTCCCCTGTCTTCCTGTGATACAGCCCTATCACCCACATAGCCAAAGATACTGGACTTGACAACCTTTCCCCAAGAGGTCCCTTAGGCTCCCATGCTCACATCATCTCCTTGTAGCCTCCCATGTGCTGTTGCCAGCAGCTGAGGAAGTGGGCTGGGCAGCTACCTGACACTGTGCAAGGGAGCTGAGCTCTATACCAAGGATCTGCATGTGCCCTTCAGGGCTCAGCCAGATTTGGTCTCTCTTTCAGTTGTTCAGGCTTCTAGCTTGAGGCCTCCTTATTCCCTGCTCCCGAGGCAGCCCTTCCTAGTAACTCACCTGGTATCCACTGGGTCTGCCCGAGAACCCAGACTGCTGACTTTGTGCACCAGTAAGCAGAAGTAACAGCATGGGGCGAGTATGCCCAGCTGTGTACCCCAGCAATCTGTGCTGATGGCTGTCTTGGTGCTTGAGCTCCAAACCAACACTGCAGTGACTGCTGATGGAGGAGGCATTGGCAGCCATGGTCATTGCTTTTTCCCCTCTTCAGCAACTGCACACACTGGAGAAGGACCTGGTATCAGCCTGTGACCTCCTGGGCGTGGGGGCTGAGTATGCCCGAGTGGTGGGATCTGAATATACACGGTAGGCTCTGCCCATCCTTTTTCTCCTACTCTCTAACTTGAAAAGAGTTTGGTTGTCCTGCTACTGACCCTAAACATGGCATCTTACTGTGTGGAAGTGGCCTCTGGTGTAGTGAGCCATGCAGTCAATCCTAGGAAGTAGCCCATCAATAGATGAGACATGAATGGCTGGCTGGGAAGGCAGGGGCAGTGTCTCATTAGTAGAGCTGGTACTGGCAGTTTCTCTATCTGGTATTTTTTTTTCAATATTTATTTATTTGTTATATATATGGTGTTCTGCCAGGGAGAGGGCACCAGATCTCATTATAGATGGTTGTGAGCTACCATGTGGTTTCTGGGAATTGATCTCAGGACCTCTGAAAGAGCAGCCAGTGCTCTTAACCTCCAAGCCATCTCTCCAGCCCCTCTATTTGGTATTTTTGAGACAAGTTGTCACTATTGTAGCCCAGGATGGCCCCCAGCTACTTGCCTTAATCCTCCTGCCTCAGCCTCCTCCTGGGATGACAGGTTTGCATTTCCACACACAGCTTCCAAATTTCTTGAAATGGAAAGCACTGGTAGGGTTTGTCCAGCCACAGGTATTATTACAACAGGTGCCCCCTCAACAGCCAAGTGTGATCCTGACACGCCCTTAAGGCCTCCTTGGGTGACACCTGAATGCATGTGGTGCACTTGTGCATGTAGGCACACACACAGACATATTTTTTTTTCTTTTTCTTTTTTTTTTTTTTTTTTGAGACAAGTTTTCTGTTTTGTATCTCTGGCTATCTTGGAATTCCATATGTAGACCAGTATGGCCTTGAACTCACAGAGATCCACCTGTCTCTGCCTCTTGAGTACTGGGATCAAAGGTGTGCTCTACCATGCCCAGTTAATGTGTATTTTTTAAGTTCAAAGTTAAGCTGGGAATATAGTGCAATGGCGGAGTGTAAGACCTTAAGTTCAATTCCCAGCATGCCACCCCCCTGAAAAAGATGTTCATGGTCGTTGTCAGCTACATAGTAAGTTTGAGGCCAACCTGGGTTACGTGAGAACCAGCTTCGTGACCCCCCTCCCCCCTCCAAAAAAAAAAAACCCATAAATATAAATGAGGACAAAATGTAGCACTCTCAGAAGTTCTGTTATTAAGCTCACCTCCCTGAGGGGCAGCCTTATTGATCCCCAGGGTTCCTGGTATCTTTCAAACCTGATGTCTTGTCTCTTTTCCAGGGCACTGTTCCTGCTCAGCAAAGGGATGGTAAGTTGAGGCTGGGCGGGTGCAGCTGTATTGCAGGCATGAAGACGCCTGCAGGGCTTCACTCCACAGTGTGTTCTCAAGAGCAGGGGTTCTGCTCTGGCAGGCTTCATTCGGGGCCCTGAGGTCACAGGTGGTAGGTGTGGTATTGAGGAAGCCTGCTGTGGAGCTACCTGTACAGTTTCTTTGTTGTATCCAGCTTTGTTTATTTGAGACAGGGTTTCTCTGTGTAGCCCTGGTTGTCCTGGAACTCTCTATGTAGACCAGGCTGACCTCAAACTCAGAGATCTGTCTGCCTCTGTCTCCTGAGTGCTGGGATTAAAGGCAAGCATTGCCATTCCTGACATCATTGCACCCAGCTTTGCCTTCTGGGGGGCTGTCCTCAGCTGTTGGACTGGTGACAGTGATGCCCACCTCACCATCCCTTCCAGTTGCTGCTGATGGAGCGCAAACTGCAAGAGGTACACCCACTGCTCACACTCTGCGGGCAAATTGTGGAGAACTGGCAAGGCAACCCCATCCAGAAGGAGTCATTGCGTGTCTTCTTCCTGGTGCTGCAGGTGACCCACTACCTAGATGCTGGGCAGGTGTGTGGTCTTTCGGGCAGGGGAGGGGTTGCTCATGATATGGTCTCATTGTTGTATGTTTGTGAATGCACTAACATAGATTCAGGTGTCCTGCTCTGGCACGGGTGCAGTTCTGCCACACTTTATAACATAACCCCAAGGGTAGAGTGTGCTCAGGGGACAGGCTTTATTCTAGTGGCCCTGTTGTCATTTGAATAAGAATATGTGGCCCCACACCCATTGAGTGCACACATGGTTGGGGTCTCTAAGGGAATCGTGCAGCAGGCTCCCCTTCCTCAGTTCACAGCAGCTTTGTGAGGGTCAGTGGGGACCTTGGTGTGGCTGCATGGTTGCATTGAAGCCCTGGTACCTGTGTTTGTGTGATGGCCTCAGCTGTGATGAATGGGAGCCACCTGGCCTGCCCTGGCCCTTGCCTGTTCCTATGGGCACACTGTGCAGTACTGGGCCAGTGTTGTAGGGATCATGAAGTGCTTAGTGAGCCTCTTGTTAGTAAGGGCCTTCCTATGTTCCTGTTGGGCCCAGCTCCTCATGCAGCATGGAAAACATGGCAGATGTGGGTTATTCCTGACTGCTGAGAGTCACAGCTATCCTGAGAAGCTCAGGATGGCAAACAGGAGGGTTGGCAGAAGCTGCAGTTGCCAACAGCGCTTCTGTTCGTGGGAGGCCAAGTTAACTCAGCCAGGGTCTCCGCTCCCTGCCAAAGAGCTAGCCTGGACCTGGGGATGTGGGCTCCTGCGATAGGACAGGGACGTCCCATGCAGGAGCTGGGCAAGAGTGATAGATCTCCTGGGGTATGGTGCTGAGGCATACATGCCGCAGGTGAAGAGTGTCAAGCCATGCCTGAAGCAGCTGCAGCAGTGCATCCAGACCATCTCCACGCTACACGACGATGAGATCCTGCCCAGCAATCCTGCAGACCTCTTCCACTGGCTGCCCAAGGAGCACATGTGCGTGCTCGTCTACCTGGTGAGTCCCGTCACCCTGGGCTGCCTGGGCTGGGAGAGGGCCCTGTGACCACCGCCCGCTCTCCTTGCAGGTCACAGTGATGCATTCAATGCAGGCTGGCTACCTGGAGAAGGCACAGAAGTACACAGACAAGGCACTCATGCAGTTGGAAAAGCTCAAGAGTGAGTGCCACCTGGGTGGGGATACCAAGCAATCCCAGCAGCTCCAAGTTGTCCTTGATATTAGGACATGTCCACGCCCTGGGAGGCCACAGTAGCCCTCACCTACCTGCTCTGAATCCTCTAGAGTCTATGGGTTGTGTGCACACACTTGATTTTGTGCATCCCAGGATGCATGTGACCTTAGTATTGCACTAAATCACATTGGCCCTGTGCCCTCCTCAGCACTACTAAAGGGAGAGATAAGATGGGAACACCAGAGCCTGTGGAACTGCTGCTTTTTACCCTGAAGCTGGATTGGGCAAGAACTAATCCCCTTTTTTTCCTTCCGAGGAGAGCTGTGCAGGGCTGCCAGGAGCTGCCTGGGGTCCCCATAGCTTGGATACTGGCCCAGGCATGCACAGTTGAAGACATCTTAGAGAACCCACTCCGCAGGTTCTTGAGCTCTTAGCAGGGGTGGCAGTTGTGCCAGCTTCTGTAGAGCTTACCTGTGTGTGGCATGGTGCTCAGCCCAGTGTCCTGTGGTTTTTGGTGCTTGGTATCCAGGCCGGGACCTATGCTTGCTGAGCCCCTGCTGTACCTGAGCACCACCCAGTGGGGATTTCTCAGCCTTGGTACACTTCGCAGTGGCCATGGCTTGAGCTTATGTCCTTATCTAGATGGGAAGACGTAGCGGGGATGGTGTGGGAAGGGCCCTGTGGGACCATGCCTGCATGCTCACCCCTGCCTCCTGTCCCCAGTGCTGGACTGCAGCCCCATCCTGTCATCCTTCCAAGTGATCCTCCTGGAGCATATCATCATGTGCCGGCTCGTCACAGGCCACAAGGCCACTGCACTACAGGAGGTAGCAAGCACAGAGCAGGATGGTGGGAGCCGGCCTGGGTAGGGGCACAGGTGTCAAGAGGGGAGGGTGTAGCGACCTCACTGTCACTGCTCTAGCATGGGGAGCTGTAGAATATAATGTAAAGCCGATAGTCTGGCTCCCTAAACTCTCTCTTTTTTTCCTTCTTCAAACTAATGCTCAGGGAACATTGTGATGTGCCTGGGATCTGTATCACCAAAATGCCCACCTTTCTGAGAACACTGAGAGAAGTTGGGCCAGTGGTCAGCATGGGCAAGGAGGAAGGAGATGAGGGTCACCCTCCTCCCTGTGCAGCTCCTCCTTCCAGGACTTTGCCCCTAGTTTGGCAAGCATATCTTCCAGCCTTGAGGCTGTCCTCCACTACTGGGTACCAGAGAAGGCAGTGATTTCCATTCTCTCCTCAGATCTCCCAGGTCTGCCAGCTATGTCAACAGTCCCCTCGGCTCTTCTCCAACCATGCTGCCCAGTTGCACACACTGCTGGTGAGTGTGTCCAGGGTGCTGGGTCCCACTCTTGCCAGAATCCCGAACCTAGAACATACCTAACAAAGAATATGAACTACCCTGAAAGAGTCTGGATGTCCCAGTAAATAACCCTGTGACACTACCCACTTAGTACCCAAATGTTCCTAATGAGCTCTGTTCTCTCAGGGGGAGGGTGTCCTTTACAATAGTGTGAAGCTCATTCCAGAGGCCCAGGTACACATCATGCTTGCCTAGGGCCACTGTGTCAGCTGCCCTACATCTATCTCTGTCCTTGCAGGGCCTGTACTGTGTTTCCGTGAACTGCATGGACAATGCTGAAGCCCAATTCACCACAGCCCTGCGGGTAAGGCTGGCTCTCTGAGTGGCAATTTGTCAAGTTGGGTACCCCCTAGTGAGGATGGAGACCAGTTCAGGTCTGCTGCTAGAACTGTAGGCTTTCAGCCCATGTCCTCTGCAGTCAGCTAACACTGGCCATGACAGTGACACAGTTCTTGTTTAGGTGGGAGCTGACTGGGGTGGAGGGTTCCTGAACACCCTTGGCAGATATAAGGGAAGGACATATGTATCGGGGCCATAGGGATACTAGGTGGCCACTTTGACACCTGGTAAGTGCCAGGACACTCTCAGTCTGTGTCAGCTTGTGGTACTCCTGGAGTCGTGATGAGTTCTGAAGTTGTGTAGAGTCACATTGTGTAGATGACCAGTGACTGGGACGTGCCCTTATCCTCCCTAAGTCCTTTGATAGGTACTCAGAGACAGAGGACAGGTTTTACCTCAGAGAGGGGGCTCCCCCACAAGCCCCTTAGGCTGCTGACCTCCTACAGGCTCCTGCTGGTCCCTGAGAAACTGGTCCATTTCTCCCAGAGTGGCCCAGATGCCCCTTGGGCCAGCTCACCTCCCAGCTCTGCCCACCTGGCCCAGGAACAGGGAAGGCTGTCCCTACCCTGGCCTCAATGTCCTTGCAGGAAAGGGAGGCTACTGACCCATTCCTCAGGGAGCCCCCAGTAGACATTTTGGTGAGCAGGATTCTGTTCTGTGAGCAAGGTGCTGGGGCATCCCTGACTGGGATGGGGGTTCCTTTCCTTGGTGGTCTACATGTCTTTGGGTGCTGTGTGAAGAGCCAACTCCTCTGGCTCTACCCTTGTTTGTCTCCCTGGGTCCCAGGCCTTCCTGCTGCAATTCCAAGGCCCTTCTTCAATGCCAGAAACTTCATACTTTTATTGGTTGTCTTATTTCTTTATATGGCTTTGGCTCAGCAGCACAATGCTGAAGTCATGTGCTGAGGGGAGTCCTTTTGGAGAATCTATGGGGGCAAGGAGCTAGGACAGACAAGGACCTCACCCTCAAACTCAAGCTCCTCCTGTTACCCTCGGCTGACAGCCCAGTGCTGGTGCAGGTCAGGGAAGGGTACTCCAAGGTTTTGTGTGCCCGGCCTGCTGGCAGGCCCTGTACTTCAGTGGACATGCCCACTGCAGGGACCTGGGCTCAAAGGGCTTAGGCTGCCTAGAATCTCATATCCTTTCCTCCTTCCTTCTGTCCCATACTGGAGATTGAATCTAGAATTTCACACATGCCAGGCAATTGCTATATTGCCAAACTGCAGTCCCTGCTCTTGGTTTTTAAGAGGATATCTCAGTTGCACAGGCTGGCCTTTAAATTCTAATCTTGCCTGGCTGGATGTTGTGGCACACACCTTTGATCCCAGCACTCAGGAGGCAGACACATGTGGGTCTCTGAATTTCAGGCCAGCATGGTTTACAGAGTGAGTTCCAGGACAACCAAGACTGTTACACAGAGAAACTGTCTTGAAAAAACAAAAAAGAAAAATTTCTGATCTTGCCTCAGCCTCCCACATGCTGGGGTGACCAGCTAGTACCACCATACCTAACAGTTTACTCCTTCTCCTGACCATGTAATGTCCCACTGTCTGTGTCAGTGGCAGAACATGCTGAACATGCTTCGAGGCTTGGGTATACTCTGTTGGCTTGCAGAGAGAAACCAAGCCAGGGTGGTTGCAGGCCTCTCATCTTGGCACTCAGGACACTGAGGCAGAAGGATAGAGAATTCCAGGCCAATCTAGGCTGTGTGTTGAGACCGCATCTTGCCATTATCCTCTATTGGTCATTGATAGGATCAGGATAGCTAGCTTTCCTGTTCATGTCCTAAATGTCCCCTGACAGGGCTGATGGAGAAAGAGCTAACCTCTACTTTGTGCTTAGGTTTGGAGTGAGCTGGGTGAGTTGGAAAGGAGCTCTGGGTTCAGTCAAGCTCCAGCAAGGTGTGACAGTGGCCAGGCTGGCCACTAAATGCCATATCTTCCATTGCAGCTCACCAACCACCAGGAGCTATGGGCCTTCATTGTGACCAACCTTGCGAGTGTGTATATACGGGAAGGAAATAGACACCAAGAGGTAGTAGGTGACATGCTTCATGTTCGGTATCCTTTCTCCATCTCTGCCCAGGGGCTGTGGGTGTCCTGGGCACCCACAGACTTTAGAAAAACCCAAATGTTTAGCTTTCTATGAGGATACATTTGAGGGGTTGGGACTGGGACTGGAGCTGCACTCCTGCAGCCATGTGGCCTCTGTCCTATCCTAAGCCACTCAAGTTTTATTGACCCCACATTGTGCCTTTTAACAAAATTTTTGTGGTGCTAGGGTCCAACCCAGGGCCTCTTGCATGCTGCCAAGCATTCTGCCACAGAGCCACAGCCTTGCCTCAAATCAAGGCCTAACGTCCCCACTCTCCTACATGGTTCCCTCAGATGGACACCCTCATCTTGAGGGTATTCTGGGCAGGCATGCTGCATATTGTTATATTCTTCCATCGGAGTGGAGGAAGCCCTATCCCCTGTAGCATGTTCGGGGCCTGGCCTCTGGGTGGAGCTCAGTCCTCACTGACTGACATTTCTCCACCAGCTATACAGTTTGCTTGAGAGGATAAACCCAGACCACAGCTTCCCGGTCAGGTGAGTAGCCTGTGCCCAACACAGACATCCCATGTTCCCATTGCTCATGGAGTGGTATGTGCTCCTGTGGGCCCCAGACTGCCATTCAGACTCAACACTGCTTGTACCCCATCCTTCAGACAGTCTGCAGGCCTCCCTTTGAGAAACCTTTCTCCTATAACTGACTGTGACTCTGCTTCCCTGCAGCTCACACTGCCTCCGAGCAGCAGCCTTTTATGTGCGGGGGCTCTTCTCCTTCTTCCAGGGCCGCTACAATGAAGCCAAGTGAGTTTGGGTTGGGGCACCATGTATGATGGCCTCTCCTGCCTCAGGCCACCTCTCTTCTGTGTGACTGATAGGCCTGCAGGATGTCAGCATCTGTCTCCTTGTGTAGGCGATTTCTACGAGAAACTCTAAAGATGTCAAATGCAGAGGACCTGAACCGCCTCACAGCCTGTTCGCTTGTGCTGCTGGGCCACATCTTCTATGTGCTGGGGAATCACAGGGTGAGTTCCTACCTGGCCAGTGGGTGCACCACTGTGGAGCCTGGCACTTCCTGTCCTGGAATCCAGCAAAGCATATTGCGGAAGACCACACACTACTGACATGCAGGGTGTGGAAGGCATGGGGGCCTGGGGTCAGGGCAGCCTAGACAACAGGTTCCCTTCCAGGGTGTATATGTCAGGCTCACAAGCCTCAGCATGAGAGACAGAGCTGCCTCCTGCCATGCTCCTGTTGGCTCCTCAGCACACCATCCCTCTGGAGTACATAGTCCCCTGGGACTGTCCCAGGACCTTAGATGGAACCAACAGTGTCAAAACCGCCTATGTCTGTGGCACCGTCAACCACATGACTTCACAAGACTTAACTTTATTTCACTTTATGGTAAAATATAGTGAATAGCCAGTGAGGGTAGCTTGGCTGTAGAGAGCAGGGAGTGGCCTTGGTGTTTCCAGTGCCGTGGCCTGCTGAGTGGGGCAGCTGCCTGGGCATTGGGCAGGACCATGTGGTTACCCCATGTGATGGTGGGACTCTAGTGTGTGGGGGAGCACTTGGAACAGGGATGTGGGCCAGAAACCTGCTTATCTGGCAGTGTCTGCCACTCCCATGGCTTGCCATAAAACACCCCTCTGCCTGTGTGAGCCTGCCTCAGGGACAGCTGGGCCTGGCATGAAGCAACAGGGAAAGGTCAGCCAGGCCAGACCCTCATTGGTGAGACAAGCAAGAGCCACAGCCACATGACCAGGAGAGGGCTGGCTCAGATGAGGGTCAAACCTACCCTAGGCATCTATAGAGCCAGCCTGATTTCAGCCCTTCCTCGGGCCAAGAGGAGGGGAACAGTGCCCACCGAGGTCTGAGAATCCTCTACTCAGTTTGATTTTGGTTGTTGGAGGTGGAGGTCTGACTGTAGCCCTGCCTAGTTGTGTTTGGTTAGGTTGTTTTCCCACTAAGCTGTACCCAGGCCTAGAATCTGGCTTAAGGCTTTTGAATTTTTGCTATCTATTTATTTTTAGATTTACTTATTTTATGTGTGTGAATGTTTTACCTGTGTGTATGTGTGTGTGTGTACACACACGCACCTGGTGCCCACAGGGATCAGAAAAATGGGGTCAGATCTCCTGGTACTGAAATTAGACAGTTGTGAGCTGCCATGTGGATGCAAGAGCAGCCAGTGCCCTCAGCCTCTCAGCCATCTTTCTGGCCCCTGGTTTGAAGGTTTGGTGTTCTGCTGCTGGGAGCTGTCACAGGACATACACAAAACTAGGCCTGCAATCTGGATAGGTACACAGGTCACAGTTTGGACTTGAGAGCAACCTCCTGTACCTCAGTGTGGGGTCAGCATCAGGGGCGTGCTCCCCAGGACTCCCCTAGACTCATCATGAGAGCACTGGGCTCTAGGTCAGCAGCTCGGCTCACACAGAAGCTGAGTAAAAGGAGTTACGGGCCAGAGACCCCCACCTACAGAAGCCAGCTCAACGGAGCAGACCTTCCCATCAGTCCAGTGGCTTCTTCCTCCTGAAGCAGACCTTTGGCACAGGCTGCTTTCCCTCAGAGGCCCAGGGACACCTATGTGAATTCACAGTTCTTTTCTTTTCTTTTCGTTTGCTTTTGTCTTTCAAGACAGGGTTTCTCTGTGTACCCCTGGCTGTCCTGGAACTAGTTCTGTAGACCAGGCTGGCCTCAAACTCACAGATCCACCTGCCTTTGCCTCCCAAGGATGGGATTTGCTGGGATTAAAGGTGTGGACCACCTCCATCTAATCATTTCCTTTCTTTTTTTTTTTTTCTTTTTTCTTTTTTTCTTTGGGGTTTTTTTTTGTTGTTGTTTTTTTTGTTTTTCAAGACAGGGTTTCTCTGTGTAGCTTTGGAGCCTGTCCTGGAACTCACTCTGTAGCCCAGGCTGGCCTCGAACTCACAGAGATCCACCTGCCTCTGCCTCCCGAGTGCTGGGATTAAAGGCGTGCGCCACCACCGCCTGGCTAATCATTTCTTATTGTGGGTCCAGAGCTGTCTTTTTCTCTAGCTGGCAAGAGGCACACTGTGGCCCACTTATTGCCTCATGTGCAGAGCTCAGTGTGCAAGGATGCTCAGTTTGTTTTTTCAAGGTGGACAAGAGTACTTCAGAGGACCACTTTAGGTAGGCTCTGAGGTTGGACTCCTAGTTTGTCTAGCAGCACTGGAACATAAAATGGGCAGGTGGAGTCAAAGCCACTCTTCCAAAGCCACCAGTTCATTCTTAGCTTTTGATTGGCAGGAGAGTAACAACATGGTGGTGCCTGCCATGCAGCTGGCCAGCAAGATCCCAGACATGTCTGTGCAACTGTGGTCATCGGCCCTCCTCAGAGGTGAGAGTAAAAAGGCTACCAGGCATACTTTTGGGGCCCTGATAGCATATGAGCAGGGGTACATCTTCAGAGGATTTTTATTTTTGTTTGTTTTTGTTTTTGTTTTTCGAGACAGGGTTTCTCTGTGGAGCTTTGCGCCTTTCCTGGAACTTGCTCTATAGCCCAGGCTGGCCTCGACCTCACAGAGATCTGCCTGGCTCTGCCTCCCGAGTGCTGGGATTAAAGGCATGTGCCACTACCACCCGGCGGATTTTTATTTTTGTTTATTGAAGACAGGGTCTTGATACATAGCCCTGGCTGGCCTGGAATTCTATGTAGACAAGGCTGGCCTTGAACTCACAGAGATTTACACTCCTTTGTCTGCCAAGCCACTATGCCTGGCTTTCCAGGGGACTTTTAAGGACTATGGCAGGTGGGGTTGGGCTTTATGGATGATCTTCCTGGACCTCAAGATGGGTTTGGATCCCTGAGGACAATTCCTGTCTGCTCTGGGTGGTATGGGTTTGGCCACCCAGGAAATGAACTAGACAATGACACCTGCCCCATCCTCAGATCTAAACAAGGCATGTGGGAATGCCATGGATGCCCATGAGGCTGCACAGATGCACCAGAACTTCTCACAGCAGCTGCTGCAGGACCACATTGAGGCCTGCAGCCTCCCAGAGCACAACCTCATTACGGTATACAGGGTGGGGAAATGGACATGGGGATGAGGGACTCCGGCTCCTCAGGTGTGGAGGGGCTATGTCAGTTGTCCCTCTCTTAGAAGGGTCACCAGGCTCACCTGTGTGTGTTCTTCCCACAGTGGACAGATGGCCCACCCCCTGTGCAGTTCCAAGCTCAGAATGGACCCAACACCAGCCTGGCTAGCCTTCTATGAGGCCCCTATGGCCTTTGTCCCCAACTTGGACCCAACACTGGAGCTTTCTGGGAACAAAACCACCAGGGTGTCCACCAACCCCTCACCATTGTCCGGAGCTGAGTCCCAGTAGTGCTGGAGTCATCATCTGCCTCTGAGGTGACAGCCAGTCCCGCCTGTACCAGGATTCAGTGCCGTCTGTTGGAGAGGACTGATGACCTAATCGGGTCTGAGTCTCATCTGTGAGGAATAGGATGACAATCTGTGTGCGGGGCCATCATCAGACTGCTCAACCGAACCTTGGTGCCGACTACCTAAGTACAACTGCACAGAGCAGCCCAGGGCACGCTGAGGGGAGAGCAACGGCCCTCACTTTCCTCATCCTGCTGTTCTTCCAGTGTCCCTGCACTCAGGGACTTCTGAGGACCTGGAAGTCAGCCTCTCAACCTGACTGCTCCTGGAGGGTGACTCTAGTGCAGGGGAGGAGCTTGGGACAGGGTGTGCATGTGCAGTTGATGCAACTGAGACCTTGTGTCCCCACCATGCCCTCGGCAAGCTCCTTGCTTATATTCAGCAGCCACCTCTTGGCTCTGCCTGGGCACTAGGCAGAAGTCCCGCTGGACCTGGACGAAGGAGCTTCCTTCCGGCAGCTGTGTGGCCTTCCCATGGAGGACAGTCATGGGACCAGCTTCGCTCCTCCTCCTAGCTTGAGGGCTGCACCAAGGTGACACAGTGATGTCAAGGGACAATGGTTCCTGCCAGCTTGTAGTACCTAGGCAGGTGTTCTCTTTGGTGGTGAAGGTGGTGCTTGGGAGCTGTCACCCAGGTACCGTGAAGGCCACTTCTCAGAGCTTTGGAATCCATGACTGAAGGGACAAGGCTCCAAGGCCTTGGTGTACATCCTCACTGAGCCATGTGGCAGCCACTGCCCACGGCCAGGTGCTCCCTTCCTTTCTGTCTTCCTCCAGCCCTTTGGGTCCCAGGGACCCCCTCAGTGTCTTCATCACAGTCCTGCCTATTTATTTAAGCTTTTTTTTTTTTTTTTTTGCTTCTAGGGCATTTTGTACATAGAGCAATTCAAACAAGAACCTCGCAACTTGACATCTGTCCTGATGTTAGAATGCTTTTAGTGACCATGTCTCAGGCATGTGACAGCTAAGGATGGGGTCATGACAAACTCCATGATCGATGTTGAGGGTTCCACTGAAGTGAAACCTCCATGACCCCAGTGCAGTCACCACAGTGTCCAGTAACTAAAGATTGAGAGAAAATCCCAAAAGGGTCAGCACACACAGCTGTTATGTCCCAGGAAGTGCCAAGAGCCGGACACAAGCCACCCAGGAAACCAGGCTGGGGTGTAGCCCTAGATATGGCTGTCACCTCTTGAGCTACAGGTGACACTGTCGAATGAAGGAAGGCATGTCATGAGTGAGGAGAAAGTTTTTTTAATACGATGGTGTTGCCTGGTTTTAGCAGCCTGTGCTTTTAATCAAGAACTTAATAATTTTAAGTGGAGAGCTGTGAGAAGTCTGCCTGTATTTGCTACATGGCCACCACTCCCCAAGCCTTTGCATTTTCTGTTTGGTCTCGGGTGGTTGGTTGGTTGGTTAGTTTCATTGTTTGTGCTTGTTTTGAGGGCTCTGCAGTGGAGCGGTGGCCGCCTGAAGAACTTAGTTCTCTCTCTCTTCCCAAGTGCTGGGATTCAAGGCAGATTCCACCATGCCTGGCTCTTTTAGTTTGGCTTTGGGGTTTTGATCAGAAGGGGCAGTGTTCAGAGCTTTTTTTTTTCTTTGAGACAGAATCTCTTCTTTATGAATGACCCTGAACTCTGATTCTCCTGCCTCCACTAACCTAGTACTGGGATGTTAGGCATTTGCCACCACATCTGCTTTATCTGGTGCTGCTAGACCAGCGGTCTGCCAACTGAGCCATAGCTTTGTCCCTTAGTCCCTGTCTTGATACAGCATTTGGGGTTTGGACCTTCTGTGAAGGGCATTCCACCCTGCAGTTCCAGCACACAAGCCCCTAGACAGGCTTGCTCCTCTACCTGGGTGTCCTTCTGGGCCCCAAGTTCTTAGAAGGAAGAGATCAGTTGGACATGGCGGTTCATAGCTGTCATCCCAGCATTTGGGAAGCTGAGGTGGGAGAACTATTCCAAGTTCCATGCCAGTCAGGGCAACACAGTGAAATATGAATAAACCAATAAAAGAAAACCTGGGTCAACTCCTATGCCCCAGAGTGGGGAAGGCTTTTTGCTTTCCCATGGGATTGGTGGGTTTTGTTTGGTAGTTGAATCTTGACTGTTGAGTTGAAATCCATATAAAATTAGACAGCTTTTGTTGATAGGGTTTTTTTTTTTTTTTTTTTTTGGTTGACTGAATTTGACAGAGATAGAATTTTACTGTGTAGCCTTGAACTTGTAGCTATTCCTCCCTGAATCTCAGCCAAGAGTAAGGTGTGAGCCACCACTCACAAGTTTAGACTGTTGTTTTTGTGGCTTGGTTTCAGGATCCCTCCCACTGAGCCTAGAGCGTTCTTATGCTTCAACCCCATGTCTCTGGGACCATAGGTGGCACCCTACCATGCCATCTCTCCAGCCACTTTTTTGTGTTTTTTATGCTTTGCTGGGGTGGAACTGAGAGGCCTTGTGTATGCCAGGCACACCTTCCTCCCTGAGGTGCACTGCAGCTGCTCCCTCAAGTCACTATCGAAACCTCTAAAGACCTCAATGCTAAGAGGACTCCAGGGCAGAGCCACTGACCTTCCTGAGAGGATTTGGATTCCAGCTGTGTGTCCATCCTCTACACCTCTGCATATCTGCCTTTGCAATTCAGCCTAAACTGGATTTCAGGTAGATTCTGTTCATCCTTCGTCAACTTGAAGGTTCTCAGAACAGACCAATGTCCTGGGTCCTCCTCACCAGCCAGTCTCTGGAGAGGGCTGTGCTAGTTGAGTCCTCATGCTTTACTAATGTGTATCGGTGGTTGCTCCACAAAGGAAGAGCTGCCCTGTGACAGCAGGTGTCCCCATCTGGGAGATTTGAGTCTGTCAGCAGCCTGTCCTGAGCTGTTTGAGAAATTACCCCAGAGGTTGAGGAGTGACTGTAAAGGGATAGCTACTCATGAGGGTGGCCTTCCATGCCCAAATAACAAAAACCTTACAGCCAGGCAAAGTGTGGCATATAACTATGGTCCCAGCACTTAAGAGATAGAGGCAAAGCCGGGCGGTGGTGGCGCACGCCTTTGATCCCAGCACTCGGGAGGCAGAGCCAGGCGGATCTCTGTGAGTTCGAGGCCAGCCTGGGCTACCAAGTGAGTTCCAGGAGAGGCGCAAAGCTACACAGAGAAACCCTGTCTCGAAAAACCAAAAAAAAAAAAAAAGAGATAGAGGCAAGAGGAGTTCAAGTCATCCTTAGGCCAGTCTGGGCTATACAAGACCATCTTTAAAAAAAAAAAGAAAAGAAAAGAAAAGAAATGAGCTGGAGAAGTGGTTCAGCTGTTAGGAGGAATTACTGCTCTCCCAGAGGACCTGAGTTACTTCCCAGCATGCACATCGGGCAGCTCACAACCACCTGTAACTCCAGCTCCAGGGGTCTGACACCCTCTTCTGGCCTCTACAGTTACTCAAACACTTACAGGATATACACGTAATTAAAGGTAAACCTATAAAAAAGCTCCTAGACCCAAGTCAAGTCATTTCTTCTATCCCCAGAACCCATGTAAAAAGTCAAGTATGAGTTGGCAAGATGACTGTCTCAGAAGGTAAAGGCACTTACTCTCAAACCTAACAACTGAGTTT